>NC_136622.1:21741705-22172929 GCF_933228915.1 Telmatherina bonti
TGGAGTGCTCGCTGCCTCTGTGGCTGAGCACACTCAGTCAGTACAAGATCAGAGACACCTTCTGCTCCTACTCTGTCATGGAGCTCTGCACCAAAGGCCTGGGCACACAGACTGAAATGCTGAAGGTCAGAACTGCCCTCACAATATTGTGGTTTCCTTTCTTAAATTAAGCAATGTCATTAATCTTGTAATAACACACTGCTTCTTTCTCTCACTGGATTCACAACAGTTTTGTACATAGCTAGTAAACATCTGTCAACTCATGTCTGTGTGTAACATACAGTTTCATCAGAAGACGTAAAAACAATAAATAGAAGAGTAATTTTAATTAAAAAGTCTTTTTTCATTTCAGATTAGTTTGGATCTTAGTGTGCACTGATGCCACTCTCATGTAGGTTTTTCTATTTTTAGTCCAGCTCAGTCTACACTAAACTACTTGCTATGTGTGTCTTCAGGCACGGGGTCTGAATCTGTCGTGCGTGCGGAGCTGTGTGGTGATCGCAGAGGAGCGGCCTCGTCTCGCTCTCACACAGTCCTTTTCCAAGCTCTTCAAAGACATCGGCCTGTCACCTCGAGCTGTCAGTACTGCCTTCGGTTCCAGGGTCAACCTGGCCATCTGCCTGCAGGTTAGTGTCATCTGACACACCATGATCAGTCTCTGCAGTGCACCTCAATTTCAGCCAGGCTTCGTTCTTTGTTTTTCCATTTTTTAACCTAAAGAAAGACTAATTGATGTTCTAAAATTATTTAAAAAGCTCATAATTGTTCAAATGTTTTTCTGTTTTTCATTAGGGCACTTCAGGACCAGACCCCTCTACTGTCTATGTTGATATGAAGTCCCTTCGGCATGACAGGTACATCAAAAAAGAGGCAGCTCGGCTGGTCACATGATGCGACTTTGGAAGTCACATCATGTGTCATCTTGAAATCAAACAAAGTGATTTAGAGATGGTCTTCTTGTGTGTCCTTCAGGGTGAGGTTAGTAGAAAGGGGAGCGCCACAGAGTCTTCCGCTCATGGAGTCTGGCACTGTAAGTGTTGATTACTACCTCGTTAAACTTGTTTGTGTAAACCACAGAGTTTTTTTTTTTTTTTTGTCATCTTCAATGTTTTTTTTTTTTCCCCTTAAGATTCTGCCAGGTGTTCGGGTCATCATAGTCAATCCAGAGACGAGAGGTCCACTGGGAGACTCGCATCTCGGGGAGGTCAGTGGGCAGAGAAAATGATAGGATAACATTTAAGCATATTTTCCTAACTCTAAAAGCAGGAAAGGACTTAAAAATTCAATATGAAAGTGTTTTCAAGTAGTTTTATTTATTTATTTTTTTTAATTAATGTTCCTATAGCTCAGACTTTTTTTTTAACAAATATGAAAATGATTCCGGTATCATTCACGTGCTTCTATTTTTGTGCAGATCTGGGTAAATTCTCCTCACAGTGCCAGTGGCTACTACACCATTTATGGAGAGGAGAGCCTGCAAGCAGATCACTTCAACACCAGGCTCAGTTTTGGAGAGCCTCAAACTCTGTGGGCCAGGACAGGATATCTTGGCTTCATTAAGAGAACTGAGCTGTTGGATGCTAGTGGAGGTGAAAGAATGTTTCATTTAAGTGACTGATTTGGGGCCTCTGCTACCACATGTTGAGTCTAGAATTTAATACCAAGAGATTTTTACATTTTTTTCACTTATTTATATGAAATAAGTAGGAAAAAAAAGATACGTTGCTGGTTATTGATTTGTAACGTTCCCTACTCTGGCAAAACATAAAACGCATTGCAAGCGAAACCACAGAATTATTGATACAATATTTATAGTTAAATCCCCAATCTTACAGCATTCATAGTTTTGTTCTTTTCTGCAACAGATCGCCATGATGCCTTGTTTGTGGTGGGCTCTCTAGATGAAACATTGGAGCTGAGGGGCTTGCGTTATCATCCCATCGACATTGAGACATCTGTGTCCCGAGCCCACCGCAGCATTGCGGAGAGGTGAGACTCTTAACTGGAACACCACATATGTAAATAATATAGAGCTGTTGATTTTACAGTTAAACAAAAACAAACTAAATTCTCTCTGTGCTGCACCCCCCCTCCCCTCCCCTCACACACAGTGCTGTGTTTACATGGACGAACCTGCTGGTGGTGGTGGCGGAGCTTAGCGGCTCGGAGCAGGAAGCCTTGGACCTGGTGCCACTCGTTACCAATGTTGTCTTGGAGGAGCACCACCTAATTGTTGGGGTTGTGGTCATCGTGGACCCCGGGGTGATCCCCATTAATTCCAGGGGAGAAAAGCAGAGGATGCATCTGCGAGACTCATTCCTGGCAGATCAACTAGACCCCATCTATGTGGCCTACAACATGTGAACGACTTTTAGAAATTGATGCAGAAAACTGAGCCAGGTTCTGCCAACAGACATAGGGGGCAAAGATTTGGGGTTTGAGCAGTTGGTGCCCCCATTGTTAAGTCTCAGACACATTCAAAAGACCAAACAAAGTGGGAATGCGAGGACAGTAGAACCACTGTAATAACAACATGTTTCCCTACCAGAAACTGCTCTTTCTTTGCTTCCACCTGCTCTGTAACATCTGTAGTCCAGGTTTATTAAGGATTCTCAAACCGGGGGGGACATTTTCTCTCCTCAAAAGTGAACCTTGCTCAGTCGGAAGAAATCTGATCTTCATCTACTGTCTGCTCACCAGTTCTCCTTCAGCTATACAATTAATGTTTTTTAAGGTTTTTTAAATTCCATCCTGTCCTCCAGGACAGACTTTCATTGCTCCTTTCATATTTTTTTTTTTTCATTCAGAACCATCCATCTTTTTGTGTTTTTAGTAACCCCTGTGTTCTTGAAGGCAGGGTGGTGCACTGGAACTTTCTATTCCCCTTGCACTTTATGTCCTCCCATCTGACTCCACGTCCTGTCTCACCTGCCTCAATGGAAGAACTCCCCTTTTGTTCCCCAGTCTCCCAGGTTTCTTTAGATGTGACAACAACAAATCCACATCAGTATTAAAAGTGCCAGCAGCAAGTGCACAGCAGGAGTCCTGACTTACTACCTGCCCAGCAGTTACATACCCGTAGACGTGGTATTGGCATTCACTCATTGCAAAATGTACTCAAAATACACTTGAATTACTTGTTGGTGCAAGAAAAGACAGACTAGCCTTAGAAACATACAAACCTGGATAGTAAAAGAGAGATTCTTCATTTTCAGTGTGAGTTGGACTCACTTAGTTAGATCGAATAATTATGACTGTACTAATAATTTTTTTATATAGACGCACCAATTTTCACAACAGGATTTACAGCTATACCTGGTGTTAAGATGTGCATGCTAATTGGGAGTGAAGTTGATGTCTTCATGCAGGCTACTACAAAAACAAAGAAAAAAACCCTAACAAGCGAGCAAAAGAGTTACAGCAGTGGATTGATTGGTTTTGAACAGCCGGGCCCCAGTTTGTGCCTCTTATCTGTAACAATTCTTAAATATAAAGCATATGTTGTGTTATTTTGCTCACATATTTGATAACAGTTTTATGATATCCTGACAACTTCTCAAAGATTTCCTTTTAACCACATGGGTGAATAAACACTCCCAGTACACATGGAAATTAAAATGTGTCTACTTTAATCCAATACCATGGACAGATCTTTGTCATGTCACACCCGGATTAGAAGGTGTCTCCACCTGCATCGAGAATGAATGCTTGTGATTGGACCTCAAATTTCCTGCTGTCTATGCAAATAAACAAGAGAATGCATCACACACAGCCAGCTGCAGTCAACAAACATCAGTGAGGCCTTCATTCAGACATGAGCACGTGTCAAGTGTAATCCCTTTAATAGCGTTACTTTATTGACATTCTAATAGGTGTTGTAATGGAGGCAATGTAAGAAAAACTAAAGAAACCAAATTACATTTGTTAAAGAGCTAAGTAGGAGCACACCTCTGCATTCCACACGAAGTTCTGCTGATACCAGCTCTCAGGAGCAGGAATAATAGCAGCTTGACTCAGTTGCCTCTTAGAACCTACAGGAGGGATCCGTCACTTTAGTACTACATGCACAATTTTTCAATTCTGCTGCAAAAATGAACCAAGAAAAACACAAAGATTTAAATAAATAATGCATTATTTGCTTCTGATTGAGTTTTACTCAATATACATGTTAGTACTGAGGAAGAGTCCTGGTGAAAATGCTGTCACTTTGTTGTGGTGGGAACACTGCTAAATGACTGCAACCCATTAAGGCCCAGACCACCTTTTAGTGTAGCTCGTAGGATCGGAATGGGTCCAAAGTCTAGTCCCACCCACTCAGTGCTGTCCACTTGTGAGTCCTGTTTGTTTGGTGAGTAAAACAATATCAGAAGACACCTTTTCTTCATCTAAGAAGTTGTAAATAATGTGTATAATCTTAAATTTTGTTTGAAGATGAAGATGTCATCTTGAGAAAGTTGTTGAAGATCGTTTTATTGTGTTGGGGGGGGGGGGAAACATTTCCATCCAAATTGTTCACTTTTGCGATTTTTCAAATGCATTCAGAGAAGCTGTGTATGTGTGGGGGTGGGGTGGGGGTATCAAAGGACCTTCTGGGTATTTATTGTCCATTTAGATCTGTCACACAGCTTTAACTAACTGTTATTCATAAGAGGCACAAACTGATGTTGGCAGAGCTGACAGGTCGAATGATCATTTTTACAGTTTATTCTTGATTTTGATAACTGCTTCTGACAAAAGAGAAAAATAATCAGTTCATGGTTCATGACAACTGAACATGCGTTGATTTAAACAGCAAAAAAAAAAAAAGCATGGATGACTTAAGATGAATTGAATGAATATTGTCGGCTGGTATGTGGTTTAACAAGATGAGTTGCTGTTTGTTGGCTTGGACTGAGGTTCTGAAATGAGCTGCGAGCTTTCTGTCTGCTTGTAGTTAAAAAAAACAAACAAAAGCAAAACAACTAAAAGAACTCCAACTCCAAGAACATTAATTTAATGTCACCGCTGATTAGATAAATAATGAGCATTAGAAGGCAGGCCAGTGCCTTTCACCTTTGAAATAGTCTTATTTACAAACCCGTAAGATTACAGATTATACTGAGTGAGGAGAGAACTTTGCCTTATTGAACCCGTGAAACGTCAGTTCCACAAAATCTGCTTGAGAAATCAGCTATTAGTTTACCACTATTCTTTTCCTAGAGGGAGTGTTTTTCTTTTTAAGCTGGTGGCCATGCCCTTTTTTATCATCAATATTTTAACCAATTATTTCTGAATGTCTAACACTGAAAAAAGAAAATAACAAGCAATCAGTAAATAACCCTGTGAATTAAAAATGGCAGGATCCTTCAAAGAAAAAAAAAAAGCAACACATGAGGGTAAAAATGTCTGTATACTGTACTTTAGAAGTCAAATACTGTATTACTGGTGTTACTGTGTACATGGAGATGGACTCTGTACATAAAAACTTGACTGATCTTTCATACTTGACTGCCTTTTTCTGTATTGTTAATTTAATGGCATCATTTTGCAAAAGAGACATAACATGATCTGGGCAGAGATGATGTGCACTTTCCCAATATCATTTTATGTGTTTGTGTGGGAATGTGTGTGTGTGTGTGTGTGTGTGTTCAGCTTAACAGTGACATTTTGCTTTTATGGTGACAAAGGTTTGTCTTTTGTAAGAAATTATTCCCAAGATATTAAACTTTCTTTTCTTTTCTTTATTTTGTTTAAACGTCGCCACCACTGTATTTTTACCATCCAAAATTGGGATTTAATATATTTTATAGGGTTTCATCAATATTTGTTCATGTACTTTGCATTTGAAGCTGCACAACTTCTGCAAACAGCTGGTTTATTATTTAAAAGCAGCTTGACAAACAGTGCAACACATCTATAAACCACTTCTCAGTCGGTGACAGACACTGAGGACACGTCTGCGAGCCAGTAAGTTAGTTACTCATGAATAACTCTGTGATATTTGCTTTGTCGCTACTTTTTTAATAAAGTTTTATAATTTCATGCTGGCCTACAAGCCTTTTTAATAGACATTGGTGCTATTCATTAAGGGACTGTTGACAGGTTTTTACCCTCCAATGTCATTACAAAAAAGGTTTCTTCTTTGGTGCCCTTTTTGCGTGGAAACTATTCATTCTTTGTGCTGACATCTCTAACTTTATGCTCACTGAAATGTAAAATAATTTGCCATGAGCACTTTTCATCAGCTCTGAGACCTGATGAAAAGCTTCCCAACTGGCAACTCAACACGGACAATGCAACCTGACGTATCCACTGTACTCATCTGAAATGCATATTTCAGTTTTCAAGGTGTGCTGTAACAAAATTTCAAACCTCCAAGTTATTCTAAGCACAAAGTAACTGCACATTTGAGGTAATGGAATTAGGCTCTTTCACATACAAACTAACAGAACTCAAGGGTCCACACTGTATACCTCAACTGCCTGTTCACTATGCATCGTCAAGCTGCAGCAAAGACATTCTGGACTAGTAATGGTGTGAAAACTCTTTGACTTGTCTTAATTGACAAAAATACTGTCACGCTATCATTGAATGTGTTTCTTGTCAGCAAATAAAATACTTTGTCAGACTGTCATTGGCTTTGTTTGTCTCCTTATCATGCAGATTATTCTTTGGAAGCTTTAAGAGTTTCTGCTCAGTAGCAAAATTACAGCTTTTTCCAGCCAGGTGGCAGTGTTGCTGCTCCATCTGGAAAAACATCATTCGGAGTGATGACTTTCACTGCTCAGCTTCAACTGAATGGTTTTATCTTACAATCAAAGTAATTTAAATAAACACTCTTGTATGTCTTAAATCACAATGACTGTATATGTTTTGTAATTCTTGATTGTAATTGCTGTCATAGATTTTCTGCTGTACTGGAAGATTTTTTTTCTGCATTAAAGCTTTGTTTGAAGTATTTTACCTACAGTAGAAGTACCAACAAAAGTAATTACTGAGTTAAAAATACTGCTTTGGTTTCTGACTGCTATTATAAATGGCCTATTATCTGAAGTGAAGCATCAGTTTTAAACTACCTGTCAATCTTTACAGAGAAACCCACTGAAACAAAGTCTAATGCATCTTTTTTTTTTTTTTTGCATATTAAATAATTTTCTCTTATGAACCATGTGACTGTAAACCTCTGACGCTTTTAGTATTTCAAAACTATCTTTTATTTTTTTTCAAAATTCAATACTTACATGTTCAGACATGTACAGTATTGCTTTCAGGTTTTTTTTTTTTTTTTTTTTAAAGTTCTTGATTCTTTTATTGACTTTATGTTTACATATTTTTTCACAGTATATAGAAAATATGTTGCAATATTTATACAACTGAATTATGTTTTTTAAAATATGTTTAATCAGCATTTTCCCTATTATACACTTATTATGCACATATATTATGAACCTTAATACTCTGACAAAAGCAAATCGTGTATGATTCAATGAATAATATGTTACTGAAGGAAATGTGCAGAAAGTTTAAACAACCTTGAATTTCTCTTCCACATAAAGTTTTAATCTGATTTGCTGCCTTATACCAAAATGAAATATTTTGTTGTTTAGTATTATATATCCATGTTGTAGAGATTTCCAAATAAAATAGATCTAAAAAAAATAAGAAATATAGTAAAAAATAAAGTAAAAAATATAAACTACTCTAAAATAAAAGTAGTTCAACACCAAAATACATATTTACAATACCTGATGTTTTTTTTGTACGCAACAGCCATTTAAATGACTGAATATGGATTTGTTTAGGGTTTATGTGAAAAGTGTGCACAGATTCACGTCAGTAACAAATAAAGACAACAGTAATATATGTTAACTAATCTAACGTGTCATTGTGTCAGACTTTAGAAACATTTCTATAAATAGTTAAATGACATGGTTTCTGGCAACAGAAGCATTTACAAACAGCAAAACGGACGGCCTGTTGTAGACCAGACTGTAAAATATCACTTTCACTTTTATTAACTCCTACAAGGTGATTCTGTTAATTTAAGGAACAAAAAATCATGTTGAGCCTCTCTTTTTATTGTAAAACATCCAGTTTGCAGCTTCTAACAGGCTGATTTTTGGTCCACATAACCCAAAAATGTCATGAGCCATCTTGTCCATTCTTACAACCAAAAATATATTACATTTTTACAGATTGATTTAATTCTATCTTGAAAAATATATGTTCATTTTAAATTAAAATCTATTAATATGTTTATATGATGGTTTTGAGCTGCAGGCTGTCCAGCAGCGCTGCATTAAACACAGACAGTTCTGTTTGGGGAATCACTTCACAGATAACAACCTTTTACACTAATTGCAGTTTGTTTCTCCACAAATGTAAGTTAAAACTTTGCCATGCATAATAAACACACATGGAAGATTGCTAAATGTTATTATTCTCCCTGGGTGTGCATTTATATAAGAGTTAAAAATTGTCCTGAGGTCTGTGGATCAGAGATGAGAAGGATTTTAAGTGCAGTATCTAGTGGAAAGCTATGTGCAGCATTTAAATGGGAGTAATCTGTTAATTTGTGTGCAGCTGAACATCAAACTGGATCAGAGAACCAGCACTAACATTAGCAATGAGCAGACACCTACTCCTGTAGGATGATGGCGATCTGCTAGTCTGTGATCTGCTCAGTCAGTGACGTCATCAGACTCAAAACATATTTATAAAGCCTGATATAAAAGTTGTTTATGTTTTAGTCAGTGAGAAACAAGAGGCCACTGAATAAAATGCTCACCATCATGTAAAATCCACCTCACCTCCTCCATAACTCACCAAAATGACAGCAGAGGTCATTCTCAGACCAACTCATTCAGCTCTGCTGTCACCAAGAACATTTCAGAAATGTCTGCTCTGTGAAACAGGTTATCATAACACTTCACATCAGCATATACTCTTTTTTTTTTTTTCTCTAATATTCTTGAAGCCATCTTGCTGATTTCCATATTTATTGTACCATTTTACTTCACTGCTTTGACTCATATTAACCTTCTCATGTGCTGTTTTATATTCACACCTTTTTTCAGTCTAACTTTCTATTTGGATCTCATTTCTCTTTCTGTCATAAAGCAAATCTTAAAGCCTTATAAAACAG
This sequence comes from Telmatherina bonti, assembly GCF_933228915.1. NCBI lineage: Eukaryota > Metazoa > Chordata > Actinopteri > Atheriniformes > Telmatherinidae > Telmatherina > Telmatherina bonti. The sequence continues at coordinate 21,750,830 of NC_136622.1, forward strand.
TATTTAAAAGGACTGTTGGGAGAATATTTACATTTTTACCAGTTAAGTTATTGAATATTTGTGTAGTCCTTAATGCTACACTAAATATTAGGGCTTTGAAGAAGTTGGCAACTATAACAGCGAGACAACATTGTTTGCAATGCACTTGAAATTATCCTCAAGGGTTATAGTCAGGAGTATTTGTTCATTAATTCATCAGCATGTGTAAGAGAAAAAAACATGCAACAGTCACACATGTTGGCGATTTAGCGAAATGTATTTATTGCTGGCAGAGTTAATGTTTCAGAGAAATATTAGAGCTATGCAGAGCAGAGCTGACATCAGCTTTGGGTGCAGTTTGTGTGCAACAGAAGCTGCCACTGCTTTCACTTGCTTTGCCTCCAGCCAACCTGCAAACCTGCTCGTCCGTGTGTACACTCCAGGTTTGCGAGGAAGTCCACAGTCGTCTCCAAAACTCGTCACTCCAAGTACATAAAACCCCTCATCATCCTCACTGTAGCACTGCAGGGGACCCCCGCTGTCCCCCTGCACCAGATGCAAACATTACCAGTGTTACTGATGTTAAATCCTGCAGCTCTGAGCAATTTCCAAAATGTCTCCCTGACCTGACATGCATCAGCTGCTCCGCTCTCCAGTCCCGCACAGAGCATGTTCTCAGTTATGAGGCTGTTGTACCAGGTGCGCTGGTTGCATTTTTTCCTGTCAATGAGCTCCACCTCGGCTTCCTGCAGTCTGTCCATCAGCGTGCCTGCAGCGTGCACATCAAAATTATGCTTGGTTTAAGAATGGAAATGATTCTAAATACTGATAAGTATTTAAAGTTATTGTTGTTTCAAGCACCTCATTTTATTTGAACTTGTAACAGATAAACTACTACTTTAAATTATGCTACATTTAAAACACATAATGCAATTTACACCCTTTTTTGACAGTCCAACAACATAAAATAACTTTTTACAGTGTGCTTTTAACATTTTATTTACATACAACAAAAAACTGTACTACTATGAATAGAAATGTATTATATGCTGCATTTTCCATGAATGAATCCTCTGACATGTTTTGTTTAAAGAGGGTAACGGAGTCGTGTACTTTTACATGCAGTTTCTATCAACTTCTCTCAGTCTGAGCAAACACTAAGTTATCAGTCCAGCAAATCAGCTGCTGATGGTTATCCTTTGATTTTATGAAGTGGTCCTTAATGAACTGGAGTAATTTTCTGTTATTGGTCATGTTGCCATGACAAATCACATTGCTTTAATAAAGTAAATCATTACTAAAGCATAAACTTCATGTCACAGAGATAGATATCTGTGAGAGAAATACGCCTCACTGCCATGACTGTATACACAGTTACAGATGCTGGTAGAAGTCATGAATAAATAAAAATGGTTTTCATTCTAAAATGAACCATCAGGCCTGCAGCCTTTAAGTGTTATTGAGTCATTAATAAATTATGCTGGAAGCAGATGCTTTCTATCAACAGAAAGGTTCTATTTTAATTTACACTTCACATGGAAAAATATTTTATTTATCATTTATCATCAATCAAGGTTAATAAAAGGCATTTGAAAGTTTAATTTTTTACTGTATTTGTTGTCTGACTGTTATCTATAACTTGTTTATTGCGCAGCTTTCCCTTACAAATGACTTCCTGGCTATACAAAGTGGTAACTTCCCCTCCTGCTATATAGCTGCTGATGCAATTAGTGAGTTTTTACACCAACCATTGAAGTGGGTGCTCCCCCATCCAGTGATGAAACAGTGGCTGAACTTCAGCATGAACTCATGGGTCACATTATGAGGAACACAGACAGGTTGGATGTATTCTGTGAAGACTAGAGGAGAATGGAGCAGCACCAGCATCAGGTCATTATCGACTGTAACAACATTGTAGTCCTCGTGGATTATGAATTCTCTGATGGAGCGGCTCTGGGTGTGAGCTCCAGGAGTAGACAATGCATGCAAGCCTGCCACCACGCGAAAATCCCCTTTGCTGACCCGTCTGAAAACAAAACAGAATCAGCCTAACTTGTGACACCTGCTGTTTTGTAAACTCGAGCACACTAAATCACACACAAATTTACACCATCCCCCCATGAACTATTGCATTTTCTTGTACATGTAGAGTAGAATGAGCAGGATAAACTGCTTTGCACATCCACTCTGTAGTCCTATCACATAACTGCATCCTGGACACTTTGTATGTATGTAAATAATCTTACCTTGATGTGTAAAAGCAGTGTGCAGCAGTGAGCACCCAGTGGCTGTTGAGGATCGTCCCACCACAGCGATGCCTGGACTGGATCTGAATGCTGACCTGCCAGGGCCAAGCTCCCTCAGCGGCTTCGCGACCACCCACTATACGAGATGCACCTGGGGGCCCAAGCAGGGGCCGCTGTCCACAACCTTGTCAACAAATTAAGTAAAGTTTTTTTTTTTTGGTGAATTTTAAAATGATAACATGTTGCTTTTATATGACTGGCAAAGTCTACTACTTGGATGTTAAATGTAAAAAATGTCACAAAAATGTAGCAGTTAGTCAAAGAAACCAGTCAACAATAAATCAATCAAGGTTGTGAAGCAGTGTAAATCAACATTTACATTTGTATCACCTCTCACATTCAAACTGTAATTTTCTTTTCATAGGTTTAACTAAAAAGTAAACCACCTCCTTTGATAAGAGATACAGTAAGCTCTCTTATTAAGGAAACTGGAGATATCACCTTCTAATCTGGTTTATAATATGGGGTGTTGATGTTGCCTAATATCACACTTTCAAAATTTATTATGATGTTCTCTTATTATTCAAATCCCCAGTGTTTAATTTGTTAAAAACTTTGCCTATTGTCTTGTATACAGCCAAAGTATGAAAAAATCAGATTTAAAACTGAGAAATTTATGATAACAAAGAAGTGTTGTAGTCTAGAAAAGCTTTAGGTTATGGCATGTTACACCCTGGATCTGTCAGCAGTCAAATCTTTATGTTTCTTTTATTTTTTTAATGAGAAAGTGCGAAAACTATGATCCATGACCCATGGTGAATGAAAACAAAGCAAAAAAAAAAAAGAAAAAGAAAGAAAAAAAGATATTTGCTAAGTAAACATAAATAAAGCTCTAACCAGGAAAATGGGCAGGGGAAACTTACAATATATTAATAATTTAAAATGAGCCAAAACATGCTGACAAAAACATCTACAGATGACTTGTCTAGTCACTTGGTTGACCTACATGTTGCTATTCTCTAAAGATTTAATGACAATGTAATCAGATAATCCTGAAACTACAACTATAACTTTATTATGCAATAATAAATAATGGATTATGATAGTAGCAATTTTTGTAGTCTTATTTGATAATACACCAATAAAATATAATATATTAAAATAGCTCTCTTGCATATAAATAAACTTAGCATCAGATGGATATCAGGAAAGTTTGGACACAATTATGAAAATGTCAGAATCTTTGTTGGTTGCTCCTGTAGAGGAAGTCTGACTTGTCTGCAAAACTGTGGTTGGGTCAAGACAACAACCATGTGCATACTTTTGTAGTAAGATGGGCAGCATATATTTATAAGTTCAACAAACAGTCGCAGATTAACTACCCAGAAATATCCACCTCTTGATTGTAGCATACCAAGTAGTCACGATATTTAAACTCTAAATTTGTTTAAATGAAAAGTTGTGTTTTTACTGTCATCTCTTCTGAAGGCTGCTACGATTTCCCCAAACATACCCCCCCTCCTTTTTTTTTTTTTTTTTTTTTTTTAAACTGAAGCGTATCGAACCAGAAAATCACTGAAAGTGTTTTCATTCAAAAACCTAAAAATCAGTTTGGTTTGTGATAACAATGACAAGAAAGAAGCACTAAATTTTTGCCTCCCTCTTGGTTCTACTCACTGTGCTGAGCTGAAAATGGCGCGATCAGACTCAAAACACCACCAACAAGCAGAAAAGTCTTCATCTCCATTTAGTTTGGGACTTTTTGGCACATTTTAAAGTCGCAAATAAAAACAATTCCTTCCGGACAGGGACGTCATTCGAACGTTAACTTAAGACTGATCCTGCGTCAGTGTGTAAAAGCCAGGACAAATGTGATTAGTTGATTAATTCATATGTTAATACGAGTGGGATGATGTCTGACGAGTCTGCACGACTTTTAACAACCACGTGACTGTCAGGCGACAGGTTTTCCAACCAGCATTTTGTAATACGATGGGAAACACATAGGTTATTCATAAAGTTTGCAAATAGACGTAGAAAGTAACAGACTAAGTACCAAATATATCAACTACGTCGTTTTATCATAGGCTACTAAGTCGGACATTATCTCCAAAACAGAACCAATTTAATACTATCCATTAATTTCAATATCAGTAATCCACATATGGATCAATAATCTTTAAAACTAAATGACTAACTACTTTTGATTGGACAAATTATTCTGCTGTACATAATGTTGCACGTACAGAGTGGCGCCGATCCACAGATTAACTTAGAAATTTAGCATGTTTTGACATAGTAGCACGTTTCGACTCAACACCTCTATGAACGCCCCCCCACCGCGGTAACGTCGGCCGGCGCAAGCGCAGTCCTGCTCTGACAGTAGATGAGCTGCAGAAATATATTGTCCCGTGATTTTTCTGATTAAAACTGTTACGGGATTATGACATATAGTGTTTGCAGAAGACTTTTGACAGAAAATTTGTAACATTTCTATTTCTAAGCAAGTCAGAATGTCAGCCTCATCAAATCCCAATTTGAGGAGCCATGTTGAGTTAAAGGATTCATCCATTCTGTCAGGATATTTACAAGTTCTAGTCATTAAAATAAACAAACAACAACGAAAACAATAGGAAAGGGCTATATTCCCTGCCAACATCCCCTAGTGATCTAGATCAGCAGGTTTCAAGGATATGACTTTCCAACACGAGTAGTAGTTACAGGTTTCTCAAGCTATTTGTTCATAACTGTCAACAACAGCTGGGCAGCACACTTTACAGTGAGAGAAAATGAGAGCTGTAAACCATATGAATTGTCAATTGTAATCTTCTGGGGGATTTCAACACGCATACATCAACACCATCTATCCATCCATGCATCCATTATCCAAACCACTTAGTCCAAATCAGGGTTGCGGCGGGAAGCTGGAGCCTGTCCCAGCAATCATTGGGTAAGAGACAGTGTACACCCTGGACAGGTTGCCAGTCCATCACAGGGCGGTGCATCAACACGTATCTGCCAAATCTGGAACGATATTTAACAACTCCCACCTGTATGCAGGGTAAAGTGGATTTGTATTATGGTCCCCAACACATACCCTAAAATAGCACCCCTACCATAGACTGTGTGACTCCCACCCCTTGGCCATGCAGACCACAGAATCATTGTGCTACTTCCAAAATATAGTTCCAGGCTGAAAACATGTGAGCCCCTTACAAAATCCACCCTACATCCTCCTATATCCTGTTCTGTGAATACACTGCTACTCTCATCTAACAAATTACTACTCATCCAAACAATAAGAAATGGATCAACGAAGACATGAAATTTCCCTTGCTTCAGAAAAAACAGGCTTTTTTTTTTTTTTTTAAATTAATTTATTTTTACATTCTTGTTTTCAAGTAAACAATTTCAGAGTGAGGGAGCTAGAGAAGGAGTTCAGAAGGAAGGCCAAGCTTCCCAAGACAAACTTTATAGATACATTAGGTAACTTTCTGATCTTAAACCTTTACGTTCCGGAGTTGTTCAATGACACAGTGACATCTATCGTCTGTATTTCTGAATCCACTGCTGTCCAGCCATGTCTTGAAGCTAAGAAGCTGCACTGTACAACTTTTTCTTCTGGGACGCTGCAATGTCATGCAGTTTTGCTTCATGCTAGGAACCAAACTGGCTTTTTTAGAGCGTTGCTGATTCAGCAAAAAAACACAAGAAGATTAAATAAGAGAAAGAGAAACAAGAGTCATCTTGAGATTGTGTTTTGCTGACTGGAGAGAGCTAACAGACCAGCTAGGATGCAAGATGGATGCGGAATTAGTCATCAATTGGGGGCGCGTGATGGGCGAACATGGCAAAAGTGCTGTAGTGTGTCTTTAAGAGTTGAGAAAAATTTAAATCCGAAAATATGAGGGGAGCATGGCAGGGATGAGCTGAGTCACTAAACCTTTAGTCGTTTCCTGACAAGATCCCGCTTCCTTCACAAAACATTTCAACAGTTTCTTTCCTTGATTCAGCAACTGCAGCATATTAACCAACTGGACCAGCCCCACTTCAAACTCCACCCAGTCGTCGCTATTGATGAGCAGATGGTGATTTCCATCTTATGCATAGTCAACCCAACCAACAGAGTACTGTGTGACCTGCTGTCAAACATACTGGATCCACAGCAGTTTGCATACAGAGCCAGAGTGTAGAGGATGCAAGTATGGCAGAGCAGTACAATGGAGTCAAAACAAGAAAGTAAGTAATAAAGATTTGTATTTTAGTTGAAGTTATGCCAGACAATGTCACCTGGGGCACAGAGCCAAAGGAAACAGAAGATGTGGGGTCGTTCCTGTTGAAAAGACAGAAATACAAGTGACAGTTAAAACAATTTGATACAATAACTTAATAAAACTGAAGTCACCTAGATACAAAAACATAGTTTAGTTGTTTTACAAGAACACAAGTGCCCAAGAAAGAGTGTTCTGCTACCTCTTATTTTATGGACACAACACACTTCACTGCAAACCTAAAATATGGAGCCCTTGTGTACCATGGGCATCAAACCAAACACAAAAATGAGGGTTCCCAACAACGAGTGCCTAGCTAGGCCATTTTTAGACAAAGTAAGCAACCTAATGGCTCCTTGAAGTTTAAAAGAAAGGATACATGTTCAAATCAATAGGAAATAAACCTAAAATCAACTTGCAATTGAATCAAAATAAGACAAGCAAACGCAAAACTAAAGGACAACAAAACTGCACAACAAAGCAGCAGAACAAAACAGCAGCATGAAGCCCCGAGAGGCAAGATAAGCCAATAGTCCAGAGGACAACGGCTACCACCACCAAGAGCAATTCCAAGTAAGCAGAGGCAGAAGGACATCAGCAGGTGTCTTATACCTGATTATACCTAGTTGGACTTCTCAACTGATCTAAACACAGTTGATACAAACACCCCACTACACTGCCTTTTGGGTCCATCCAACACTGGTTTTATGGAGATTCCATGTCAGGCAAAATTGACTTTGCAATGGTTTTCTAACAGTCATATGCGTCCCTATAGTCTGTGTATGAGGCCCAAAAATAAAAAAAAATCTGTCACCTCTTTCACTTGCTTCTTACACTAATTGGCCAATATGAGATGGATGAGTCTCTGAGATATTGCCCATCATAACCTCAAAAATGTAAATATATTCAACATTTCATCTTTTTTTTTTTACCCCATCACCACCAAGCACAAAGTAATGATCAGGAAGGCCACCTTGATCATAAAGGACCCTCCCCATTCTCTCCACCACTCCTTGGCAGAATAAAGGTGGCCTTACCAGCCCGAAAAAAACATATATACATATATATGTTTTATCCCACCAGCAGTAACCATTTTGAACAAACTGAAACAGAAGAATTTCTGTCTGCTTTAGAAACAGTTTTTCTATTCTATTCTATTCTATTCTATTCTATTCTATTCTATTCTATTCTACAGTCATTTAGCAGACACTTTTATCCAAAGTGACTTACATATGACTAAGAACGACACAAGCACAAAATCAAACAGTAGAGGACATCATGACGGTGGTAGTGGACTGTCCATTTGGACTCAGGTCCTTACATGAAGAGCTACAAGCTTTTTTTTATTTTTTATTTTTCTATTCTATTTCTGCTTTCAACATTAAATTACACACAGCATATGCCTATTTATATGAACAGAGGCATCATTGCCTGTCAAACAGCATATCAAAGTGGAAACTCTTGTTACTGTTATGGTTCAGCTCGCTGTACTGTGCTGAAGTCAGCAAACACACTTAATTTACTGCCAAAAAGTTGAAAACTCTTCATTTCCATTTAATTTGGGACTTTTAAAGACATTTAAAGTCCCAACTAAAAACAATTTTGCTGGGCAGTGACGTCATTCGAAGGTAATTTGTCCTGCGCCAAATTAAAGTAAGTGCCTAAGTAAAACCACGTCAAATAACCATTAGATGTTATAAATTAGCTTAATACGGATATGAGCTGATTTAAATCACTTTACCCCATTTTGTGCTGTTTCATACATATTACATGGTGATAACTGACAAGGCAGGTTAATAAAACCAGGATCTGTCCATCTGCTGTTAAACTGCAGATTTCGCGAGGATAGCAGCGGTCTGCTTAAGATTTTTCAGTTTGGCTGTATTTTAAAGCCTTGTGGCAAAGGAATTAGCTGAGTTAGCTACACCCATAAAAATAATATAACTTGTCTGTATGTGAGGGAATATGACAGACGAGAGTAGCTATGGCTACTTATAACTGGACGTTTTTGTTTCTGTCCATCAGTCATGGTGGCTTGCAGTCCTCTCCAGCCGAATGCCTACAGCCAATAAATTCCTCCACTAAACTCATCACGCAGGGAGCCAACGCATCCCCTCCTCACAGAATAACCCTGTGCGCGTTTCCTCGTCCAGATTCTCCGAGCCTCCATCTCGAAACGCACACTGGCGGGTTTAGAGGCTGCAGGCCTAAATGACCTTTAGGATTTTGCGAAACGCACTTGCCGACACTCCCTTACTTTCTGCTGAGAGTCATCAATTATGCAGGGAAGCTGCTCGCACTGAGGGGGAAGATAGCAGCAACAATATGGCGACAACCGCAGTTTCTCCCCAATCTTTTCCACATCTGCAGTCCTGCAACGTCTCTCCGGATTCACTGTAACCTTTAAAAAGTGAGTATCTTTCATTTATAGCAGGTTTTTTTTTTTTTTTTTTTTGGAAAAGCGGGTAAGTGTAGGCATAGTTGAAGGGGGAGGCGCGGGGGGGATTTTCTCGGTCGGTCCTTGCGTACAGCCTAAATGTCGCAGAGCTACACACTGACCGTCATCTCTCTCTCACTCTCTCTTTTTCTTTTTTTTTGGATCGGGATGAAAGAAGGTGTCTGTACTTGCTAAAGCGTCTCTTTCCTGGACCACAACATTATTTTTCTTTTTTACATTTATCAGCCACTCAATGCCCATCTCAAGGAAATTTATGGAAATTCGTCGAGAACCAGAGGCTTGCTCTGAGAGAAGATGCTTCATGTGTTAGGATTCTGGCGGGGTGCAGCCTGACTGCTTCAGTGCAGAAAAAAAACAACAAGAATTGAAATATTGTTACATTTTCTGGCTTTATATTACTGCCATTTTAGACCTTCTGGATTACAAGGATGTTTCACTTGAACGAAAGGCTTCGAAAAAGGGGCTGATGCTGTGTAAGTAGCCTGATCTTCCTCCTGTCAAGATATAGTCAAGAAATGTCCATTTTTCCAGGTGATCTTGGTGTATCAGTGCGATAACCGTAGTCTAATCACAGTATTGGATGTGTTTGCCACATATTGCACACTGAGTGTTGTTTTCAGCTTCATTCGCAGGGATGTATTTTACACGGATAGACCCTTATTGATTTGACTGGCTTCACGGGTGTGGTGCAGATCCTTCACGCGCAAAAACGCACTGACTATCCAGAAGGGAACAAAAATCTATTATTTCCCCCTCTGAACAAGAAGTGTGGCGTTATATTTAATCCAATTATTGAGTGGCATCGAAATGACAACCATGGTTGTGTCAAACTCATCGTGCGTTTACCTCAGCGAGATTTTATTTTTTCTTCCTAACATCCAAACCACCCACTGCAGCAGTGTTGCTTTGGCCGATTTGGTTGGACCGTTCCACTTCCCTGCGCAGTGTAACCTCCAGCTCCTCGCAGAGGTGCAAAGGGACTTTTCTGTTTCATGAAATATTTAAAGGGGAAATAAAAGGAAAAATCAAGTAAAAACACAGAAGATGACGTTTTGACCTAACAATGTAAAAACGACGGAGAAGATGTCAGAATGTGTTTGTTTTCTCCGTGAGAATGAACGCGTTGCCAAGCTCGGATGTCACCAGTGTATAGCCCACGAGACTGAGTCACAGCAAGAGGAAAGCTGCCATGACTTGAAGAGAACTGAAGGATAAAATTCAGGCCTGAAGGCTGCGGCTCACCTAAATGCACTGCTGGAGAGAAAAATGTTTATTTTTTCCCTCTTCCCTGCGTGTGCAAGCACTCACGCGCACGCACTTGTGTTTTGTGTGAGTGCACGCATTAGGTCGTGTGGTGCTGAAGCGGACAGCGCCAGAAGAACAGCAGAAGGTTCCGGGGTCCATTTTAAAACAGACGTCTTGGCACGCAGGGTGCATATGATATTTTTTTTGTCTCTGTGTGTCTCTGCTACAGATCAGCACGTATAGATTGGAGACTTTTCTGTGTGACATCAGCTTCACACGTTGAGCATTTGCAATTAGAGGCTGGTTATGCAAGAGAGGATCAGGGGAGTGATAGGCCTTGTGATTCAGTTATGGCTGACAATACTGTTCCACCACAGGCTGAAAATAAAGCTTTGTGTTAACTAATGACGGAAACCCAACGCAGAAGAAAAGAGAGGATAAGAAGGATTAAACCAATGAATTTGATTCATTTATATTTTTTATGGGTGTGATTGAACTCTTCATGCGCCTTGCTTGTACCTTCTGCAATGCATTGCATTCAGCCTGAGCAGCTAGCACGTAATCATGATTCCCTTTTAACATTGAGAAAGATTTTATTAAGTCATGCAGCCAGGTGTGCTGGCTGTGCTGTCAAGGTTTCCACAGCTTTTACAAAAGTCATGAGGTGTGAAATCCTGAAATGGGTAGCTGTTTGATATGGAACGTCCTCCCCAACCTCTAATAAAAGGAAATCTTGTCACATGGTTTTGCTGTTAATGCCTACAGTGCTCAGATAGAGCAGACCAAACACATCTCTTATGTGTACATACAATTAGACAGATGTGTAAATTATTCCATTTTGGATACATGTTTAGCCCCAAGAAATTATGAAGTGATCCTATACATTCTGTCAATTCCAATAATGTTTTACAACATTCCGTTCAAGATTTTTTTTTTAAAAATGTAAACAACAACAAATATTGTTTATATTAAATGTTTCCACTCCAGATTCTACTGAAAATAAGAAAGACAACATTAAACAGTTGAGGGACTGTATTTGAACACGTCTTGGTCATACAAACTGCCTCTGCATGCTGATCCATGAAATCATAGAAGCACACTGAGTTCTCCACAGCAATCTTCAAAGCCCAGGCAACATCCCAGGCTACTTTATTCAGCATAAAAACGAGCAAAACACAGTTAGTACAGACCATTTGCTACAGTATAGGCTCTGCTATTTTAGAAAAGAAGTATCCAGGTTATATTATCCTCCATTATTATTTTTTTCTATAGAAGAGAATATGGCTGAAAATATAAATTTCTAAGTATTTCAGTGGTTGCCTGGTAAAGGGTTTAATGATTGCTAACTGGCTGAGACATCTCATAGAAAATATAATCGGCTAAACTTTAACACCTTTAGTTCCTAACCACATTAATGTAAATGTTCCATTTGTATTTTAGTATTTTTTGTAAAGGATCATTTAGCAAAAGACTGTTAATGATCTGTTTAGGTAGTATTTAGCTGTTCACATAGAGCTGATTAAAACATACTGTCCCTACAATTAGGTTGCATTCTTATTTCTAACTCAATCTGGAGCTGTAATGCTCCCCAGAGGTTTGTTCTGTCAACTCTTTTATATAAAATGTGAAAAATAACAGCAAATTGTTGGGCTAATTAAATTATTTCTTTATTTTTTTGCCGCCCCCCACCCCCTCTGTGCAGCTGCTACTGTGGATGGTACAAACCTAATGACCAAGTAGTTGCAGGATGAAAACATGGCTGCACCCCTTATTGCACCGCCAGGACCTGATAGCTTCAAGAGGTTTACTGTGGAATCTTTGGCGGTCCTTGAGCAGCGCATCCAAGAGGAGAAGAACAAGAAGCCACCCAAGCAGGACAGCAGCTATCGTGATGACGATGATGAGAACAAGCCCAAACCCAACAGCGACTTGGAGGCTGGGAAGAGTCTGCCCTACATCTACGGGGACATCCCTAAGGGAATGGTGGCGGTACCACTGGAGGATCTGGACCCATTCTACCTGAATTCTCAGAAAGTGAGTTTAGAAAGACCCCACACACATTCAGTTATTATTTTGAGAAATGACTGGGTAATCTGGGATATGCCTTAACATTGTTTGAAAATGGTTACAATGAGAAAAGATTTAAAATGTTTGATGAAAATTTTTCTTGCTTAAATTCTGGCTGCAACTTTCTATTTTCATATAACAATTCAGATCTTCAACTTCTTTTAATAAACTAAACAAATAGTTTTTATATGATTACATTTGCTGAAAAAAGGCATCATACTGCTGCAGGTATTAATATCAAGTGTCATTTCTGGCATTTGTCCCCTTTTCTCATGCTTCCAGACTTAAACATTTTAAACATATTTTGTGCTGAAAACTCAGATCTTGCACTTCTTGTGCAACAGTAAAGGTTTTTTTTTTTTTATCCTGAATGTGGATTCTTTGATAAACATTTTAATAAAAAATAATAATTTAATGGCATCTTAAAAATGACCAAACACATTTGTTGGCATTTTAAGCCCCAAATTAGTGTTTTTTTTTTTGTTTTTTTTTACCTTGGTTTGCCTCATTTCTATCTCTTGTGCTGCTTTCTATGATTGTGTGATTCTATGTCGACTTTATTCATCAGCGTATACCAGTTGTTTTAACATGTTGACAGACTTTCTAGTTTATCATACACATGCCTCCCAGTGGCTGGCAGATGAGAAGCCTTGTATTGCTAGAGTAAGTTATACATTATGGCTGGAAAAGACAGTAAGGCAATGTTTCAGGTTTGGCGATGTTTATCTTCCAGGTATGCAAAGTTTTCCATAATTTTAATATCTGAATTAAGTGGCCGAAAATAATGATGTTTTCTTACTTGAAAGGTTTGGGAGTGTGAGAGTAGAGCTCCTTTAGATGTTGAGTGGGTTGTTGCCATATCTCTAATGTGTTCACGGGGCTTTGGGGAAAAGGTCAGAGGAAGTTACTATTGAAAGGGTGCTGTTCCACATGACAGACTTTTGTAATGGTTTAAAACTTAATTTGAGGCAGGACAGAGAAGCAGTAGAGAGAACTGTGGCTGTCTTTGTGGAGACATGTGTCTCTGGGGTTTCTGTCACATCTGACACTCAGCATGAAGACGGCCAGGTGTGACCTTGAAAGGCTCTGAATATCACCAGATACCTGACATCCAGAACAGCTGAAAGAGAACCATTTGTTTTATGTTCCTGTGTTTATAGTGTCTGAATGGACATTATGAGAGATAGGGAGGAAAATATCTACATATATTTAGAGAAGCTGAGCCAAAAGGGAGGTGTAATGATAGAAAAAGTCCGAGCTACAAATGTCCAGGTGTTTTTATTAATTTATTTTACTTTTTAAAAAATTTTCAATCCGAAAGTTAGAATAATATATCATGATATGGCGGTTTATTTCCCCTGAGGATGAATCCAGATTACATGTTACATGCTTGTAGTCTATTTTTAACCGGCAAAATGTAACTACTATATTTAAATCACACGTTCTTTAAAGAAATTGCTGTGCTTTGTACACGATGTTATATAACTTTACCTGTCCACATGCTGAAATGTTACTGAAAACAAACTAGTGATCACATGTTTAGGTCTCATCATTTGCTGTTTGTGTTGATCTTTTTGCATGCATGCGCATTTAGGTGCACAGTATCAATCTTCCTCTGCTTTTGCCTCTACGCCTTTACGTAGTGCACGCTGCCTGTTATGCAACACACCAGTCCAGTGCACATGACAGAGACATGATTCAGATGACACGTGGCAAACATGTCCAGTAATACGTGGGATTGTTGATTTCTCTGATGCTAAAACAAAACTTTTTGTCCTTTTACTCCATGCATTACTGTCACAGATGCATGTTGAACGACTTCTTTGAGCTTTTTGCTCCTTGTCTTTACTCCTGCCTTCCCTGGCAGCCCTGTTAGCTCTAGGCTTCAGGCTAATCTAATTATGGCCCTCAATCTAGTCTCCTTCCAATGCCAAAGGGAACTGATGCTGCCTTGGATCTTGAGCAGCCCTGACGTCAGATCAGGTGGTGACCTTGATGGCTGATCTGTGTGTCTTTGTTGCTAAGGGCTGGCAGACTGCATCCTTGCAGGAAAGAGAGGGGAAAAGTGTAAGGGAGGGAAGTTAATGTGTCCTCATGACAAATCTTAATTTGTGACTCTTTTAGATTGTGTCATAGCTGAGACAGAGGGCTGAAGGGTTGGCTGGGTGATGACGCAGCCACCTAGCGGGTGGCCAGAGTGGCTCTATATCATGCCAACCTGAGCCGGGTTGGTCCGGGTCATGTTCTGCGTCACCGTACAAAGCCGGTGAAACATAATTTTCAAGGGGAAGGGAAGGGTGGAGGGTGGGGTGGGGGGGGGGGTATGGATGAACATGAGCGTAGTTGCTCTTCTAGCTGCAGCCAGGATTACTCAGGAGGGTTTCACTAAAGAGCACTTAAAGGTGTAAAAAATGAAAATGTAATATCGAGCTAATGATGTAAGGCTTGTAGCTACGTGATGTGATGCAACTCTGTTCTAAATGAGTTAATTATACAAAATCTCACAAAGATGTATATTTTTCATGTGTAATGTCTGTAACAGCAAAAAATAAGCACGGCGAGGACTACATAAGCAGGCTGGAATGGCAGCAGAGTTGTTGCTCTATTAATGTATGTGAGCAAGTGCAAAGGCGCCATAAAATACAATCCATCTACCATTAACTGCAAGGGTCAAAAGAGGGCTGGTCTCTGAATGGCTGCTGTGGCCCTCATGGATGCAGATGCTGTTTTACGGCCTGCTGGCTCGAGCTTCTGTGTCGAAGCTGCTGTCTTTTTCTCTCTATGTTCCACCCCTCCCCCTTCCTCTTCTCCGTCTTCTGCCCAGCTCCCTCGCTCTGGCTCCCTCTGCCCTGCTTCTCCTCAGCCTGCTGCTGCCACAGTTGCTGCCTGCCTGCCTGCCTGCCTGCCTGCTTCACTTGCTCTCCATCTCCCCCATTTGTCTGCCTTCCTCTCTGCTCTCTTCTTTGCTCAGCTCTGGATTATGAAATTTTCAGTAGCTTTGCAGCAGTTTAGTCATGCGTTACAAAAAAGGCTCCGTACATATAGGGAAGTTTTAAATGTGTGGGATTGTGTGAACGACAGTATTGCCAACTCATTTAAGTGTGTCATGCATGCATGTTTGTGTGCACAGTTCTCTCAGTCTGTGTGGCCTTGCATGTATCATTCGTGTATGTGCACCTTACTTAATGCTGGTTGTGTTTAATAGAAATGTCACACAACCGGTAACTAGAACATTTCCACATGTGCCTCTACACCTGACCAAAGGTTTTCCTGGGAATGCTTATGGTACACATGAGAGTGTCAACACTCTTATAATATGTAAAATGATCTAATCATGTTCAATTTAGCTGGTTTGAGTTGTCCTGTGTTTTTTGGTGGAATTAATATCATAGGTGAGCTGTGTCTTGTTCTGTGGACAGGAATATCCTTTGTCATCTCCCCTGAGATGTTTATGTGTGTTGTTAACAACACTTCACACATGATCCTCATTTCTATGGACAGTGCATAGATTACCTCCAGTCATGCGACACGACCCATCTCTCCTGCTTCACCTCCTTCCTCTTCTTACATACTGTCTCTCTCTTGACACTCTCTCTGTCAGAGGCTCTGTGGGGCTTGATGTCACGAGGGATGCCTTGTTAAAAGCACAAGAGCCTATATCACTTGTGCAAATGCATAGATTCATTAAAGTTTCATGCAAATCGTCATGTTTTATTTAAACAATTATGAAGTTATCCACAGAAAGTGGATTGCCAACTCCTTTAGCTCATTTTCCTTCCTCTTGAAGCTGCTGCAGTGTTGAGCTGGACAGCACTGAGAGACTGGGACAAAATGAAATAATGTTAGACATCCTACAAGCTTTTTCCTCTGTTTTCCTTCCTGTTACGTTTCATGGTGATAATAGAAATAAACTGTATGCTACTTTATGGGCAGAAACATGTATTTTATTTTCTTTTTTAACTAATGTTTTTTTTAACTAATGTTAAACAGGCTCATTTCATGTGTTTCATGTACAGGATGTGGATTACTTCTGCTTGTTAACTGATGTCTGCTCTCTCTTTCTCCTTTTCTTCTCTCCACAGACATTTATAGTGCTAAATAAAGGGAAGACAATCTTCCGTTTTAGTGCCACACCTGCCTTGTACTTCATAAGTCCTTTCAATCCGGTTAGGCAATTAGCTATTAAAATTTTGATACATTCATATCCTTTGAAACGGTGCTGTTAATAGCAGCTACAAGAGGGTTTCCTGTTCATGTGAATTATTCATGCTGATATGTTCTGTCTTTTTGTGCATACTGCTATTGGTGTTGCCAGCTACTGGTGCTGCAGGAGAGGATCAGTGTGTGACAGCCACAAGATTTCCTCACATGCATGGGTGTGCAGGGTGCCATGCAGTAGCCATTTTATTACTGATGGAAAAGTCTGGCACGAATGATGAGTCATCCTGAACAGTAAACTAAGCTAGACCTCCTCAGGTGGCTAACACATTATCTGTGTTATCCACCTAAGTGCCAAGTCTGACTCAGTTTGTGTCTTTATTTGTCTGGTGAGCCATCAAATATGCAGTGTGAGGAGATGAACGGACAACAACAAAAAACCCAAGCAAAACTAAAACAGCTAACTTTCTGCAGTGTTTGTCAAATGATCCAAAGTACAAAGAAACTTATCTCTGAGTGGCACACGACAAATTACAGCAACCATTCACAGGCAACAGTTATTGAGACATTTCTGTGTAACAGTAAATTAAATTTATTGCATTATTTACTGTGTTGTTTGGATGACATTTCTTATTTGTCATCATTGTGGCTGCAGCTGTGGACAAAGCCTAATCACCCCTACTGGGATGCAAAAGTTCATCTTGAAATCTTTAATTACATTGTATTTGATAAAAAGCACACAGAATTAAGACACAGACACAATTCTGATGCAGTTCCAAAGAAGTACATAAACATCTGATCTTTTTTTTTTATTTTTTATTATTCTTTATCAATTATTTTTTGGACATTCCTCTTGTCCTGGTGCCCAGATCATTAACATAAAGGTAACATTCATAATCAGCCAAATTGGAGATAAGAATGCAATATGAGCTACATTTGTTGGCAACTTGAAATTTATGATCCTTAACTTTGAAAAAAAGTTAAATCATTCATTAAATCTCCTGAAGATATGATGTGTAACCCCCTTTTTGGTGTCACTGTATCTTTCCTAGCCAAACAAATGATATCAACTTACAGCCACACAATCTTGTGTAATCCTGTATAAATTGTTTGAAATCATTGCCTGTGTACTTCAAACTAATCCATACATCAACAATTCAAATACCTCAACATGTGTAGTGATGTAGGGTGACTTTAAAAAAAAAAAGTCATCCAACAGCTTTTTAACCTTTAAAAAAAACTCAACACAATTATCAATATGCTAAAATACACAGCAGAATATTTTCACCCCTCTCCAGTTTAAATGTCCTTGTTACCCAAACTTTAACTTAATTTAATCTCTCAAAGCTACAGTCATCTGTAGCTTTTGGCTAAAGCTAAGTGAGGTTTTTCTGGCTTACTCTGCGTGTAGAGCCTTTAAATGCACCCATGTTGTCATCATGTCTTTGTATTTCCACAAACTATTCACCATTTGAATATTTCATGGGTAAAATGATGGTCTCTGTGGTGGAGGGCTCACATAAGGAACTTCTGCTAAGTGCTTGGTGCTGACTTTTACGGCTTTGGGTTATGCAGGCTGTTAAGGCCTGACAGGGCTGAGAAATCACAGTATGGATTTTGATATTATTTTACTTTGACAATTTTGGTGTTTTTGTCTTCATTATTCATGCTTTCCTTAACTCACTCTCCACTCTTTTCAGCATGATCATTATGTGTACTATTTTGACCAACTGTATATTCATGACCTTTAGTGATCCTCCTGAGTGGTCAAAGCAAGTAGAGTAAGTACACATTTGATATTTCTTGTCATCCATATTAAATGCATGCCAACTATCTGAGCATCTATTTTACTGTATCAATAAGCTTTTTGTGGGGTTTTTTTTCGTCTGCGATGTAGAAAACCAGAGAAAAACCCTATACTGTCAAGATAAAAGGAGACATATCACTACCTAATGTAGCAAACATGAACAGTTCTTGTACATTAAAGTCCAGCTAATAGCCGTAACATAATTGTGCATGTGAAATTACTGATTGTGCGAATGCTAATACATTGACTGTACATTTATTCCAAAACATTTCTGTCTATTACTGTCCCTGACCACATATCTTGATCAAAGATGTGCTGCATGTATTGTTTTTCCAGCATTAAATAGAAGCGACTGTTGTTAGTTTCTTTAATTGACCTTTGTTTATTATGCTGTTCATACAGTTGACCTTTTTAGGAGTGTTTAAACAACTAATGATGTTGCAGAAATGTTTGAGCTTCAAACCGGTCTGGTGAACTAAGTCTGTCGACGCTTTTGTCTTTCAGGTACACATTCACAGGAATTTATACATTTGAGTCTCTTGTAAAAATCACTGCACGAGGATTCTGTATAGATGGGTTTACATTCCTAAGAGATCCATGGAACTGGCTGGATTTCATGGTCATTTCAATGGCGTAAGTATTCTAGTAGTGATCAAACTGTCAGTAGATATTTAATGAAATTGATGTCCTAGTGGTTACCTTTCTGCCTTTTGTACTTTTTTCTTTCTGTCTTATAACCCATCTTCCTTGTTTCCTCCATTGATCTGGCGCTCTGACACTTCTCTGATCTTTCTCTTTAAGAATTGAAGCTGGTGTCCATCCGACACAGCATCCTCCTTGAAAACACCCACACCTCAGTCCCTCTGTCCCATTCATCCAGTTCATTTTCTTCTTGCCATCTAGCTCTCCTTCTTTATGACCTTTTTCTCTCAATCCTCCGGAGTTTGCAACATTCACGTTAAGGCCTCTCATTTCTCCTGTCGGCTATATGTCACCATGTGGTTTACACCAGATTTACCGGCCTCTACCTGAACCAATAAATACCCCAAAGAGATCAGCTTAATACAAAACACACAGTTTCATGTGTTGAAGAGTCACAAAGCCCATCTTCACCTTTCACTTTATATCTGCATGTAAATAATGAGCTGTTGTAACTGTGGTTTGATCCTGCAGGTATATAACAGAGTTTGTAAACCTAGGCAATGTCTCAGCTCTGCGAACGTTCAGGGTGTTGAGGGCATTGAAAACTATTTCTGTAATTCCAGGTAAGACAGGATGGGGTGGGGTAGGGGGGGGCGATGGGGCGGGGTCGATGTTAGGTGTGTGTGTCTTTCTTTCCTTTACCTTCCACCCTTCTCCTCAGTGGACAGGCTCTGTGAGTGGCGTCGTCTCCTCCCGGTTCGGTAGTGTTGTGCTCTTGGTGTGTGTGGTTTTTGTCATCGTGATTGTTCTGTGTGTGATCCTTCCCCTATTTCAGATATATAACAGAGTTTGTGGACCTGGGCAATGTATCTGCGCTGAGAACGTTCAGAGTTCTCCGAGCATTGAAAACTATCTCTGTCATTCCAGGTGAGACTCAGTTTAAACACTAAGGCTGATCCACTCACTCTTTCTTTTCCTCTCACTATTATTATGATTATAGTTATGATTTAAGCAACAACCAAAGAATTGGAGACAACCATTTTTTGATTTATTTTTCTCCAAAATTATCAAAAATGGTACTGATACATTTTTGATAGGCTTTGCAGTCTCCTCTAGGGCCATCCAAAATGTCTGTACTCTCTTCTGCCCCAGTAGCAGCCTCATAATGAGGCTTATCTCTTAGGCAACTGTGTTTATCTGAAGAAAAAGCTTTAACTCACCAGCAAATGTCCTTTTCTGTAGCAAAGAAATTGATCAATACAGTATCCTATTCTTACAGTAAACATTAGATGATTATACATGCATATAAAAATAGATCATAGCTTTTTAAATTCACTGTTAACTTTTATAGTCCTATCACAAAAAATGTGTTTTGCTGCACATACTTAATGATAGACTGAATTGGAAAGACAGCATTCCTGTTGCAGGAATCCTAAAAAATAGCCTGGTGTATGTTGTACAGTATAATAAATGGCATAGATCTCAGAGAGATCCCACAGAAAACACTTATTATAAATGCATGAAGACTGCCAAGCCTAGTTTGTGAACATATCTCTTATGCTGCATGATGCTTTTCAGTCACTTGCTTTTATAATATAAGCCTATCAAGAGCTTGGCTGACAAATGGCATTGAAAGTTTGATTTGCCCTCTTTTTGTTCTTTAGTTTGATTATTGATTTTTCTTTCTTTCTTTTCTTTCTGACCTACTGGAATGAAACACCACTGAGAAAATTAAAACAGTGTGTTTGCATTGTAGAGTGGGGATGCAGACTGGATCATCTCAAGTGAAAACAGAATGAAACATGTTTTGATTTATTGTTGTGTCAAAATTAATAGTTCAACATTTAGGGAAAGTTGACGTTACTGTATGAAGCAGCTTGTTATCTTAAATTTAAGATTGTAAACAGCTGGCTTTGCTTTGTCTGAAGGTGCTGCATGCTTTTTATTGTGTTTCTACTCTGTTGCGCTCAGTTTTGAACAAATGATCAGGTTAAAGAATAGACATAAGCATCTTAAAAGGAGATATATAGGCATTTTTTTCACAGAAAATGTAAAAGGTTCATGGAACACTGATATTATATCAAGAATGTTGGGCATTTTAGCAGAACCAAGCAGTGGTGATTTCTTCATTTTTAACAATATTTTGAAAGAAAACCTTATAAAGAAAACAAAGACAACCAAACAACAGTGGTGGGTATACCACAATATTATGTGTCAACCATGTGTTAGGTGTCATCTTAATCTTATGATGTCAAAATATTAACAGTACGATATAGAGGAATGTTTTAATACAACATTGAAACAGAGCATTTTTTGCAGTCAGTCATCTTCTTGGAGAACAGCAGCAAGTTGACCTGGTTAGGTTATAGCTTATTTCAGGTTCTTTAGATCATAAAATACAGCTATATCTCAGAAAATTAGAATATTATGAAAAAAAATCTATATTTTTGTCACTCATTTCAGAATGTGAAACCCATATATTATCTAGATTCATTACACATAGAGTGAAACATTTCAAACATGTATTTCTTGAAACTTTGATGATTGAGGCTTATAGATAATGAAAACCCAAAATGCAGTGTCTCAGAATATTAGAATATTACATAAGATCAATGAAAAAAAAGGATATTTGAAACAGAAATGTCAGGCTTCTGAAAAGTAGTTCTAAAATTTCTTGGTAGATGCTGTGTTGACTGAGCTCTTCAGAAAACACAGTGGACCAACACCAGCAGATGTCATGGCTCCCAAATCATCGCTGACTGTTGAAACTTCAGACTGGACTTGAAGCAACATGGATTCTGTGCCTCTCCACTCTTCCTCCAGACTCTGGGACATGGTTTCCAAATGAAATACAAAATTTACTTTCATCTGAGAAACAGTCCGGTCCTTTTTCTCCTTAGCCCAGGTGAGATGCTTCTGACCTTGTCTCTGGTTCAGGAGTGGCTTGACATGAGGAATGTGACATTTGTAGCCCATGTCTGGGATTCATCTGTGCGTTGTGGTTCTTGATGTGCTGAGTCCAGCTTCAGTCCACTCCTTGTGAAGCTCCCCAAATTCTTTAATGGATGTTGCTTCACAATGCTCTCAAGGCTGCGGTTCTGCCTTTTGCTGGTGCACCTTTTCCTTACATTCAACTTTGCATTAATATGCTACAGCAGTCTGCGAACAACCAGCTTCTTTAGAAATGATCTTTTATGGCTTTCCCTCATTGTGGAGGGTCAATGATCATCTTCTGGACATCTGTCAAGTCAGCAGTCTTCCTCATGATTGTGTAGCCGTCCGACCAGACTGAGAGACCGTTTAAAGGTTTAGGATACCTTGGCAGGTATTTTGAGTTAATTAGTTTGTAAGATGGAAGTTTTCACAATATTCAAATTTTTTAAAACACTGGATTTATGGGTTTTCATTATCTATAAACCACAATTATCAAAATTTCAAGGATTGAATATTTCACTCTGGATAATGAATCTATAAAATATATAGGTTTCACAGTCTGAAATGAGCGACAAAATATATTGAACTTTTTCATAGTATTCTAATTTTCTCAGATGTACCTGTATCCTCAACATTTTCTGAGTAGTTGTACACATGTGGGTAAAATGGGGTTATATGAAGTTCTTATAAATAGTAGGTGTCTTATCTATGCCACACAGCTGTCAGAAAGCTCTATCTTTTGCGAATAAAAAGATTTTCTGATGGGGCTCAGAAAGGAGTGATGATAACACAACCTGAGCAAAAACTATAAAGTCGCTTCTGCATTAGTCCGTTAGACAGACAACATCTGTGTGAAATTGCCCACATTACTATTGTAATCCTGACCATGTTGTGGCATAATAAATATGTAGTTACAAAGTTAAAAAAAAGTCTTAACACAGAAATGACTGTAAAAAAATGGTCCAGTTCCTGTTGAGACTGCGATAAATTCTTTAGGGTTGAGTTGTTATAGAAGGTGAATATTTTGTTCTTCTCATGATTTACTGCTTCTGAGTTTGTAGTTTGGCATGTAAAGCTACTGATTCTCAAGAAGAGCTCTCAGGCTGCTTTCTCCTGCAGGCAAGACGATGCCTACCCAATTATATGACACATAACCTCACTTAAATAAAGAATAAACAACCTAAAACTATTTTAAGTGTGAGTTTGGATTGGAACTAATGTGTTAAAACATCCTTCACACAGTATCAACAGATTGAGGTCAGTCATAGATTACTAACTTTTGCATTCAATAAGATTTAATTATAGTGTTGTCAATAAAGCTTGGTAACTTAAAGCATTTGTAGCTTAATTTCCAAAGCCAGACAGAGCTTTGAAAACATTCTTCATATAGTGTACACTTCATATATTATGTCATATAAAAATGGAAACTAAATGAGCTCCTTATTCATCCATACACGATCTCTGGCTCTGAGGTTTCATTAATGCAAATTGATTGGAAAACATGGCCTGCATTATGCTCTCTTGGCTAAGCCACTTAAAAAAACCTCTTTACAACCCCACTTCAAAGAAATTAGTTACAGGACAATGAAATGGAGGCTGCAGCATTGGAGCCTCACCGTGGTTATTCGCTGGCGCTGACAAACAGCAGTATGTCAGAGTGATATGTAATCTCTTACAGTGTCAGCACCAAAACCAGTTTGGTTGTTGCTCTGACATGAGACCATACTTGCCACCACTTTCAAAGACATGTATGCAAATAAAACGACACACTTCACACTTTAATGATTACTCTTTATGCATATTTAATCGGTTTGTTTGAGAAAAACAATTGGGGGTGTTTATGTACTAAATTGTAACCATTTATAATGCTATTTTTTAACTTTAGAAATATTGCTGGATAGATTTTGTCAACCTTCATACAAAGGAAAAGCTAGCTTTCTACCTCTTTCCAGTCTTTGTGTTAAAATAAGCTAATTAGCTGTTGGATGGAGATTTGCACCCCGAGTTATGGGTCTTTTCCCCAAAAACCATGAAATAAATGACATAGTTTATTTAAGAATTCAAGTTTTCTAAATTCCTGCAAATTTAACTCTGTTAGTTTGCTCCGAGTATCCAATTTTCTGAGACCAAGGAGGTCTAAACATCTACAATTGTCATTCTTTCAATGAAGTATTCTCCATGGGATCTTCTTATGAACTTTACGATAAGAAATTAATTGAGCATGAATAAATTTTGTACTTGTCTAAACTGAACCCTTTAAGCTAGAGCTTTTCTAGTATTGTTTCTAAGGCTAAATTGAGAACATATGTTATAAAATCAACTGCATGTACAGCTGGTCAAGCCAACTGTACCTGCAGAGTCTGAACAGAAAAGGGAGTACGGGTCATCCTGCCTCTATGTTTGAGTTCCCTGTGGACCCTCAGCCAGAGGATGCATATTTGGAAGGTAAAGCGATTTTATCTTTAGTGAAACTGTGAATGAGACAGACTTTAGGGTCACGGTATGGGGAGTCAATGCTTTCCTTATGACACCTTTAACAAGACAGTTCAAGAAAGTGCCCGTATCAGCACTGGCATTGAATTGCTCCTGTTCAGCCTTGGAGTTTAAATGACCTGCATGTGGTTTCCAGCCCCCCTGCCTGTGTCCCTGTCCCTCTCATGGCCCCTTGTTGTGCTGCTGTGCTCTCCTCCTTATGGATTTCCTCTTACTTATCTGCAGTCTTCCCCCTCTTTTTCCACTCCATCCATCATTGGTAGCAAAAGCTAAATGCTCTAATTTTGACTAGAAATGCAGACATATATTCGGATTGGATGAATCTGAAAAGAGTGGGAAAGCTACTAAGTTTTATTTTCTTTACGGTTTGTTTTATCTAAAGATATTTTATTATGTCAGCTTTGTGAAATTATATTACTATAGATATTTTCAATTAAAATATTTGAATAAGTTTAAATTTAAATGAATAGAAATCATTATTTTATTTGAGATGTTTGAAGTTTTTACATTACAAACTAATTTTCAGGGATGTATTTATGCTGATATTTTAAAACTTTAATGGAAACACATTTCTAATAATAGTATTGTTAACAAAAAAAAAACAAACAAACAAAAAAAAAAAAACAGATAAAAGGGCATTTTTACATTGCTGGGCCCAGATTTTTAGCAAAATCTTTGGATAGCCCAGTGACAGAATAAAAACAGAATGTCTGGTAGGAATATTAGCAGCTGCTGCATCATCTGTGTGGTCTGTGAATGTGTGTGTGTGGCTGCTCTCCAGGTCTGAAGACCATTGTGGGTGCCCTGATCCAGTCTGTGAAGAAGCTTTCAGATGTGATGATCCTGACCGTCTTCTGCTTGAGCGTCTTTGCCCTAATCGGTCTCCAGCTGTTCATGGGCAACCTGCGCCACAAATGTGTCATCTGGCCAATCGATGTCAACTCGACTTATCTGAGCAACGGCAGCAAAGGCTTTGATTGGAAAGAGTACATTACCAACGACAGTAAGTAGAAGCGAAGTGTCACCATCGGTGACCTGGCAAGGATGTCGGCATATGAGTCATTCCATATGCTGGAAAGAGAAAACAGCATGCCATTTTGGCAGAAAGATTTGGGTTTGTGTGCTGGGTTGAAGATTTTGTGAGCAAGCTAAAGTGAGAAATGGTTCAGAATGGATTTGAAGACTGCCGATGAATAAAACCCGTGTGGCTGCAAAAAGATTGTTAGTGAGATATCTCAATACTGCTGTTTTTCTTTTTTCAATGCAGCCAATTTCTACTTCTTGCCTGGTCAGTTAGATGCTCTGCTTTGTGGGAACAGCTCAGATTCTGGGTGAGTTGCCTTCCCCAACTTGATGCAAATGTTAATACTGATACACCCTACTTTGTGTAGTCACATTGCATGAATATGAAATAGTGTTGAGTCATTGAGTCAGGATGTGCTGTTCTCTCTCTCTGCCTTTCTTTACCCCTCAGCCGCTGCCCGGAGGGCTACACATGTATGAAAGCTGGGAGGAATCCAAACTATGGCTACACCAGCTTCGACAGCTTCGGCTGGGCCTTCCTGGCTCTCTTCCGACTTATGACACAGGACTTCTGGGAAAACCTTTACATGCTGGTAATGTAGATGTGTCAACAGATTCAGCTTTTGTCTAAATAATATACTTATTTGTCCTAAATACTCCTGCATATAAACAGAAAACATAACTATAGGTTATTTTATATAAATGTGAATGATTATTTCTAATAATATTTCAGGTTTAAGATTTTGCATGAACTGTTATTTCACCTCTCAGATGGGGTGATGTGGAAGACTCAGTTCCAAACCCTACAGTAACACACTATAACACACTTTCTCTTTCTCCATCTCCCATGTTTATATTGCCCCACCTGAAGACTGTGGTCTAGCTGCTTAGTTTGTCAGACCGTTTCACTCTTGGTTTCTGTGAAATGATGCCAACATTCCTGACTTCTCAGATGCTGGTGGAGTAAAAGAAGGAAGTTTTACAATTTGGCCAATAAGAGATTAAACCTGATGAGATCTGACCGTTTTAACAGGAAGAAAACCTGAAAGAAGAAACCCGGCTCAGGGAGGGCGGCCATCTGCCTCGACTGGTTAGGGTGGAGAGGACAGGAAAGACAGATCAACATGTACAACTGCACTTATTTGGGAAAACCTACGGGGAAAAAGGAGAAATATGCAATCCACTTTCGTTGGAATTGTTAGACTCTACTAATTTCCTCTGAGTACAGAGTATCAAATTTACTGCAAACAAAGTTTGTATAGTAAGCATGAAAATTAAATGCAACCATGTACTTGTGGAGAACCTTAATGAGGACAAAAGGTGATCTGTTCCATGAGAACAGCATTATAGGAGGCTAGTATTAGCTTGTCTTTATATTAGCCGGAAGTGAAGCTCAGTGCAACATGTACACAGAACTGTGGATCCTTTGTCTGTGTTATGTTTCAGATTCTTCAAGAACTGAAAACCAATCTGAGTTGAGTTTGGTACCCAAAAATGCTTAGGCCAACAGATGACCTCTTAATTCTGATAAGTGATTCTGAGAGAGTAACAAAGACTACAACACAGTGGTTGGCGCCATGTATCAGATGTCAAATGTTTGCCGTTTCCTTTTTTCCCATATCTAAACAATCCTCACCCACCTGTTCCACACTGTCTCTTTCCAGACCTTGAGGGCAGCAGGGAAGACCTACATGATCTTCTTTGTCCTGGTCATCTTTGTGGGCTCCTTCTACTTGGTAAACCTGATTCTGGCTGTGGTAGCCATGGCCTATGAAGAGCAGAACCAAGCCACCATGGAAGAGGCCCAACAGAAGGAGGAGGAATTCAAGGCCATGCTGGAGCAACTCAAGAAGCAGCAAGAGGATGCCCAGGTCAGTTCTTAGAAAGACGAAAAACTACTCTTGAATGTTATAAAATTGTTTTCACTTGTTTCACGCTATGTGCTTTTTTTCCTGTCTGTAGCAAAACAACATGGCGACTTCTGCAGGTACAGTGTCAGAGGATGCAGTAGAGGATGATGGAGGGGGGCATCTGTCTTGCAGCTCCTCTGAGATGTCAAAGCTCAGTTCCAAGAGTGCCAAAGAACGCCGCAACCGCAAGAAAAAGTGGCGTCAGAAAGAGCAAGAGAAAGAGAAAGGTGACAGTGAGAAGTTTGTCAAGTCAGAGTCAGACGATGGCAGCAAAAGGAGTCGCTTCCGTTTTCCTGATAATCGCCTTGGTCGAAAGTCTTCCATTATGAACCAGGTGAGAAATAAAAACAGATATTTTCTCTGCATTTATCAGTTGTTTTATATTGAATAACTGGGAACTGCTAAATTTGGGGATCCTCCTGACTTTCAGGAACCTTATCTCCGCTTTGGCTTTAGCACCCAAAACAGGTCCTTGTGTTGTGGGTGGTGTCTGCTAAATTGCAGAAAAAAAATGACCCTAAAACCTCAACAAAAAAAATGCATCAGACCTTGTGAGAATTATTTCCATCAAACACAAAAGGAGAGAATAAAAATCCTGTGGCTGCTGAAGTGGTTATATTTTTCATGTTTTGTGTTTCGTGTTTTTTTCATGTCCAGATGAGAAATATTACAAAATCAGAACAGACTGTGTGGTTTTAGAAAAAGCTAACACATAGCAGCCTGAGATACTTAAGGATGAATCCATGTCTTGAATTATTCACAGTAAAAACGTGAATTTTTCAGAAGGAAACATCCTGCTGCTTTCTTTCTTAGAGTTCCACTGGAGCTTGTATAGTGCGTTATAGTGTCGTTTTGTCCGGTGAGGTTAACATGCTAGCACCGAAATCAATCATTAGACACGCATTGATTACTTTTTGTTTTTCTTGACCTATACTGACTGCAAATTGTTGTCAAAAATGTTAATTCTGCGGGTTGTTTTTGCTGCTTTCATCTCTGTGCTGCATGTTACCTTGACACAGCAGCTCATCACTGCCCAAATGATGTATTTTCTTCTTGTTTATTAAGTCAGAATATGCAATCTCCTGGGAGATCACTGTGCTTACGTAAAATTTTCCACACTTGTCTTTCATTCTGGCGTTCAGGATAGATGATGTAAATGATGGTTCAAGTCAATTTGAATTCAGAAACATTCAGAGCTACATCAGTCACATGAATCTCCTTTTCTCATCCTTCTTCTGCCTCCTTCTTCTCAGTCACTTCTGAGCATACCTGGCTCCCCTTTCCTCTCCCGCCACAATAGCAAGAGCAGCATCTTTAGTTTCAAGGGCCGCAGCAAGGATGTGGGCTCGGAGAACGAATTCGCCGATGATGAGCATAGCACGGTTGAGGAGTGTGAGGAGCGCCGGGGTTCCCTGTTCAGTCCTTACCGGCGGAGCAGCTACAGCGGCTTCCATGGAAAGAGGAACAGCACAGTGGATTGCAACGGGGTGGTGTCACTCATCGGCCCAGGGCTCGGTGGACGCCTTCTGCCTGAGGTGAAAATAGATAAGGCAGCTACTGACGACAGTGTAAGGAAGTCAATGAGTAGACCTATCTAGGCATGGCCCCCCTCTCGTCCGTTACGTTTCTTTTTGGCTCTCTTTCTTCTACTGTGTCATCTTTGCAAGTTCGTATGTATCTCTTGGCTAAGCGCTCGCGCCACCCCTTCCCCCAGCCCCGCAGTGTATGCTGCCCTCCAACAGTAGGCAAAGGATGGAGATATTAAATACAGTTGTATCGAATATGCTATAATCAGTCCTGCTTTTCAGAAGTTAGTGAAATTTGGTCTGTCAGTGTCTTCCAGTCAATTTTGTTGGTTGACTTGAGGGATCATTGTTTTAAATGTGTAATAATCAAATTTGGTCAGACATGGTTCTACCAATCATCTTCGTCACTGAGCAGTGAGATTTTAACACTTAGATTTAATACACGGTAGTATTCAGGAGGATATAAAGCTGCATAACAAATTAGCACAATACTTGTAACAAAAGTATGCATAATGATGAGTTAACATGCTCCAGTGTGTTGATGTGTTTCTTTAGGCATCCAGGTCCTCTAGTGTGTGTCGGTAGAGCTACAGTAGGGAGCAGAGGAAACAGAGGGGACCAGGACTGTAGAGCCACAAACACTTTTATTATTGTCTTTTCTATTTCCCGACACACTACCAGAGCAGATATAGAAGTAACACACACACACACACACACACCATCCTGTTTGGCCTTCATAGAATACTCTAAAAACAAAGGAGGGCTGCTGTCCTTGTCTGTCTTTACCTTTCTCTGTTTTGCAAACTCTCCCTGGTCAATAGTAGTAAACTAGTTGTGTCTCCTTCTAGTTAGCATGGTAGATTCAAATTTGAAAGTAGAATAAGCATGACATAGACAAGTAGAACAATGGTTATGTTGTTTGTAATTTTCCTCTCCTTCTCTTTGACTTGGAGCATGCTCATGCATGACAACTGGATGGATCTGAACTACCTGCCTCCATATGATCTTTTGACAATGCTCTTGACTTGATGGTTGCAATATAAGTTGTATGGTTTCAAAGTAGGAAGATATATCTATCAATTTCTAAGTGACATTAAAATGGCCAGATTTGGGAGACAATTTGTAAATGACCTAATGATTATATTGCAATGGCAGCAAAGCCTCCATTATTGCATGACATGACTGAAAATGCATTCATGCAGAAGCAGTTCTCCCAGCACAGTATCTCACAATCCATTTATTATCCAATTGGGATGAGCAATTATATTCAAACACAATTAGGTCAAGTAGCCCTACATCACTGCTCCCACTTTGGCTGAGACCTGCATGCGATTACAGCATACACACATCTTCCTTGAAACCAGCATTGAGATAGAAAAGAATGAAACATAACCTGCCTCCAACCCCAAAAATTTGATCCTAGACTACTTTATCCTGCCATTGCTGTTGTGCACTTCCCTCCGCCGACCACCGGTGGTGATGTGGGATGGTGTTCATGTCCTCTCCATGGGTGCTTGATTCTTCCTCTCCTCCTGACAGCCCACTACTGAGGTTGAGGTGAAGAAGAAGCTGTCGGGCTCCCTGATGGTGTCTGTGGACCAGCTCAATACCTCCTTTGGGCGGAAAGAGCGGGCCAACAGTGTCATGAGCGTCATTACCAACACACTAGTGGAGGGTACTGCCACTTTAACCCAGCTATTTACCTGCTCTCTCATTATTCTTTATCTAGAGCTGCTCTCATTGGTTGAATTAGTTTGACATGGATTTCCTGCTTATCTGCTTTGCATATCCAACAGTACCAGATACATACAATGCATACAATTTTTTCTGTCATATTATACCATTGCATGCAGAATGCTCTTGCACGCACTTATGTTTGGTTTTGATGTATGGTCCGCGCTATGTCTTCAGAACTGGAGGAGTCTCAGCGCAAGTGTCCACCATGCTGGTATAAGTTTTCTAATACATTCCTGATCTGGGAGTGCTGCCCCATGTGGATTAAGATCAAGGAGATTGTAAACCTGATAGTCATGGATCCATTCGTGGACTTGGCCATCACTATCTGTATCGTCCTCAACACCCTCTTCATGGCGATGGAACACTACCCCATGACCACTGAATTTGAGGATATGCTGTCTGTAGGCAATCTGGTGAGTTCTGTGCTGTTTCTTTGTTTGTTTTTACGTCTTTCACCTGTTAAAAAAAAAGTATCTGCCACCTTCCAGCAGCTCAGAGAAAGGTGTTATTTTTGGACCATATTTGGCAGCACTGTCATTGCTTGATCCAAGTGAAAAGGGAAAAAAAAATCTCAGACTGCCCTCTGTTTCCCTGGATTTCTGTTTTTCTTCACACACATGCACAAATGTTACCGGTCTTCTCTTTCTGCTTTTATTTCTGTGCTTTTCTTCTGAATGCTTGGAACTGCTGCTTGCTTCAGCTGGACCAGTCTGCCTCTCTGCTGGGAGGCCTGGGTTAATATTTCATAGAGTCTGATCGATGAACTGTACTGAAAACGGTGCTTAATACTTAACCTGGTTGTTTTTACTATGAACAGTTTTTTCCCCATTTGTTTTAAATAAGTAAATCTGGGCAATGTCAGCATGTTGATTGGTTGCACATTAGAATTAGAAAAATTCTAGTTATCGTAATGATGAACCACTTACTATGGGTGCTTGTGTGTGTTTGCATTTAAACATAAATTTGTTCAGCTGTAATAAATTAGAACTGAAAGCACTGAAATGTGTCAGTCACTAATTAAATAAAAAATTTTACCAGGAAATGCAAATGGGTAGGACAGGTGGACGTTTCTAGGTCACCTTGAGACAATATCAGTAATTATCACACACACACACACACACACACACACACACACACACACACACACACACACACACACACACACACGCACACACACGGAAATGCATTATACTCTGCATTTATTTATAACTGTGTGTTGGTTCCATGATTGATGGCATACTTTAGTAATTTATTGGAAGTGTTATGGAACTACAGAACTGTCTTCCATTCATGCCATCCGCATAGCAGCCTGATGCATGCTGATGTCAGCTCTATACGCTTCCTTCTTTAAACTGATTTATTGTACTAGTAAAATATATGAATATGTAATTATTGTCGTTGCAGCCATAGCTAAAAAATAAAAAAGAATAAACAATTTTATAGATTCAAAGTAGACATACTACAGACTTAAATCATATGTGTAGGTTTGGCTCAGAGCATTTGTGTTGCTAAGATAAACCAGGTATAAACTGGAAGCCTTATTAAAACCTGCTGGAGCATGTCCCTGACTTGTTTCAATGATTTGCATAACAATAACAAACAGTTTTTTTTAAAAAAAATACATCCTTATTCAACCAACTAAATAAATAAATTAATTATTGAGCAACATGAAATTGCAATAGGCAGAGTGCCAGAAGTAGAAGATGAATTAATGTTTCTACTCCTAGATTTTATTCTAATATTCAATAATCAAATAAAAGTTGTTTCTTAACAAAATACTATAGAATTTTAGGGGATTTCACAAATACTGAGAGGCTGACAGATTTAAGAAATCTGCAGAAGCCTCTGCTATTAAGTGATAAGATCAGAAAAATTGAACCTATATTAGTTAATACCAAACCAACCACAAGAGGACATGCATGGGACCTGTAACAACAGCACAAAATTGAGCATTAATTCCCTCAGTTAATGACATTTATTTTCTTTTATTCAATAGGTGGAAAAGGTGGAAAACAACTTGCCAATCATTGCATTACATTTACTTTGGCATCACATCCTTTTTGGAACAGGATTAAATATCATAACATTTTTCTTTAACAGAAATCTGATCTGTGTACTTCACATTCCCTCTTCCTACTATTAAGCCAAAAGGATTTGTTCAAACCATCTTTCTCTCCAACCTACCAGGTGTTCACAGGGATCTTTGCAGGGGAGATGCTCTTCAAACTTGTGGCCATGGATCCGTATTACTACTTCCAAGAGGCCTGGAACTGTTTTGATGGATTTATAGTGACGCTAAGTTTAGTGGAGTTGGCTCTGGCTGATGTTGAGGGACTTTCTGTGCTGCGGTCATTCCGACTGGTAAATATTTGTCTGAGCTCTCTCCCAAACAATAACACGCAGTTAGCATTCTATCACATGAATGAATGAACGAATGAACGAACGAATGAATGAATGAATGAATGAATGAACGAATGAATGAATGAATGAATGAATGAATGGATGAATGAACGAATGAATGAATGAATGAATGAACAAAATCATAAAGTTGTAACTGCATTTCGAGCTAAATACTTTTCTATTTGTCCTGTTTTACTTCTTTTGAGTGAGTTATCTTGGTTGTTAAAAGGATATGTGATAACTAAATCCTCCTATTCTTTCCACCCATTTCATTTTAGCTGAGGGTGTTCAAGTTGGCTAAATCCTGGCCAACTCTCAACATGCTGATCAAGATCATTGGTAACTCAGTGGGAGCCTTGGGAAACCTGACTCTGGTGCTGGCCATCATTGTCTTCATCTTTGCTGTAGTAGGCATGCAGCTGTTTGGAAAGAGCTACAAAGACTGTGTGTGTAAGATTGCCATCGATTGTGAACTGCCCCGCTGGCACATGAACGACTTCTTCCACTCCTTTCTGATTGTCTTCCGGGTTCTGTGCGGCGAGTGGATCGAGACCATGTGGGACTGTATGGAGGTGGCAGGTCAGGCAATGTGTCTCATTGTCTTTATGATGGTCATGGTCATTGGTAACCTGGTGGTGAGTAACAACACTGGAATTATTTGAACATGTTCAGAGATGAGAAAATGAGATGTCACTGAGTTTGTTGTTGTGTGTTTCAAGGTGTTGAACTTGTTCCTTGCCTTGCTGCTGAGCTCATTCAGTGCTGACAACTTGGCTGCAACAGATGATGATGGAGAGCCCAACAATCTACAGATTTCTGTCATGCGTATCAAGAAGGGCATTGCATGGATAAAAGCAAAGGTTCGAATTCTGGTAGCAAGTCTACTGAGGAAATCTCCAATGGAGGACGAGCAGAAACCTTTGGATGACATGTATGACAAGAAGCCGAACTGTATTGCTAATCATACTGGGGTGGACATCAACCGGGACCTGGACTATGCTAAGAACGGCAACGGCACCACCAGCGGTATTGGAAGCAGTGTTGGCAAATATATGATCGACGAGGACCACATGTCATTCATCCATAACCCAAATCTGACGGTGTGCGTGCCCATTGCTGTGGGAGAGTCCGACTTTGAGAATCTCAACACTGAGGACTTCAGCAGCGAGTCAGACATTGAAAACAGCAAAGAGGTCAGAATACTGCTATATTTAGTCAGGAAATGAATGCAATAACCCTTTCAAACACTTTCATAGCACATATCTAAAGGATGAAAATTATTATCAACATGGGTGTTTGTAAGTCTCTGCTGCTCTACCCTGCAATCTTCTTTCTCTGGACAGGAAAGCCATGGGTATGGTTGGCTTCTCTGCCCTCCTCAGACACTAATGTAACTCAATAGAATCAGCAAGAGTGGTGGAATGAGTCAGGCAGTGTGGAAGAAGTGACACTTGCTGACCAAGGCTTTTTATTAAAATACATTTAGAAGACTCTCAGAGCAAATAATGTGTCATTTGATAGTCCTCTTTTGCATTTATATGAATGACGTGATGATATTATAATTGCTATGAAGTCCATTTCAAAGCAAAAATGATCTCATGAAAGTTGTTTCAAGTTAAATTGTAAACAAATATTATTTGAAAATATTTCATTAACTTGTCCCTGAAGGCATCAGGAACTTGGCTTCTAGCATAAATAGTGATTGCTAGCTCTGTGATAAAAACTGAAATGTTTTTGTGTTTCTGTGCTAATGTGCATTCATGCTTGTTTGTGTTTGCATGTTTATCCATGTGTGCACTAATACATCTGTTTATCTACAGCTGGATGACACCAGTTCCTCAGAGGGCAGCACCATCGACATCAAACCAGACGTGGAAGAGGTGGTGGTGGTGGAGACGGTGGAAGAATATATGGAACCAGAAGCATGTTGGACAGATGGTGAGGCCACTGCTTCCAATGCACCCATTACCTCCACTCCACAGCACTCAGACTCCCCCAGGCCGGGTGGAAATTACATGTGAAGGAAAATTTCATTATGAAGGATCACTCATGCGTAGAAACTGTTTATCAGTCTCTCGAACCATGCAATGCTTTTACAAATACATCGATGTGCATTTTCAGATAAATATTTATTAATGAAAGCTTGATTATTTTGGATTCTTGTTTATTTTACACAAGGTGGAAATTCTTTTCATAAAATAAAATAATTTAAGATGCAATTTGATTAATTGTTCAGTTGAGTTCCAGATTATTCCTGTTAGATTTGTTTCAAGCCTGTTTGGACAGTATTTTACCGTGGTTTTGCTAAGTGGATATTAAAGCATGTATCCGGAAAAATTTTCAAAACTTGCTGTGTTACTACTATGCTTTTTGCTGGCAGTTTTTTTGCCAGCAAAAAACATTTGTTGGATCTTTTGCCTTTGGAAAATAAGTAGCACATGATGTTAAATGCATTTCTGTAAATACATTTTGAAATATAAATATTCTTATACAGATGTATTTAGACCCAATATAAACATCACATACAATGTAAGCACAATTTTTATTATACAAGTAGGTAATTAATAGTCTACTTTATAAATTGGTGTATTCTTATTCAATGGTCCCAGATGCTTAAAAAATAAGTTAACTTTATTTAGCCACAAAAACAACTAAGAATAAAATAAGATAAACTTTTGCAAAAAAAAAAAAAAAAAAAAAAAAAAAAAGATAAAAAATAACAAACAAAATTTCTGTCTGTCCTCAGCTTGTGTGGCTAAGTACAAGTGCTGTGATGTCGACATCACTATGGGCTGGGGGAAGAGCTGGTGGTTCCTGAGAAAAACTTGCTACCTGATTGTGGAACACAACTGGTTTGAGACCCTCATCATCTTCATGATCCTCCTCAGTAGTGGTGCCCTGGTAAGCGAGCTTGTTTTTACATTGTTTTGCAGGTGCACAATACTCATCAGAATTATGTGCAGTGCCGTTTTTTATCACTTAAATGCAGGATTAAGTTTTCCAGCACTTTCTACGTTCAGTTTCCATGGTGATGGAAACTATTAATTTTAGAGTTTTTTTCTACTTTGAAATTTTAATGACGTCCCAGGGGAGGGAGTGATTAGTCATCTTCTCTAGGTTGTGCACGTTCACGAGAAGAAAGCCACACCCGTCTTCACTGCTCAGTATAACTACTCCTAGCAGCTGACCAATCAGCTGCTAGGACATAGGGTCGAGCTTTCTCTGTTTGCTTGTTTCTGGCAGAGGCTGATCTGAGAGGATCAATACAAAATGAATGAAGGGGTTTGTGAAAAATGCTTGATTATTTCTTACCCTTCTGGACTTGCATATCAATATAAATTAGACTCAAATGTGTATAACAGAGCCACATTAATAAAAACATATTTTTTCTGAAGGCACAAAATGAAAGTCTGAATAAATATAACAAATGGTGAGGAAGTGGTTAGGAGGTAAAACAAGTCAACCAATGGTGCAGTCAGTTCTGGTGTGACTAATGGACAGAACTATTTACCAAACAATAGATCTGTTTTGGGGAGTAAAGTTGCCTGATTTTTAAGCATGTTCAATAAAACAAAATAAGAGCAATAATTTCCACAAATACCTGTAAATCACTGCTAGTGATCAGCTGCTCACAGGGCTGGATCACCATGTGGAATTTCATTAGCAGAATCATAAATCACAGTGTTTTATTTCTGCTGTTGTCTTGACTACAACTATATTATATTTTCTGTCTCCTCTCAGGCCTTTGAAGATGTGTACATTGAGCAGAGGAAGACCATTCGGATCATTTTGGAGTATGCAGACAGAGTTTTTACTTACATCTTCATCCTGGAGATGCTGTTGAAATGGGTCGCCTATGGTTTTGTCAAATATTTCACTAATGCCTGGTGTTGGCTGGACTTCTTCATTGTTGATGTAAGTGATGCTTTTGTTTCCCCCATGTGTAGAAGACTAGATGAGCTTATCATTCCTCAACCACACCCTGGTTGAAGAGCAACACACTTTAATAGACTCATACAGACTATTAAAGAGCAGAGCTAATGCTAACCTGCAGTTTAGACTGTAACTGTTTATTAATTATTTGTCTTCTGCTTTATGAAGCTGTAAGAAGTTAACTTAAATGCCCTTTACATGTTATGTAATTATTATATTTCTGCTATTTCATCCATGTGTTGCCCCTTTTCTTGTCTACTGGGTGTGGTTAGATTTAAAATGTTAAAGTTGTAATTGAACATTTGCTTCATGGTTTGCACCAGGTGAGAGAGTGTGCTGTTGAAGCAATTATTCAGAAATGCTTTCAGGACAGTATTTTACAAGACTCTTGTGCAGTCTGTCCCTAACAATACACACATGCCTCTCACCTTTTACAACTCTATCTAGCAATATTTCACGAGATGCTTGAATATGTCCACTTATCTGTGTACCCCCAGATAAATGAAAATGGCATTTGTGACGTGCCAACAAATTATCCCTGTTTTTCTCTTTGCATATTTGAATGCTCTAGACAAACCTACATGACATAATTCAGACCTGAACACACACAAGGCATAGATACCAACCTGAAATAAGCCTCAGCCACTCAAAACCCTTTAACTTGGACTAACATATCATATTCAAGTCATGCTCAGAATATAAAAATGTGTCAGAGATGTTTCTGTAAAGCTGCTGTCTCTGCCTGTGGTTTTGACCTGTAACATGTTTGATATGTGCCTCTGTCCTCTTTCTCTGTGTGCTGCTCTGCTCCTTGTGTCAGTCAAGACAGAAAGTCCAGAACGGGAATTCTTAACTATTCTCTGGCAGCTACATATACTTATATAATTACAATGATATTTTATGGTGTTTATATTTATATGACCCTACCTTAGATTGTAAACGTGTAAAGATTAATGTCATGATTTCATTCCAGAAACATTGAGGGAAAGAAAATTGGGAATAATTTGCAATGCATTTATTCTTAAAGTGTGTATCTGAGTATTGCTTACATGCAAATTCTGGGCTTTATGTGCAGTCAGTAGATAGAACAAGAATTTCCCTGATTTCTTACTTTCTGCTTGAACTAACCACCTTTCCACAGTGTCCAACACCTCTGTCAGTGGACTTCTATCGATGGCCAGAAGTTGACATGTTTTGTTCATTTTGAGTTCCTCATATTTAAACCCCCTTCCACAACCAGCTTGTATTGCTTACTTCAGATAATGAACATTTAGCTTAACTTCATTCAACATTTATTTAATAATGTATTTTAAAGGCTGAATTCCTCAGAATTACATTTAAATGCAAACAATCATTTG
Organism: Telmatherina bonti; assembly: GCF_933228915.1. Lineage (NCBI taxonomy): Eukaryota > Metazoa > Chordata > Actinopteri > Atheriniformes > Telmatherinidae > Telmatherina > Telmatherina bonti. The sequence continues at coordinate 21,789,017 of NC_136622.1, forward strand.
TCATTTTAAACAATACTTACAGCATATATAGAATTTACAATTACAGCCATACCACATTTTTCTGATTCTGGTTATACTCCAGTCTCCCTTCATCTTGATGTGCCATTTAGCTAAACACTTGGGGCAGTGCAGGGTGTCATGTTTCCTACGTTTCCTATGTTATAACAAGTGACATCCCTCCTCCCCTCTTTACCCGTCTTCCTTTCGTACCCTCTTGGAAGTGTAACCTTAGGAATGTGGTTATATTGTGCTGAGATGTAATGATGGTGGGTGACAGGCAGCCAGCGGTAAGTTTGGTCTTCACTAGCATTCCCCCTTGATTAAAAAAAGTGCTTGATGAGTCTGGGCTGTGTTGTGGCCTGACTGTGCCCCTGCTGTCCTGTGTTGTGGGGTGAAACCCTTGCTATGGACTCACAAAGGGGGGCACCATCATTAGACCGGCTTGTATTTTCTCTGAGTGTGACTCTTTGTATGAGTTTGTTTCATTTCCCCGTTATTGCATCCTTCTGTTTTCCATTTGATTTGTGTCTCCCTGATTTTCATTCTAAAATGTTTTGGTATTTTATCATGTGTTTATTATGTCAGGGGCAAGTAAACAATGTTAAAAAGTTAAGTGGCATGCTCAGACAGCAGCATCATTAATAGAGAAACTAGATATTTGTAACATTCAGAAGTCATTTTTTAAATTTTTTGAATATCATGTTAAAATAAGAACCCTAATATTTCCTAAATCTTTAATGCAATTAGTGATAATAGTTAGTTGGTTGTGTGGGCTTGAGGACTGTAGGTGTCACGCTCCATTCATCTTTGTTTTTCAGTCAGATTATTATCATTGTTTTGTTGTATTTTCCCTTCGTTTTGGTTAATTTTATTTCTGTTCGGTTTGTGCTGTCGTCATCCTGGGATCACAGCCCCAGATGTCATTGGCCTTACCTTGCAGAGCTCTGTGCGAAGGACGTTGAGGCCGCTACCACACAGCTGGCCAAGCGGGAGGGGGGGGGCCAGAGGCCAGACACCCCGTAAGGGGGGCTCTCCAAGGGGTCAGGCTAAAGGTGACAATTACCCCAAACACTCTAGTGTAGATCAAGGCAAGATCTTTATTTTGCTGCGTGTGCATCATAATAGCTTTTAATTCACTCAAGAGGCAAGTTAATTTATTTAAAGGGGCTTGTGCCAAAGAGCGATTGCTTGGAGCAATGCCAACAAGATATAAAAAGTCTGTCCAGACGTCCTGGGCTCAATACTTAGTGAGCATCCAACACTTCCAGGAAGAAGACAGACTGAATCCATGCTTACACCTTCCCTGCTGCCACTCTTTTTCTTATAGTTTTTGTTGACAACACCATCAGTCAAAATGAAGATTTTGCCTGTTACAAACCTCCCTCCGTGATTTTGGTAAGCTTTGTATGTTGTGAACGATGAGTTTGACCGGTTGGTGTCGATGGCTGGTTGAAGGTGCTTTCATGTGTTTACTGTTGATATTATTCCTTGTTTGCAAGTAACTGGCATCTCCCTGCTACAGCTCCTGCAGCATCTAAAGCAAAATAAATTACAGTTTTGTAACAAAATAGCATCCAGAGAATACAATTCCCAAGAATGAGTACTTAATCTTGACCAAAAATGAAGTAAGTATGAATCATTTGCTTGCATTCAGCATGTCGAGTCATCCAGCCAAAAAGCAAAGCAAGACAATACAAAACCAAAAAAAAAAAACAACACACACCTTTGCAATGCATCACTGTGGAGAAGATGGCTCTTAATAGCCATCTTTATGAGGCACTCAGTCATCTCACCACTTATCAAGGACTATAAGTGAATTTTAATTAACCACATTTCGATTTGACCATTTCCTGCTTGGTTAACAAAGCAATATTGTGTGTGCATTAATCCCATGTGTATTCGAGCTGAGGAGCCTCTTACCTTCTTTTGTGAGATAATGAGTAAATCTGAAGATTTAGTGAGAATTTTAAGTATGATCAAAGTAATCCCTTGGTAGGTGCTGCTGGACTTGATAAGGGGCTGCGCCAGTTTCTTTGAGGTAATGTGCTGTTATTGTTAACTGTTGTTAATTGTGTAAAACTCGACTATATTCTGTGTTTGTTTGTTTGTTTTGTTTTTTTTCCTTTGTCTTTTCAGTGCCATCCAGTGCTAATAACTATATCTAATGTGCCCTTAACCTCCATACCTGTTTCCTGTGTGTGGTTCTTGTGACTGTGGCTCTCCTTCTTGACTCTTAACGCTGTGTGACAAGTTGATTTGATATCTGAGACAGACCATTGCAAAATGACACACTTGTACATGTTCACTTGTATTCTTTCTCTTAGGTTCCATTAGTTTGTCTGTCTTAAATTATATGGGATTTTATGCTTCAGCCCAAGAACGACATGGAGAGACAATGTTAGAGGGGCAAGGGTAAGGCTCTCAAGTCTGTTGGGTTTTTATCAGCTTCCACAGGATAACCTTTCTCCCCCTTTCCCACCCCAAATCCTCTTCCTCTGCTCTTCCAGTCCTTTCACTTGTATCTTAATCATATAGCACTCTGCTCTGCCTAATTTACCCTCTATGAGTATTATGTCTTTATCTCCTTTCTCTTTCTCAACCATAAATTTCTTTGCAGGTACAAAGGACTTTTCACATCTCGTCAGCTGCCCCAAAATAACAGAAAAACATCCCCTATGGCCTACTGTTACTAAAAATACTACGCACATAAAACCTATACTAAACACTGACCTTCTCTCTCAGTGTATATACATGTATAAACGCAATATTATACATGCATATACATACATAGATTTATGTGTGTATGTCAAGCTACTCTCCGCCTATACCAGGGCCGTCTCTCTTCCTTAGTAACTATTCTCACCTCTAACAGTTTGGAACCTCTTTTGCTTCTCTGTTTTTGTGTAGGTGTCTATAGTCAGCCTTGTAGCTAATGCGCTGGGCTACTCCGATCTAGGGCCCATTAAATCACTCAGGACACTAAGGGCCTTGAGACCCCTCAGAGCCTTGTCACGTTTTGAAGGGATGAGGGTAAGATCCAAAGCTAAGCAGCTGATCCTTCCGCATGCCCATTCAACAGTTTAAAGCATGCTAGAACTGATCAAAAACAAACTTAAGAGGACAAAAAAAAAAAAAAAAAATCCAAATTATTGGGGGATTGATTTTAAACCAGTTAATGAAAGCCAAAAAACATTACCTTTCCATGCGCAATCCTGTACCATGTCTTTGTTAGAGCGAAACAATAAGTCATGATGCAGCTGGGAGTTACACTGTAAAAATATTGCCAGCAGAGTAACATTTATTTCAATTGAATTCCTTTAACAAACAGAAAAGTCTAAATGCAAAAATTGATTTGTAAAAAAAGAAGAAAAAAAGACTCAAGAAAAAAGCTTTTTTTCACAAGCTGCCTCATCACAAAAGAGACAAACTACAAGTTTTTATTACCTCATTTTACTTTTTTTTTTAGTTTTTTTTTTTTCCTGGATTGGCCAAAGTGAATGTGAAATTGGTCAAAGCTAACCAAACTTACATGCCATCTCATAGAGCATTCAAACCAACAATTCAATCAACCACTGCTTTCAATTGACAACCCCCCCCCCTCTCCTCCACATGCCCCCTCCTGCTCCCATGGCCTCCTCCCTCCCCAGCTCACACCATCCCTCAATGCATCTGGTGTGGAGAACAACCAGCAGGAACCAGGGAGCTGCAGGACACTAAAACCTTTGCCCAGCCAGTCACACAAAAACTGCATGCAGGCCAGTTGGCAAACAACCACTTAGATGAATCTGTCATTTTTACAGAGTGGAAATCATCCAGTGTGACAGTACCTGTGGTTGCTTCAGCCATTGCCTCCTAAAATCTGATTGGTTTTCTCTGTGACTGGCAGTAGCGATAGGTTGCACCTGGTTGTTGTCACCTATTCTCTCCTCTGTCCTTTTCTTTTTCTTATTCTCTTGACCTCTTGATCTCATTCTTCCTTATCTTTCACTATCTTTGTCTTGTCTTCTAGTTTGAGATTCTCCTTCTCACCTCAAACTTCCCACCTTCTCCTCCTTTTCAACCTCAGCACTGCACAGCACCCCCTCCCTCTTTACCTTCTACCTTTGCACCCCTTATCCCTTCACTACTCACTCCATCTCGACCCGGTACAGCTGGGCTGGACCGTTGGAGGGTCACCACACTCTCTCCTGCTTGTCCAGGATCTATTTGCATCAGGGACTGAGACATAAACCACACACTCTGAGTGTTGTGGCTTTGGGAGGAAAGTATTTGTTAAGCTTCTGCCATTTTCACGTTTTGGATTGTACCTCCAAATGAAATAATCTGCTATCAGTTCATCCTGGCAGCAGATTCTCTGTGTAATTATTTTCCTCCATTTGAACATATAAGGGCAGTTTTGATACCTTTTTTTGGTAAATGCAGGTAGAAGCTTAGCAAATATGCAAGGCTACCATTTCACTCAAAGCATTTCTGCTGTCATGTCATGGCACTACATACTGTAGCGCATACAGCAGGCCCTGGCTTCCTGTTGCCTTCCACTCCCACAGGAAGTGAAACTGGGAGGCAACAATGGGCCCACTTAACTCTGACTTTAAGTTGTGGGTGGGTGGTGGCCCATAGCTTGACTTGCACTGCAGTACTAGATAATAGTCTCAACTGTAGACAAACAATGTGTCCCCCCTGTTTAGCATGTCCCAAAAATGACAGACTAGCAGATGAAGACATGTGTAATCATTTAGAGGGTGGACTGATTGCAAATTGATTAAATAATAAAATTTGACTCAGAGGACAGCCTCATTCATATTAGATATCCAGTGACTAAAATGTGATGCCGTTGCAGACTGAGCAGACATCAATGCTTTTAGGCCCTGGATAGCCTTTATGGATGCTAACATAACAGTTGAAATTTCCCAGGCTTAAGTTTCAAGATGTCATTTTTGGGGTTGGAAAGCATGACACATTTGCTTAATTCAGATATTAATGCCATTACCAATACCTCAGTGAATGAACTCATCCACTGGGTGTATGTGGTAAAAAGAGGTGAGGGTGGCCCAGTAATGCAAAGAAAAACAAACTAAGGAATTTGACCCTGCTGTATCAATTTTTCTTTTTCTTTTTTAACTATAATGTTTGTGTTCATCAATTGAATTACCATTTTGTTTGAACTGGAAATGGAAAATTTGAGGTCAAAGCAATAAATAAATGAGTTGAGAAACATGTGAATGGAGAGATGACACTATAGGAAAGAGATTATGGAGAATTAGAACAAGAAAAACTTATGCATTTTTGCCCGCTTAGCCTTCTAGCACAACACTTTGTAAACTTCCAGTACAACTCAGCAGCACAGAGTCGGCAGTGCAGCTCCCAAGACTGCGAAACCTGCAGCGATGATGGGATGTTCTTACTTCACTTTTTTGTTAATGCTTCCTGGAAATCTTAATCCCTGTTTTTTGCACAATGCCTTGTGAAAGAATAGTTTCACATCAGACAATTACAGGATTAAGCTCTATTGATGCTTTGACTCAACATGAGGAAAGTATGTGACAGTATGTGACTTCAACTGCTAAAATCTGGGTTTACACATAATAAAGGCCAAGTTTACAACCAGTAGTCTCTCATGTAGGTCACATAGTGACACAGATATTTACCATACCATACACTCCACATAAACACCAGTATAACTCATCGGATTATCAACAAACTAACTATTTAGCCACAATCTCTCTCTATCCAAACATTCTCTATTTATTTATTTATTGATTTGAGCAGATTTTTGAGATTGCACAATGCCATGTAACACGCATGTATAATAACTGCTGATGCACATAATGCATTTTTGAAAGCCATTTTCCCTCTTTCTGAGAATGCTTTCTACACAGCATGGCCTAATTCTGTCTTTTTTTTTCAAACAGAATATTTTGAAAGCGGTTAAATAGTAACTCAGTTCAAGCAAAGAGTCATTCTCTCAGCCAGTGCACTGGCATCACTGGGAAGATTTAAACTGCAATATGGGTAGTTTTTTTTATTTTTTTATTTATTTATAGGCTATATATATTTTATACATTTGAAGCAATATTTTTAATCTCATATACAATTTGGATTCCACCTTCAGCAGCCTGTGAGGGTTGTACACAGACTGAGAGAATCCTGCTCTAGAGCTCCTCCTTGTCTGTTTGTAATGAGGAGGGAATATGGCTCCACAAAACAAGTCTGCCAAAGACATGCATGCTCAGCTGTCTGCCTGAGAGCTGCTGGTCGGCCTGCCTAACACTGGTAGTGAGCGGTTCACTATGTGCTGGGCTTATGAATCTCTGATAAATCAGACTAAATAGCTAGAGAGGAATACATTTCTGGGTGGTGTGGGAATTATAATTTCTTACTCTTGTTTTTAACTGCTAAAATGTTATGTTGTTTGACTAGGGCTAGTTATAGAAAGGAGCTATATTACAAAGATTAATTGTCTAAATTTGGGGTGGTTGGAGTGGACACTTCATAGTGTTATGGCAAACACTATTTTGTTACTAAAAAAAAAAAAAGAAGCTAACATTGTAAACTCAAAGACTAATTAGACTGGCCTATTCATTAGTACACATATAGACTGTCATGTAAAATTCTCAAATTATCATTAAATGTTCCTGGTATTTCATAGCTAACATGTATCATTAAACATTTCTAGGAAAAAATATTAATGTACTCACATATGTCCTGTATATACATTATAATTCATAATAGGAACAGTACATACAGTTTAATGAACTAAAGCTATAACAAAATATGTGAACTGATGTGTGTGTCTTTCTGTGTAATTTTATTAAATAAATATTATTGTAAATTTTTACAAGTGAACAATTATTATATTTTTCAGTTACTCCAGTACATGAAATCACAGTATTTTTTAAATAACGCTTAATACCTCACGCTACATGCACAAAGCATAAAGATCAACCGTATAAAAGAGAAGACTGTGTTGTATGAATGTTACTTTAATTGCAAAAATATGTGTAATCCAAAAGAATCAAACTGAGATTACATTTTCTTTCAGATTTTGGCATGTGTGTGTGGATGTGTGCTTGAGTTCTATCTTAAACAGATCTTATAGTCACATCAGTGCTGCTTTAATTAGAATCGAACTGACACAGCTCTCCTTGCATTTAATTGCACACACTTCAGTTTGCCCAGGACAGCATGAAGTATCATTTGTTTTACTGCTTCCTTCATGGTAAAAGTAAAGATTGATGTGATTTTTAATCAGAAAGTGTAATGCCATAACAGTACGTAGTGTCCTATCAGGGGGGTAAAATGAACTGTGTTTGTTTCTTGGTTCTCACACTGTTATATCCTGTCTTCCTTGGTCTGGTCTAGGTGGTAGTCAACGCCTTGGTGGGTGCCATCCCTTCCATTATGAATGTGTTGCTGGTTTGCCTCATCTTTTGGCTGATTTTCAGTATAATGGGGGTCAACTTGTTTGCGGGCAAGTACTACTACTGTTTTAATGAGACATCGGAGGAATACTTTCCTGTCGACGTGGTCAACAACAAAACCCAGTGTTTGGCACTCATTGAAAGCAACTTTACTGAGGTCAGGTGGAAGAACGTCAAGATCAACTTTGACAATGTGGGCGCCGGCTACCTCGCCTTGTTGCAAGTGGTGAGAGTGCCACTCTTCATCTTGTCTCCTGACTTTCATTTCTTGTTTCACTCTAACTTGTGTTCTTTTCTTATTTTCCTACGCACTTGTGTTTTTGTCTTCTATTTATGTGTCTCACCTGAAGGTCTGTTTTTGCTTTAAAGTCCATTTGTTTTTTGCTTTCACAGCACTATAACGATGCATATTTTCCATATTCATTGTGCATTTTGTGCCCTTCTTTCATACACTTGTTTCTTTCCATGCACAAGCTGTGCCACAGGACATTCATCAGTTTCGGTTTGAGTATTCTTTGAGGATTGCAATTGTTTAAATATGTTTTTTGCATTGTTTTATGACAATATGTGAAACTATGCATTAAATCATGTCTCTCTTTTGAAAGGCCACATTTAAAGGCTGGATGGACATTATGTATGCAGCTGTGGATTCCAGAGAGGTATCTTTACTGCTTCATTACAATATTGATTTGCAGCATTTCATTGTATGCCTGACTACAAGTAAAGTATCATAAAGAAAAAGCAGGTTAATCCACCTTGTTGCTGTAAATGAAACAATACTAACTTACTAGCCAATGGGTAAATAGCTTGTTTTAGTATAAACATTAAAAAACTGGTTGCCTGGATCCTATTACAAGGCAACCAAGAAGACTAAAGTCCTTGCTAAGAAATGTTTTGGCACAGAAAATCTGAAATATAGCTAAACTTAGTTTTTTGTTTTTTTTTTGTTTTTTTTTTTTTTTTGGCATAGAATAAACAAGCTAGTGTTAATTAGTACACAGTTAACTTAGGGCAGAGTGAGGCGGTCTATGTTGCTTTGTTTTCAGGGTTTACGTTTAACTAAATGAACCAGTTTGCAAGAGCGTCTATAAGTACATCTTTTAAAATGTTGACATTTTCCTTGACAATATTTTGCAGTAATATAAACACTTATCTTTAAACACTGTTTCTCATTTTAAGGTGGAAGACCAGCCTGACTATGAAGTCAACATCTACATGTACATCTACTTTGTTGTCTTCATCATATTTGGATCCTTTTTCACCCTTAACCTCTTCATTGGTGTGATCATTGACAACTTCAACCAGCAGAAGAAAAAGATAAGACCTGCACTGTCTCCTAATTTCAGAATATTTTGCAGATTTTTTCTTTCTTTTCCAAATTTGAATGTGATTATAACCAGTTTTTTTCTTATTCCTATACTTTGGAGGTCAGGATATCTTTATGACAGAGGAACAGAAGAAGTACTACAATGCCATGAAAAAACTGGGGTCCAAAAAGCCACAAAAACCCATTCCTCGACCTCAGGTATGGTTCTTTTAAGGGTTTCTGCTCATGACCAAGTGTTGATGTCATATTAAGATGAGTGTTGGACTTTTAGTGAATCTTAACTTTATGTGTCCCCACATCTTTTGTGTCACCTCACCTTACAGAACAAGATCCAGGGAATGGTGTTTGACTTTGTGACGCAGCAAGTCTTCGACATATCTATTATGATATTAATCTGCCTCAATATGGTCACCATGATGGTGGAAACAGATGACCAGTCAAATGAAACAGAACTTGTCCTCTACTGGGTCAACTTCATCTTTATTGTAGTCTTCACCATGGAGTTTTTACTGAAGCTTTTTGCTCTGCGTCATTATTACTTCACCAACGGATGGAATATCTTTGATGTGGTAGTGGTCATTCTGTCCATTGTTGGTAAGTGACAGAGATGGTAGACAGTTATACTGATTTGAGAATATCATATTTAGAAAGATGTCTTATCCTGACTATATTCTCTTGCTTTCCTTTTGTTCTCCACTACTTTTATTCAGGTATGTTCCTGGCTGATCTGATTGAGAAGTACTTTGTGTCACCAACCTTGTTCAGGGTGATCAGGTTGGCTCGTATTGGACGCATCCTTCGTCTGATCAAAGGAGCTAAGGGCATCCGGACTTTACTCTTTGCCTTGATGATGTCACTGCCAGCTCTGTTTAATATTGGGCTACTGCTCTTTTTGGTCATGTTCATCTTCTCCATTTTTGGCATGTCTAACTTTGGCTATGTGAAACACGGAGCGGGTATTGATGACTTGTACAACTTCGAAACCTTTGGAAACAGCATGATCATCCTGTTTATGATCACCACATCAGCTGGCTGGGATGGCTTGCTGCTGCCAATTCTCAACTATCCACCAGACTGTGACCCCAGCTTGGAGAACCCGGGTACATCGGTGAAGGGTGACTGTGGTAACCCCTCAGTAGGAATCTTCTTTTTTGTCATGTATATCATCATTTCTTTTCTGATTGTGGTTAACATGTACATTGCCATCATCCTGGAGAACTTTAGTGTGGCCACGGAGGAAAGTGCTGATCCACTCAGTGAGGATGACTTTGAGACCTTCTACGAGATTTGGGAGAAATTCGATCCCACAGCTTCTCAGTTCATTACTTTTGCCAAGTTGTCTGACTTTGCTGATGCTTTGGAGCACCCTCTTCGTGTGCCAAAGCCCAACACCATAGAACTAATTGCCATGGACCTGCCTATGGTGAGTGGTGATCGTATTCACTGCCTGGACATCCTGTTTGCCTTCACAAAACGTGTGCTGGGTGACAGTGGTGAGTTGGACATGCTAAGGCAGCAGATGGAGGAGCGTTTTGTTGCAGCCAACCCCTCCAAAGTGTCGTATGAACCCATCACCACCACCCTCCGCCGCAAACAAGAGGATGTTTCTGCCAAAATTATTCAGAATGCCTACCGCGCTCACCTCATCAGGCGTGGCATCATCTTCAAGCGCTATGCTTTTGCTAACAATAAGCTTGAAAATGGTGGGACCAACCAAGACAAGAAGGAGAGCACACCATCCACAGCATCTCTCCCATCTTATGACAGCGTGACCAAACCTGACAAGGAGAAGCAGGACAAAAACAAAGAGGATTGGGCCAGGAAAGAGAAGGACAAGAACCAAAAAGATGAGTGGGAATCCAAGTGTTAGGATTCAATGACTAAAAATCCAATGGGATACAGTGAAATGAGACTCTGAGCCCAAACACTCAACAAATGTAGAAAAACAGTAATAACAACAACAAAAATCATACACATACACAAAAATTGTTTACATACTCAAATACTGCTGAGGATATGTGGTTTCCTATGTTGTCAAAGACAGCTGAACCAAACCCAATCAGTTTACCATGGAACTGTTGCTGCATAGCAACCAGGTGAATAGAAATGAGGGATAACTACAAAACTAAAAAAAAGTGACTCACAGTGTGTTCACCAATGGCACACATTTCTTTGGGGACCAACTGCACAGAATTCACTGCTAATGATCGGAGAAATGCAACATACCTGCCACCACCAAGTGTGGAATCCTGCAGCAAAGCTCCGATGCTACGGTACCGGATCCTGCAGATCCTAACAGAACTGTATCCGCAGTCTGAAAGAGGCTCTGCAACACTGAGTTTACCATCTTTATCAAGGAGAAAATTAATCAGCCAAGCAAGTTTAGCTTTGAGGGAAGCTCTAGTAAGGGAAGGGGAAACGCAGTACCATAGACAAAGAATTATTATTACTTCTATTTTGTTTGTTTGTGCAGAGTTAACTTGCATCTTTACATTATTTGAGCAGCAAAAAAAAAAAGGAAAAAAAAAAAGACAAACAAGACAGCATCTGGCCCATGTCACTGGTCTTTTCATCTTCTCTTTGTTATACTGACATTGAAAAAGACATTTTCTACATGGGCTTTCAAACTGATCGAGTAGGGACATTAGTCAGTGTTTTAATTTGGGCCGAAGGAAACTTGCTCACACAGACTTCCAGATAAATAACTATTGTGCTCGTTAAATGCATAGAAATGACTTGCATGAAGGCATGTTTTTTTGATCAGGAATCATGCATGAGTATTCATAGTCCACAAGACACGAATTCTCAGACCACCGCAGTGGCTTGGCTGTAAGTTTGAGGCTGTCCGCTGGGGAAATTACAAGAACTATAAATGAAAAACGAAGAGTTTGGACTATTAAATAGGTAATTCTGGGGAAATGATGGTTGTATTACAGCACCTTTAATGAGCTTTGCTTTTCAATTGACAGATATTTTAAGTCAGTCCCTAATTCAAATTTCAGTTGAATGAAAGATGTAAGCACTCAGAGGCGCGGTCTCAGTCAGATCAGCCAACAATAGAAAAGGGATTTTTGCTGCTCTTAATGTTGATAGCATAGGAAGAGTGTGGAGTGTATGTGTGTTAGGTAGCAGGATGTCCTCATGTTGAGGGTGTACAGATTTGGAAGACAAGTAGTCTTGAACCAAATCTGGGGCCTAAATCTCTTTGTTTACTTACAGCCATGCAACAGTCACTTACCTCTGGTCCATGTTAAAGCAGTGAGAGCAGGTGATGTTTCATGCCAAGGAATCCATATCTGACACCAGTGAGAGTCCAATGTGCTCAAGTGTCAATAGGTATCCCTACTACTGCTGTATTTCCTGTAGAGGGGACTGGAATATGGCTAGAAGTTCTGGTTTGGCTTTCTTTTTCCTTTTGGGATTTTCTTTTGGGCTTGTGGAAGAACTGAAAAAGGTGTCTGTTTCAAATTTTGGACAATACTTTTACTGAGTCATTTCACTGAAGTTCCTCCTTTGTACTATATCATGTCCACACAAGAATTTCCCTGGAAGGGAAGTTTTAGGCAGTGCTTTTCAGACAAATTGAGTTGCCAGCTTTAGGGGGCCAAAAAGCTTTTACTGATGTCCTAGTGATGCAATCATTCTCAGAAAAAGGCTTTGATTGATAATCGAGAATGACACTGACCATCTCATAAAGTGGAGTTAACAGAAAATTATCAAAAGGACGTGCCTCGTTGTGCCTCGCATGGATAGAAAGTGGATAGCTATGAAGGGCTTGTGGTTTGGACTGTAGAATTATATGGATTGTGTTTGATTTTCAGGGAGGTGTTTGAGTGATAAATAACAGCTTAATTGTGGACCAATACAGTAAAGGGCCTCCCCTGCAGGGTTTTCGACTGACTGCCATGAGAACAAAAGAGAACTGCAAGAGCTGAAAACGAGAACAGTGCTTTTGTCTGAGTCAGAGTGCTGAAAGTCCCATGTTTGTCAGTGTATCATTGTGCTTTTGTGGGACCTCTTAATCACTGTGTGGTCTTGGACCCAGGCTTGCACCATCTTTTCACATACTTGCAGGCTTTCAAACTCTTATCAACTGCTTCAAAACTAATTATCCAGACATGGAGGTAGAAAAGCTAACACTTGCCAACAGAAATCATCAGCAGACCTCACATCAAAGCAGCTATGTTGTGTAATGAGCTTTGTGGGTGTTTTTCATAGTAAAAATAAAATGAAAAAAATTCTAAACGGAGGCTTTCTCAAGCAGTAATCCAGACACAACTGCCTCTTTAGATGTTCTGCCATTTTTTTCTACACAGGAGCGATGGTCCTATCTCTAAGTGGATGACCAGACATAAATCTGGCATCCATTGTCACACCACTAATGACATTTGGTGTGTTTTACACTGCCTGTACCAGAACCCCCTGTATAACAGTAAAGGAGGTCTGTTTACAAAATGAGGTCTCTAAATCAGTTTGGCTGCTGCACACTGAAACCAAATACATTCCCAATGAGAACCACAGGAGAAGTGAGCAATGTCTTTCAATTAACCCATGTTCATCTTGGATGTAATGTTTAAGAATGATACATTTACACTTGAAAAAAAAAAAAACAAACAAAAAAAAAAAGTAAAAAAGTAAAAAAAAAAAAAAAAAGAGAGAGAGAGAGAGAGAAAACACAAAAACATATAAATGTAAAAAGAACGAACTTTTTGAGAGAAACTATAAATATTGTATTATATTGTTTTATTTTATCGGCATGCTTTGTTGTGTTTTTTTGTAAATACAGAATTTTAAAAATGTTACTATTAATAATCAAAAAATGAATAATAACAATAATATAGAATGGCTTCCAGCTATGCCCTTTGTCACATTTGTTACCTTTTGGATTTTTTGAGACACTTTTCACTTTGTTGACGGAAATTGAATGAAATATAGATATTATATAATACAAAAGATATATACATGTATACATATATGTCTATATGTATATACATAAACAGAAGAACACTGTCACATTTTATTTGTGTGCAACACGTTCAGTGGATGTCTAAAACTGGTTGTTTCCAGCACTCCCCTATGTTGGGGAATAGCTCATGTGCAATGTTACTGGATGTAGCCTGATCATGACAAATGGATAATGTTACCAGCACATTTCTCACTTAAATGTCATATCTCTCACATTCAGAGTATACAAGACACAGCCACAAACACAAACACACCAAGGTGACTTTTCTCACTGCTCACCAACTTTACTGGTGACGTCAGCTGGTGTGACTGACTGCTTCACACACCCTGAGATGATTCCTACCCCAGGGACTTTCCGTCCCGCCCATACCCACACTTCAGTGCCATTACAATTCAACACACATGCAATCATAATGTCATTATCACACTTCTTTTGTTGAATGGTTTGTTTCTAATGTTCCACTCAATGGCATGTGCCTTTTTTCTGCTTTTTCTGCAAATTTGGATGTCAATGCCACTCTAAAAAAAAGCAACAATTAAAAAAAAAAAAAAAAAAGGAAAAACAAAACTAATTTGTTTCCAAGCAGTGGAGGGTGGGGATTTGGGGTTGATTTTAACATTATTCAGGGATGTCAAGTCAGAAATACTGCTGGAGGATCATCCAGACACCCCACTTCATCTTAATATTCAACAGTGTGTAATGTTAACAGAAAAAACAGCTAACTCAAAAATGTCCTGTTCTTAGTGCTATGTGTGTCACCCACTTGGCTTGTGAAAAAGCAGCTTGCCTTCTATATTTTGGTTTGGTTTCTTCTCTATTTCTGTTTCCATCTGAAATTATTTTTGTATCAATATTTGATTATAGAACTCATTCTTTTTTTAAGCATGGCATTTTCTTTCTTTTTTTGCTGAAAAATAAAAAAAAGTGCTTTTCAAACTGTTGTTATCATTTGACACCGTGGTAAAAGAGGATATACAGTAAATTATGATGGTGTGTTGCACAACCACTTGGACTCTTGGTTTAGAATATATGAAAGATTGTCTTCATTTGAGCACGAACCTTTTTATTACCAATAAAGCAGCCTTCCAGTTACAACTTCTGTGTTCGTTTGCTTTTGTGTTTTCAAGAAATAGATTCTTTTTTTTTTTAAGCGGTTGAAAAGTGTATCCATGCCTGATGTGGCAGAAGCTTTAAAGTTTCATTTCTGACTTCCTTCAGGCTTTTTTCAGATTCATCATATCCACTTACAGTGGTGGTTACCATTTTGTAATGCTGGATACCACAGACAAAAGATCCTGTGAAATGGAGCAGAGTACACACATGGGTTGAAAAGCAGCCTTTCAAATGTAATGGACTTATTGAATTTGTTAAGAGGTCCGTCAACTTCCCCCTCACAGGCAGAAGATGGAGTACAGCCCTTTGTTGTTCAGTCCATGTGCACTGTGTTGCTACTGTTTGTGATCCACCTCTAGTATCCTGGATGTGATATTATAGCCAACACATGTCCAATACAAGTAAAGGTTTGGTGGACATGTTGTTGTTCCTTTCAGGAGGATGGCAAGAAATACTTTCTAAGTGGGTGGAATTCTATTCTATGGTACATAAGATCTTGAGGCAGTGCAGACTGATTGCATGCACATCCTCTGTATTCCTCCAATAGTATACTCTCCTGTAGTCTTTCCTTTTGCCACAAATAACATCCCCACAGTCACGTGGACTTTTAAACTCTCAGCATCCCCCTCCACCTCCCTAGCCCTTCCTACATCTCCCTGGATTTTTTAAACAAAACAAGTTTTTAAAGACAGTTTAAAGATGTTTTGAAACTCCTTGTCTGTCTGTTGTGTATTATCTGCTCATGTAGACAATGGAAACAAGCACACGACAGATGATCGTCCCTTTCTTCTAAACGTGCTGCTATGTACCGGGATGGCTGTCTGAGACTGCAGCGAGGTGGAGAGGAGAGGAAAGAGGGAGTTCAGACAGGGAGGGGGAGGCAAGGAGAGAAGGGGATGGGAGGTGGTTGAGCACTGCAGTGCAGATAAATTAATGCAGCAGTCGAGGCTGAGTCAGCAGCACACTCCCAGTTTGGCTTAGCGCCTCTGTTAGTATGTGCCCATGGCAGCACCAGTCCCCGTTTCCACCAAAACACGTACAGAATACAAGATCCAAGAAATGCTCTCTTTCGCAAATTCTACACGCCATTAATGGCTACCAGCCGCGAGCGTCGGCGCGCGCGGCGCGGAAGGAGCTGTCCCTGGTTCTGGAGGTGGAAACCAGCGGCAGGAACATCTTGTGCCCAGCTCTGGAGCTCTCTGGGTGGGGCTTTATTGGACGAGAACAGCGCTGACTGGAAGCTAAACCCGCCATGAACAACAGCAACATAAATGTTCAGCATTCAGGGGGAAGTCGATGTAATTCACCAAGAACCACACCTACATCCTCCTCTCCCTTTCCTCTCCTCTCTCCCAGCTTTCCTCACACCTCAGCCCTCCCTCGTAAGTGAGCTGCCACATAGTATGTGGTTTCTCTGTGGGTAAACCTGAACGTGGCTAAATATAACGTTTAGAAGTGTCACGCCTTTTCTTTTGCCATGATTAGTCTGGAGGTTTTTGTCTTTTTACAGCAAATGGTCACATCAAAAAGGTCCTGTACAAGCTTACTCCTCTAGTTGCCAAAGATAGCTGTGTTTTATATACAAGTGTTTTCATCCAGTGCAGTATAGCGTTTCTTTATGTGTACTGTTCTGTTTGTGCTACTCTAATTTCCTTCCTCTGACACATTTAGCTGCAATCCTGCTGGTAAATTACTGCCAGATAGTTGATTAGATAGTGTAAAGGGGGGCTTTCCTTCTTCCTACTTTGATCCCATATCACTCCTTTACTGAGATCGGGGGTCGTGTGTGTGTGTGTGTGTGTGTGTGTGTGTTTGTGTGCTACTGGTGTTCCCTCCCTCTTTCCCCTCTCCTCCCATCTTGTCTTTTCACCCCAGAGAGAGTCAGAGCAGAGGAGGGAGGGCAGACCTCTGAGAAATACCCTTCCATCATGGTCAGATGCCAAGACATCCTGAAACAGTCTCATCTTTTACACCTCACATTATGGTCACTGTGATTCTTGTTTCAAAAGGAGAAATAAGATTATACATGGCAACATTCCAGATATGAAAACCCACACAACCAGCAGTTGCAGCCCACAGCTAATTTTCTGTGACCTAAAATCCATCATTCCTTTTCTTCACTTTGAATTAACATCACGTATTACATAATCATATTGTGCAACAGTGTAAATTTGTGTGGACAAAGAAGTCTACACTGCAAAAAGAAACAAAATGCACACTGCTTTTCTTATTAAAGATGTCCCAAATCAGCCACAGCATGAGATGCATGATTTGCCAAACAACAGCACACCCAAGTGGTCAGTAGGGATGTATGCAAGACATTTTCCTTTTATGTGTCACTAACCTTTTTCCTCTGGAGAGGATGCCGAAAAACAAACAAACAAAAAAACACTTACGGACAGTTTCTGCTAATATAATGAAGCTTTAAAATATTTTATTCTCAAAACTTAAATAAAAATACATTTGTCAGCCAAAGACCATCCAAAAGCATACAACTAAATTTACAGGTTATTCATTAAAAGAAAATCTCAGTTTGTCTATACAGCAATGTAAATCCAACATTTTAAAACAAAAAACAGACACACAATATAGATTTTTTTTATTCTTTGTAAGGCATGGGTATATGTGTGTTTTCCTCTAAAATTATACAAAAAAATAATGAGCTTGTCAATGAAGTTTTAAAAAAAACAAATTCCAACTCAGGATACAAAGTTAAATGTCTCAATTATAATAAAATGATTAATTGAAATAGTGTAAAAATGTAAATTTGTCCTAACAGTATCCAAAATGTATGAACCAGCCTGTAATATCTATGTTGCTGCAGAGTAGTTTTGTTTATTGTTGCTAGATTAGACAAGCAGTGACAAAAAAGCAAAACGGCTGGGGTATCTTATACCTCTCCTGCAATTTGGAGGAGTTCCTTGCGACACCTGTAAAATATACAGTTAAGTAAGCAACAGGAAAATACACCAAGGCTAAGATGCTGACATTTACACACACAAAGCTATTATTGGCAGGGCTGAATAGATGTAGAAATATTCCGCTTAGTGGCGACAAATGGCTCGTTTTTGGGAACTGATCATAATATTAAGCTCAATAAAAGATGCAGCTTTGGTTTAAATGTGACTTTTGAGCTCACCCTTCTGATTTGATGCTTGTGAGCCACTCCACAAAATCTTTAGCCTTCATCTTATCAAGATAGTTTGTGAAGTCGCTGGTGAATGTTCCGTCTGAGTGCCTTTTGGTGTTTTGCCCTTTTTCCATCTGAACTGACCGCCATCTAAGACATGAAAGAATTTTCTAAATATTTGCCCATTTTTTGTTCACATATTTCACATATATTCAGAATACGCTGGAGCCAAATTACTTAAGTATATTTAGAAATATAAAATTAAATCTGTCCTTTAAAGATTTAGATGGTCTCAGTTTTTTTATGGAAAATGTGAAAACGTCAACAGAGCAACTTAAAGCCTAACATATGAAGAAAGTAACATTACCTGGGTGATATAGTTTTATCCATAACCATCTCCTTGGTACACGAGCAGAGAAAAAGGACCAGTATACACCACGTGAGTAGCTTCATCCCCAGAACACCTGGTCAACACAAGACCAAGAGGGAAAACACACTCTATTCCAGATTTTAAAACCAAAAGTAACACTAGAAATTTTGGTCAGAATTATGAAACTCACCTGTGGGAAACCTAACTTGTCTCCAGTGAAGTGGTGTGCTTGCTTCCCTTGTGCACATGCAGTGTATATATGATGATGCCACAGAGAAGTCCCTTTACACCTTAAAACAATGTCTTGATGGTGCACCGAGACTGGACTAAACTGCAGTACTGGTATCTCTGGCACTTAGTAAAGACAGCAGGTGTCCTGTGTGACTTGTGGGTCACATCCCACAGCTGATGACCCTCTCTCTCATTACAGAGGTTTGGTTTAAAGCAGATCTGAACTGGAGTGGCGTATACTCTCTGCAAAGGTCAAAGGTAAAAGCCCCAATGCAATAACTCAGAAAGTAGCAGGTGTGAAGAAATGTTGTTCTGGTGTCTGAGGACAAGGTCACGACTCCTAAACTGTATTACTCACTTCTTTAATACTGGAAGAACTACGTATCTGAGCATGTTCAGCCACAGCTTGGAAAACTTCCAGGCTTTATCTATAATTGATTCATTTTCTGTTTTTCTTTGGCTTAAAGAAGAAAACATGACATCAGACACGCTAAATGATAAAAACTTCCACGTAAAACTATGACAGCGTCTATTAATCTCTCAGTTCATGGTTCATGCAATGGAAACAAAAGAAACAATCCCAGTTGTTATTATATGTTCTTGGTCACCAGACCTTGCAAAATTGTGATGCTACATTAAAATTTTTTTAATGTTTTCTTTAGATTGTTTCTGTGCTTCACAGCCACTTATTTTCAGCAGAGATGGGAATTCATACAAAGCATCCTTGATGTTCGGAGGATAATTTGGAACTAAGTAGCTGTCATTTGATGTTTTGCTAAAATCTAACAATTTCTTAGTCAATTAAATTTCATTCATGAATTATTTCTATTAAGTAATCACATCAATCCACAGTGAGTTTGTCAAAGATTTGTGTAAGCAGCATAAATCCATGCATATATCCAGCAGATTTTATACACAATGGTGTTTTCCACCATTTATTGCAGAAATGGGAGCTGTTTTCCCACATTGATTCTGATACATCATCATCATCATCCTCTTTCCTACCACCTGCCTCCTTCATAGACAGCACAAAAAAAATTGTTGGTCCTCCCTGACTCTCAGATCCAGATGTGATAAAGATGTTATTTATATACGTTGACATATTGTTTAAAAAGCTGTTACACGAATTGTAACATTTTTCATTTTTTTTAATGTTGGCATTTTTTTTAAATCAATAAATTAAACAGATCTGATACATTTTATTTTTAACTTTCCACTAAAAGATTTGCATCATAGGCTTTTTTTTTTGCTTCTGTTCACCCTCCAATGTGAAAGATGTTGACCTAGTAAATTGGAAGTAGATTCGCCACCTTTATAAAAACAAAAGCATAAAATTTGTATTTTGTATTTTGCAGTTTTTATCCAGCCATTGGAAGAATCACTGTAGTGTCTTCTTACTAGTAATGGGAAACAAATAAGTTTAAAAAAAAAAAGTTAATCAAACATAAAAGTGGAATTTACTGCTGAGCTATAAATAGCAGGGGTCTTCAATGTTTTTCAGGCCAAGGACCCCAAATGGAAGCTGAAATGGAGCAGGGACCATCATATAGCCGCTTGGCATGTCTACTGCGACCTTGTGTATAACTGTTGTTTAGCTCAGTGAAAATATCAGTAAGATATGTATGTTTGTGAGTCACGGTCACTGTGCAGCAGCTCTTTGGAGAAGTAAAAACTTCTAGATAGATGATTGTAATTTCAGTACACACGACAACACTGTTCCATGTAAAGCTATCAAACCAAATTGTAGGAACCACATGTGTGTAGAATTTCATGTTTAGAAGGATCCAGTTGTGTGCACACACAATTGCCACTTTTGCCTTCTTAGTCTACTTAAAATCTACTGTGGCAAATAATACATCCCCCTTCTGGAGCTGAAATATGAAGAGCTGGAGTTGAAATGATGTTTCTCTCTATGTAATTGAGTGTGTATAGTACTGTCCTTTCACTGTAAGTTCCATACATGTAACTTATAGTGAAGGCACAAGAAACCAGGGCTTACAAACCTTGGAGCCCAAAATCGACCCTGCCAAATAGTGCATCTCCTTCCTTGAACTGAAATGCAAAGAGTTCAAGTTGAAATGGTGTTTCAGTCAGTAGTGTTGACTGAAGTACTCTCAATTTTTTGCCCACAAAAAGAAAAAAAAAAAAACAAACTGAAAAAAAGTAGCCCAGAAAACCTAGTCTATTTAGTTCACCCCAAAAATCTATCTGTATTTGTTCATTGTCACATAATTTCTGCTCTTCAGTTTCAGGGAGTTATGAAAAGA
The DNA here is from genome assembly GCF_933228915.1 of Telmatherina bonti. Classification (NCBI taxonomy): domain Eukaryota; kingdom Metazoa; phylum Chordata; class Actinopteri; order Atheriniformes; family Telmatherinidae; genus Telmatherina; species Telmatherina bonti. The sequence continues at coordinate 21,809,842 of NC_136622.1, forward strand.
TTAAACCAATACTGACACACAGACTGGCTCATAGACATATATAACCTACATATATCTTTTTTATGTCTATGTTCAGGCTAAAGTTAATGCAGTTGATGACTAATTGCACTAGTGTATCATAGCTAACCTTAGCTGAGCTACTGTATATATTCAAAAATGCGGAGTCAAATCTCATCAACCATAAAATAAGCACATCTACTCTATTTTTTTCCCCTGTTTTTTTGTCAACCCAAATGGATTTTGCATTGTCAGACCTGTAACGGGCTCATTTTAGCCTTAGTGACTGAAACACGGAAACACTGAAATGAAAAAAGATACACTTTCCTAAATGCTAATAAAGAATTTTTTTTTTTTACCCCAGTGGAGAAGCTCTAAATGTTCCTGAAGTAGCATAAAGATCTCAAATCTATTGCCATACAAAAAACAACAATAAGAATAAAAAGCTACACTGATTCTAAAGATGTCATGACTTCAAAATGACAGTGGAGCCTCTGGATTGTCACAACAGAGAGGGATTCTTCTCTGTGAGTGCAAAAGGTTTGAAGAAACATGGTCTAACCGGGTCTTGTGGTGTGAGTGTTGTGTCACTGAATGTGTGCAGATCTGACTGAAAGATAACTATTTCTGCCTCTACAGGCTGTTCTGTGGATGTTGGAGGCGGCAGTACGTGTGTGTGGGTGTGCGCGCGCACAGTCACGTGAGAAAATTAAACTATTGAAAGGAAGTTGTGTGAGTTGTGGCTGAGACGCCGAAGTTGTTGTGTTCAAATAGATCCATGAAAGAGAGTTACACCCCCCCGCCCTTTTTTTTTTTTTTTTTTTTTAAAGAGAGAGAGTTACATTGTCTCCCAGTCTTCCTTGCGACTGCTTGCGATACTGGGTCATTCAAATGTTTAAGTTGAGGACAATCTTGCCAAAAAGATAGCCTTACAGCTGAGCATCATTACAATAATAATACGCGACTACAGTCAGCATGTACAGCTCAGTCCTACAGCAAGCCAACAATGAGCTGAGCTACTTTAACTGTCTGTGAAGCTGCACCATGAAGGGACAACTGAAATCTGCTGGGCTGACAAAGTTAGCTTGATCAAGTTACATGTTGGGCCAAGATGCTGGTAATGAACTCAACCACCCAACAATCAGGTCGGTCACCATCTTCAGTTTGACCGCAGAACATTAGAAAGTAGAGGAGAATATTAGATTATAAATTAAATCTTTTCAATAGCAACACATATAATAATAAAAAATAATAACACACACATACAGTACATACATGTATGTGTATACATATATATATATATATATATGTATATATATATATATATATATATATATATATATATATATATATATATATATATATATATATATATATATATACGCATGCTATATAGGTATAGCAAGGGTTTGGAAAATAAAAAGGACACGTTTCTTGCTGAAAATGACTGTCATTTTAGAGCAATATTTTCCTGTTTGCTCTGTGAATACAAATTGATAACTAAGGTCAAAAGGAAATGTTGAAGAAAGACTGTGAGCCATAAATAACAGTCCACAAAGATGGTCTGTCGTTTATTTTATGTGACTGTGCATATTTTAAATGCAATACATCTCTCGGGCTTGGCCACCAGGTGGCAGACTTCACCATAAAATCAGGCAAAGTCTGTAACTCGTCATCGCTGCTCACTGATTTTCAGTGCAGTTCTTTATACTGTTTCCAAATCAGGACGTGTTTTTGTTTTTTACATTAAGAGATACGTTGTGTTGTGAATATGAAACATTAAACCAAATAACAACAATGTTATAGTCTTTGAATGAGGAAACTGCAGACAGGAGATAGGGAGAAACAGCTGATTTAAGACTTGATTAATTTCTACTTAATACTTGGTTGAGGCATGGTGAGATTCTACTGGTGTTAAACACTTTGGATGACACAATAATAAGTATGCATACTATGCATACTCATCATGTTGTAACAAGTAATAGATCATATTGTAGAGGCATGAAACACGTATTATTATTTTCTGTATGTTGTTATAACATGTAAAAAAACATTACTTTACCAAGAGAAAATTAAAACAGTGCTATTGAAACATTGGTGGGAAGTGAAAGCGATACATTTCAGTAGTCAACTGATTTACCAGATTTCAGACATTTGCAGTTATCCCGTTGATCCAGTTCTGAAAAATAATGTTTGGCGCATCCGTATATGCCATGCACACACCTTGTTTGAAAGCTGGAAATACCTGACCAAATTAGACAAACGAACTGAAGAGCGAAGCAAATATTTGACTGGGATGATTTGATATAGAATCTATGGAAGAAAGATCAGACAGCACCGTAATATAGTATTCATAGAGATTGTGTTTGAGCCTTGGAAAAATTTCCACACTCCTCATACTCTCCTGGGATTATGGTGAGGTATAAATGTTTGAGTCGTTAGTACATAAACAAGGTAGGGAGTTCAGTTCAGGGATGGTATTTACAGCAATAGAGGGTCATACTTAAAGGGCCTTTGGTGCTGTTCTGTCAGCAGCTGCCTGACAGCTTAGTGATGATTGATATATTAATATTGCATTAATCTGTTAAAATTGGGGGACATGCAGCAACAGCACTTTTCCTTCACTGTTACAATTTTTGAGTATTATGTACATATTATGTACATATTATTTTTTTTCCTAGAATAATTTAAAAAAGAAAGTAAAAGCATGGTTAACAACAGAAATTTTCTGAAATATGAGCTAAAAGATTCTGGAAAATGTGTGCTTAGTCTCAAAGTGGATATTATTTAATATATGATCTTACACTGAGGTGAAACTCACACATCTAGTCTCTATGGATTGTTTCTCACTTGGGGCTTGAGGTCACTGTGCAAGGACGCTACACATTAGACACTTTATTTGCAACAACAAACACTTTTCCTGGTGAGGTATAACATGTCTTTGAAGCACCACAGGAGACAAAACAAAAAGTATAACACCTATAAACATAATGACTGTGGGCAGTGGTTTAGTTTGAGATTTTCCCTTCAATTTATTTGGGCTGTTAATGACAGGCTATCAGATTCCTCTCTCCCTTTTCCTGCTCTTTCCCCCCTCTTTTGCTCCCTGCTGTAGCCTGGAGGAGTGTTTTGGTGAGCATCTGGAGGCAGGCTGTTGAATGGGCTTCATTCTTGCAGGGCCTTGTGCTCCAGCGAGCGTACTCAGGGCATGGATGCTTGGCCACGGTCTGCAGTGGAAGCAGAGCTGACTGGGGGTGGGGAGGAGGGATGGAGAAACAAAAGGAAGCCTGCAAAAACACTGCAGCTTACTCTGATGTGAGTTTTCTCTCAGGGTTAGGTTTAGATGGGGTTGGATGGTTTACTCCAATACATCAGATGTAATGTAGTTCCTGCTGTCTGACTTATTTTCCTTTTGCTAAACCTTGTATCTCATCTCTTTCATTTACACACAAAAGCAAAGAAGAAAAAAATCAAGGAGAAGCCTGGTATTTTTGTATAACTTTGGATCAAAACAGGAGAAATTCAATATAAAAAGAGGCTCTTATTTATTTGGGAGTGATACTGAAACAAGTTATATTGTTCTATTGCAGGGCTTTTTTTCTAGTAGGAGGTTGGATTGGTGCAGCAGTCATCTTTAGTGGTTGTGGAGCAGCTGAAGGTCCATTTTCTATTTTAGAGATTGCTTGTGGACAACTGTGGCCTCAGACCTCTGCCTTATATCCTCTCCAAGCATCATGCTGTGTTTAGTGGGTAAGGACAGAAGATTTAAAAAAAAAAAAATTGAATGCTTATGATGATAAGGTTTGCAGTCAAACAAGCCACAAATAAGTAATTTAATATTTAGTGTTTTGTTTGAGGTTATTAAAACATGTTATAAGAGAAGCACGGAAAGATTTATTTTGAGGGAGTTTATTCTGCATCATCACAATACCAAAATATTGCAGCTTTTCCAGTCTGAATAAAATCCTCTATCCCTTAAGTAAAAGCTACCTGTGATAAATGATGAGTAAATGAATCTGTGCTTTAACTTGTCCAGACTTTTGCATTTTTCCCATCCCTTATAATTATATTGCTGTGAATCTAGATCTACTGGTGCCCTTGTTCCTTGCTGTTCAGATGTCGGATCAATGTGTTTGTATCTGTGTAGGAAGGCTCTGGCTCAGGCCAAAGCTAATCTGTAAAAGGTAATGGGATTGTAAGTGTCTGGCAGATAGGAGTGGCAATGAAATGAGGGATTGGTGTTGTCAGGGCAAGAGGGTTTTAACTGGCAGCTACCAGTATCAGAGCATACACACCTTCCAGTGTGCTGTGTATGTTTTTTCACCCATGTGTGAATGTGTGCATATCATTACACATGTGGACAGAGTGCTTTCAGAGCCGTACTGCAACAGCTGACACAGAGTACCAGGCAGAGACCTTTGAGTAAGTAAATGCTCACTGTCATTCGCTTTGTGGGCTTGTTGCTCTGTCATGCTGACAGACAGAAACTTTTGGTTGGCAAAATAACAGCAGCATGTTACAGCAGAGCAGGTGTGACCAGCTTGTTCATTTCCTGTTCTGCTGATAGAACAGTACTGATCTCTAAAGGTAATGAAATGGGGTTATGCCGCAGCTGCAGCTGTCAAAACCTTCACTGTCTGTTTAGTGGACGCATGTATCGGGAAGAGGTGCTTATTTAGGTTGTAAGAAAGAATTTATGGGCAGTCATGCAATTTCTTTCTATATTCTTGGCCATTTGTGCTAACCAAATCTTATATTGTTGTTATATCACATTCTGGCCAAATCCATGTAAATTATATCTTGCTTATTCCTGTGAATCACTCTCATTCCATCCTTGCTTTGAAATCATCATATCGGTACATAAGCTCTATATGTATCCCATTGTGATTTGGTTCGTAAAGCAGAAATGGCAGATTAGTCTTAAATCCTCCCAAGTAGATTATCAACTCATCTCTAAAGCTCATGCATTGAGGGTTTCTCATAATTGCCACTTGTGGTTTGGGGGCAGAGTCGCCAAGCTTACCCACGGTCAGGAGAACGGAACCGATCTGTTTCAACAATGCCGTCCGTGTCGGCATACAAAAAGTGTAGTGAACCCCAGTTTTTCCCATGTGTGCCTCTTCCTATTGTATTCTATCTGACTAATGTTGGCTGAGGTCGCCTAAGCCGATGCAGGGGGCCATAGCATGGTGTGCAGGGGGCTAAATGTTTACATGCATTCATTTGACCATGATTCAGATGTTTACTGGCCCAATCTGGAATTGTCCTGCAACTGTGCAGAATAGGCTATATATTATACTTTTCTGCACCACTGGACTGAAGATTTGACCACCAGGTAATGGAGGTTAGCTAGGAGGATCCTTGCCTCCTGTTTTGGCTCTGAGCTTTCAGCCATGACACTAGACAATGCTATTAACATGAGTGAGTTGAATAATATGCATGACACTAATGTTTCTTCTCTGATGACATCAACCTGACAGACATGACAGTGTAAATGTTCAGTGTTGCAGTCATGTTGGAGCCAAATGACAGCAAAAAATGGAAATGAACGAACGATAAATAGTTGAGCTCAAACAAGAGAAAACAGAGGTAAAATGTAGACATTGAACAAAAGGATTCTTGTGACATTCAGATCAGTGCAGGTTAATTGTCGACAAGTTAACAGGAGTGCCGCATAAGTTTAAGTGCTATTCAAGTCATCTGTTGAAAACTCCTGTATTTTTTAATATCACAATATAAATTGCGGGGTTAGAAACAATTTGCAGTGTCAGTTTTTTCCAATATCTTGCAGTCCTTTATAGAATTGACACAGATATGTTTTCATCAGTGAAAACTGAAATATTAAAGAAAAAACATAGATACATAAATAAAAAATGTTAAATGATATTCATGTGTTATACAAGCAGTGCTGAAGGAGCATAAGGCTGCTGCTTACATGTCTTTAGCTCTGTCTTTCCTCAGATTAGCACATTGCTTTTATTGACTTATTTGATCATTTTTGTAAAAGGGATAAATTTGCAGAAAAATACTCAAATATCTTAATCACATAGAAAGAAGTTAAATTACGTATACAGTATATTTTAATGGTCAGAACATGCATGCATTTTTCCAGTCAGTAACAGCGCAGTTCTTACAGTGAAAGCCACAGACAGTTAATTTTTAGCTTAGTTCACTGGGTTTACATTTGTTGGGAACAATTAAAATTATATTATTTCATTCCATTATACATATTCTATTATTACTTTTTAAAGTACAAATGCAGCACTTTAATTCAAGATAATTTAAGTTTTAAAAGAGGCTCTCCTCTTCTCAATGTACGTTTATATTTCAAGATTAATAACAAAAAACATTGATGATGAGCAGAGCATCTGGTGCATAAAGACGGATATCCTATAATTCTGTTTCTGTTGGATTTAAAGCAAATATCTCTATCCAGCTTTATGCAAGAACTTTTTATTAAATTCCAATGACGGGAGGAAGACCGTGTTGTAGTTTTATAGAAAATGTGAAAATTTACTAATGATAGTCTTTTTTCTTTCTATAAATGGGAAACCCTGCATTGGAACAAGTGGGTATTGAAAATAAATGGATGGACCTTTGCCTAGACACAAGAATAATGCTTACTTGTGCCATGTGAGGTGTCTTTTATATCCCACCAGACACTTTAAGCTATGGTAAATCAAGCACTTAAATATCTATTAAGTAAACAGCAGCCACTTTACAGCATAGTGTACGACATACTGCAATGTGCTGCCAAGGAATTTTAATGCACACCCTGTACCTGTTACTAACTTACCTAATATTAAAGTTTTACCTGCAGGTAATTGATAAGAATTTGTGTTTTGTACATTACAAAATATATATATTTTTTTCCTGAAATGTGGAAGCTGATTTTTGGTATTACTCTTACCTGGAAGTGTCTGACACTGGTAGCATCGTCTGTGGTTTTGTGTTGATACTGTGTTTAGTTTAGAGTCTGGATAGTGAGCCTTCAGACAAAAAAAAAAAAAGCTGGTGATACAACACTAGCTACATCCTAGTGCTGTTATAGTTCACCAAATGATTCAACAGCCCCCCCATTGATCCACCTGGTAAACATTCATTGCTTTCAAACAGATTTTCCACCCTGTTCAGAGAACTCTCTCTCGCTCTTTCATGCTTATGCATTGGAATGCAGCTATGTGTGTGTTGCGTGTGTGTGTGTGTGTGTGTGTGTGTGTGTGTGTGTGTGTGTGTGTGTGTGTGTGTGTGTATGTTTGAATTGAATACTAACAGGCGGGCGGGGGTGGGGTAACTGATTGGAAACTGAGTGAATGAGTGTTAGCAGAATGTGGCTGAAACGAAAAGAAGAATAGGACGGAGAATAGACAGTGTCATAGTAAGACATAGAAATTAAGGATTGTCTGCTATTTCTCTCACCCATTAACCAGACAGGGCCATTGTTGCACTCATTTCCCAGTGGCACACTGTTGCTGTGACTGACAGGCCAACAAGCCACTTCTGTAGGTTTGCCACATGGTGGGCTATTGAATAGGGGCTACACGTCACTGCTTTGGAAAAACAGCTTACCTAAACTATTTATGTTTACAAAAAGCTTTTACCTGCACTTCACTTAACACTTAAATGCTTTTGCTTCACAGTCCAGAAGCTAAAATGAAAATAAATGTTGTTTTAAAGCCATTTGGATGATTACATATGCAACAGAGCTTTATTGATTTTGATAAATGTTAGATTTCATGCCATGTTTAGATGTTGTAGTGATGGATTTCTTGTTCCAGCAAGGCGTATACACTTGTACTTATGTGTGGGCAAGGTCGGTACTGTAGATAAAAGGCTGGTGGGAACAGCAGTGTCTTGTTAAGATAACTTCTGGCACCCCGCTAAGAAGCTCACTTGATAAGTGCAGCCCCACTGCCACCTCAAGAGTCATGGTCCACACCCACTAGCGCAGCACAGCTAGGATGGCTGTGGAGAACGTACGGCGTGGGGTGAGACATGTTGAACAACTCTCACAGGCAGAAACTGTCTCATGGAATTCCAGAGCTGGAGCAGGAGGCGCAGAGGAGGCTGCTGGGGTAACAATGGCAAGGGACATCTGTCATGCGTGGCTGCACTCCCCTCTGCTTACAATGGGTCTGGGGAACCAGCCAGTGGTGTCTTTCTTTTCTCTCCCCTCCTTTCCGGGGACACTTCTGTCCCTTACAATGGACCTTTTGTCCCCTCCCCACTTTTTGCCAACGTTTAACCCTTCAAGCCTGCTCCTTTTTCCTGGCTCCTTTTTCTGTGTCCACTGGAAAACAAAACAAAGTTGAAGCCACGACTGTTCATTCACCTCCTTCTGCTTCTGTTTTTCATTATGACTTTTAGCTCTGACTCTGCCTGTGCTGCGTGTTCTTTTCATGAATATGTTGAAAACCTTTTTATATGGGGCTTTTGTGTTGGAGTGTGAAGTACTGAAAGACGCCTTGGTCTGCACACTAAAAATAAAGTAAAATCCTCAAAGTTCAACATTCTTTTAGGACCACCCAAGAGCCGATTTCATCATATGTATGTGTTTTGACTTCAATAAAGTATGTTAGTAGCCTCAGGCAATTAAGGCACTGTACTGGTTCAACATGCTCCATAACCTCAATGGTGTCTGCTTTCATCCATCCCCACTGTGTTACAGCCAGGTAGCCATGTTTCCTGGAAGTCAGACCACTAAGAGGTTGTCATCACACACTTACTGCACATTGATGTAACCCAAACCGCTTTCCCATGTGTAATACGTGATTATCAAACTTATGATAATGTTAGGCCTCAGCTCTGGATGACTTGCCTGGATGTAGTTATACTTGGAGCTGTCTGTTTCTCAGTGTTTTCAACACTTATCAGCCTGATGTAAATTGCACATTGATTTTTTTTTTCTGCAGCCTCTCATTCTTAAGGACTTAAGGGGTTCAAGCTGGTCTCCAATTGATTGGTCAGATTGCAATTTATTATTGTTGTCAGCTACAAGACTTTTGAAGGAGAAAGTTGGCAGTAATCTCTGCTTATCAATGCTGTTGTTCCAGCATGATGATGCAAAAACCTACTTTCAACAAACACTGATGAGAACATATTCCCACACATCATAATTATGTTTGCCTAAACCAAATTTGGACCTGCTTTGTACATTACATAGTTATTAAGTTAGATTTTTAGATTTTTGCAGCAAAGACTCTGTAACGTCTGCCATTCTTATTGTTCAACTGGCTCCACACCATAATGAAGTGACTGGTAAACTGGAATGCTGTGTTCTGTCCTGCCAGCTAATTGCTGCCAGCTGCTGAGGGATTGGGAAACAAAGAGCTGTTTGAAAAAGGTGATCTGTTGATCAGAGAAGCTGTCCACCCTCCTTTAATGGGATGTGCATCACATGAGATGTGGCATCTGCGTACAGTGCTCACATATGTTCCCTCAGCACACTGTAGGAACACCAGCCCATCCGTGTTTTGCATGTGGACTGAACTTGAAAAGCAAAGAGAAGGACAGAATGAACTTCAGTAAGGTGAAGGTTGTGAAAGCCATATCATGCCGTTGCAAAGAGAGAAATCCTTGGTGTGTTTAAAATTTTAGTAGTGTCATGATTTCTGTCTTGACATATTTACAGTCATTTTGTCTAAGAAGTAGATTATATTTATATTTGTAAAAACTGATGAGAACATTTGTTTTTGTCTGTAAAGCATCTTGAGACGGGATTGCCGTGATTTTGACGCTATATAAATAAAGTTGAATTGAACAGCTGTGTAGATTTGGGGAAATCTGATCAGAGTTTTCAGTCTTTTCGTTGCACATACCTTAACCAGCTCTAAGAGGGGGAGGAGGCGGGATTTTAGAAAGCAAATGTTTTATGTGAGTGGCTGGAGATAACATTCTTGTCTTTTCCATGTCAGCATAAATATTTAAGTAAAGCTGTCAGAGGACTACCTCACTCCCAGCCCTTTTTCAGAGGACGGGGAAAACAAGAGAGGGAAAAAGTCCCAGAAAGAGAAAGATAAAGGCCCCTGAATGATGGTTGTCTGTCAGCAGAGCTGTACTCTGTGGCTGTAACCATGGCTGCTCACATGCCGACAGGTCCTGTGTGTGTGTCTAACACCTCTCAGTGCTGTCGAGCTGATCGAACGGCCCTCCAGGCGTCCTGTTATGACAGCTCACTCTCTGCCCTGAGAAACCTCATCTGGGGCGTGTTCTGACAGGGCAGCCGCTTGGAATAGCTCTGATGAGAGGCAAGCGCAGACCTCTATCATTCTGCTGCTGCTCCCTGTCACTCTTGCTTTCTTTATTTGTTTCTATATGTGCATGCTAGTCTGCTGTTGAATTGTCTTTGCACGAGAGAGATTGCTTTAGGAAAAATGCATTATTGCAGCATTGAGGGAAAAAATGGTTTTACACTGGAAATTTTTCATAGAAAAAAAAGAAGTGACTGTAGATCTTCTTTGATGCTTTTCAACAAGCTGTTATTTGCAGTAAAGGTGCGTGTGTGTAATATTTAACTGTACATTTGATAATGTGTCCATGCTTCCTATTATTGCTTGAGACTGAAGTAAAATTATTATATAGCATTCACACATATAGATATGTGATATAATAATAATAATAATAATAATAATAATAATAATAACAATAATAATAATAATAATAACAACAACAATAACAATAATAACAATAAATTATAATTATTATTCACATTAATTCTTAATTGAAAATGGATTTGATTGTTATAAAAATTCATCATACACAGACAAAGTTCATCAGATTTTGATCTATATTAACATGATAGTATCACACAGTTGTGGATTTTTTAGGGACACTTTCATGATGAAATCCATTCCAACACATCCCAAAGGTGTTTGGTTCGAGTGAGATGTGGATGTCTGTGGAGGACATTGGAGTACAGTGAACTCAATATCTTGTTCAGGAAACCAGTTGGAGATTATTTGAGCTATGGTATTAGATATCAGATGATGCATGCACTGCTGTTACAAAGGGACAGAAATTGTTAGCAACAATACTAGTTGGCAGTGGAATTTAACCCATGTTCAGGTAGTGCACAATAAGCCCAAAGTGTGCAAAGGAAATATCCCCCAAATCTTTACAGTATCACCAGCCTGAACCACTGATACAAAGCAAGACTGATGTATGCTTTTATGTTGTTTACTTCAAGTTCTGACTCTGCCGTCTGAATGCAGCTGTAATGGAGACTTATCAGACCAGGAAAAAAGGTGTGCTCTTCTTTTTTAAAAAACATTTATTTACTGAGTTCGTAAAGGTTTGATCACAGTTCATAAGTACAAAGTGAACAAAGATAAAAGTTTAGATTAGCTTTACCCCTGTCCCAACCCACCCTATGTCTCATCTATTGAGGTTTATAGGTTAAAAAAAAAAAGACAAAAAAGGAAGGAAGAAAGAAAAAAGTTTAAAAATACTTAAAAAACATCAAAATACTTAAAATGATAGAAGTAAATAGATAGTGAAACTAGTTAAACCTAAAATTTATCGAGACATCTGAGGGACACTAATGATTAATATTAAAACTAATATTGCTAATATTAATGCACTCTTCAATCAACACCATAAGGTAACCAAAGTGCTGTACAGGTAAAAAAAAAAAAATATGTATAATAAAATAAATCAACATTAATAACATAAAAGAACAGGTAAATAGACAACATAAGACTAAAACAAGCATAGTGATAATGTTTTCTAGAGTTAAAAGCCAGTGTGAAAAGATGAGTTTTTAAAAGAGACTTAAAATCACTTGAAGTCTTAGCAGATCTCACAGAAAGTTTGGGGGTTGCTGTGGAAAAAGCTCTGTCTTCACGAGACACATTTCGAGTCCTAGGGTCAACTAGAAGCATCTGGTCTTCAGATCTCAGAGCTCTAACAGGACGGTGATGGCGCAGAAGCTCAGAGAGGGTACCAGACCATTTAAACATTTAAAAGCAAAAGTAAAACTTTAAAACTATTCTAAAAGAGACATACAAGATGCATTAGTAGACTGTAACAGGGCCAATTGTTTTAAGGTCAGAATTTTACGAAAATTAGGTAAAAATCACAGATTTAGTAAAACAACAACTTTTCTTTAAATCTGAGTCAGCTTCTCAAAAGTCAGATGTGAAGAGATTTTATAAGCCAATGATGAACAGGACAAGATGGTGTGTGCTACTGTAGCCCATCTGCTTCAAGATTTATCATGCTATGTTAAGAGATGTTTTTGTGCGTAGTGTTGCTTTTCTATCATCTCCAACCACTCTGGTGATTCTCCTTTGACCGCTGACATCAACAAGACATTTTTGTCCAGAGAACTGCTGCTCACTGGAGATTTTCTTGGACCATTCTCTGCAAACCCTAGTGGTGGTTGGGACCCCGGTAAAACAGCAATTTCTGAAATACTGAGATCAGTCGCCTGCCACCAACAACTGCAACATGTTCAAAGTAATTCAAAGGGGCAATCAGCAGAAATTGATCTTTTTGAATGGAAGGAATTAAAAAATCACTTTGTGACGAACAAGAAGTGTAATTTCATCTGGAGTTCAACATGACATCGTACACAATTTCTGTGTTGTTTTCCAGCCCTGTGTTATCAGCCGGCCCGGCTGCATTCATATATGTTCATGTGAGTGACTGCCTTCTCTCTCCCCTGGCAGCCATCCTTCCCTATGGAGGCTCCAGCATGCGAGCAATGACTATTTTCAAAGCGAAATGGCGAAGAACAAAACATTCACCTGAAGACAACTAGGATCCGACATTACCTCTGAAGAAATAATGGTTATTGGCGAAGAAGATGTCTGATAAAGAAAGGGACCGAACTGTATTAATATTGGTTTTGTGTGAGAGGGTGATGTCTATCGCTATAGACAATCTTTTCACATCCTTTGCTTTGTTAATGGGTGTTCAGGTCACTGTTGAAATAAAAAGAAAGGTGCCTCTTCAATTTTCAAGTGCACCCCTTTTAGAAACTATCTGTCCATCCGTCCATCCATCCATTCATTTTTTGCTGCTTGTATGGGGTCAGGTCGCGGGGCAGCAGCCTGAGCAGGGAAGCCCAGACTTCCCTCTCCCCAGCCACATTTGCCAACTCTGTGGAGGGGGATCCCAAGGCGTTCCCAGACCAACCGAGAGATATAATCCCTGCAGCATGTTCTGGGTCTTCCCTGGGGTGTCCTCCATCAAGGACGTGCCCGGAACACCTCACCACTTCATCCTGATCAGATGCCTGAGCTACCTTATCTGGCTTCTCTCGATGCTTAAGAGCAGCGGCTCTTCTCCGAGTCCCTCCTGGATGACCAAGCTTCTCACCCTATTTCTGAGGGAGAGCCGGCCACCCTGCAGAGGAAACTTATGTCAGCTGCCTGTATGCAAAATTTCATTCTTTCGGTCACGACCCACAGCTCATGACCAAAGGTGAGGGTAGGAATATAGATCGACTGGTAAATTGAGAGCTTTACCTTCTGGCTCAGCTCCTTCTTCACCACGACAGACTGGCGCAGGGTCTGCATTACCGCAGATGCTGCACCAGTCTGCATGTTGATCTCACACTCCATCCTTCCTTCACTGGTGAACAAGACCTCGAGATATTTTAACTTCTCCACTAGGGTCAGGACCAAACTCCCTTTTCCAGCTGAGGACCATGGTCTTCACACTCGGCTACGAATATAGTATAATAAATTGATTTTCCCAATTAAAAATGCTCCAATTTCTTGATTTTGGAATCTGAAAATGTAAAATTTTGAGTTTCATTTGCTGTGTTTAATCAAAAAGTACAACTTACAAATGGATTAAGAAAATAACTTAGGTACTACATTAGAAACAGGTATGTGGTACTACTTTATATATATTTTATTACAAAACAGAATAGCTTTCACAAACCTGGCTATTTTATGACATTTGTATTGGGCTTCAGATGATGCAAAGCAAATAAAACAGAAAAATGGAATAAGCTGCACATAAAATGGCACCTCTGTAGGACCAGAACTGATTGACATTGTTAGGCTGCGATAAGGAGATCAGAGCAGTAAAAATGTCCTTGACAGAGCTCTGGCCAGGCCATAGTTAGCAGATCAACCAGCACCATCTGTGACAACCCCAGAAGCAATTATCCCATATCACATCCTTGCTGACCATCTATATTAAAACCTGCTCACAGCTCCTGAGATTAACCCACACTCGCACCTCTCCTTCCATAATATAGCATGTCTCCCAGTCCCTGCTCATAGCGTGGGCCAGTTCAGGGTCAGCCTTCACCTTGTTCTGTGTATTCAGCCATGGTGCTGCTGCCTTTGGCCAAGTCTGAAGTCATAGCTGTGGCAGTCATAAAATGTCCAATAGCTGAAAATGACTATAAGCCATGTTATTACAGACAGAGGCAGAGGGAAGAAGGTGAGGGGGGAGGTTAGCTATAAAAGCAGCATCATGGACTTCTCCCTCAAATGGCACCTGAAGGTCAGTTGTTGGCCGTGAAGCACCAGCTGTGCTATAACCATCCCTCAAACACCTGATAGTGGTTTGGGCTTTGCTTCTGCTCGTGATGATTGATGAAGAATCCTGCTAAACTACTGCACTGCTTCATTTAGCCTGTTTTGAATCTTGTGTTTTCTTACACAATTTATTTTGACATTATATTATCACTTTAGTTTCAGGAGACTGTTGTCAGGTATAGTGATGTATAAAATTTTACTGTAAAACTGACCACACTGTGAAGTCAAAAACATCACAGAGACAACATCTGTATCTGTAATGTTGCTACGGTTTTTGGTCCATTTTCCTCAAGCAGAACTTTTTTCCTGACCCTTTTGTTGATTAAATTTTGAGCTTTTATTGGTGTTGCAATCGTAAAGGAAGAGTATGTATCTTCTGATACACTATTCTCGACTTGGGGTTGAAGATGCCATCATATACCTGCTCCAGAGAGCACACTCTCATCTGGACCATTCAGGCAGCATTCTGAGGGTCATGTTCTTTGATTTCTCAAGTGCTTTTAATACCATTCAGCCTGCTTTGTTAAGTGAGAAGCTCCATAAATTCCAGGTGGATACCTCCACAACCACCTGGATCTATGACTACCTCACAAACAGACCACAGTTTGTGAGACTGAAAGATTGTTTGTCTGAGATGGAGGTCAGCAGCACTGGAGCACCACAAGGAACTGTACTCTGGCCATTTCTCTTCACACTGTACATCTTAGACATCCAGTACAACTCTGAGTCCTGTCATCTGCAGAAATACTCTGATGACTCTGCAGTTGTGGGGTGTATCAGGGATGGACAAGAAGCAGAGTACAGAGAACTGGTCAGTCAGTTTGTTAAATGGTGCGGTAACAATCATCTCATATTAAATAGCAGCAAAACAAAAGAGATGATTGTTGACTTCAGTAGGAACAAGAATAAACAAAGCACTGTTTCCATCCTGAGAGATGAGGTGGAGGTGGTGGAGGAATACAAATGTCTTGGAGTTCAGCTGGACAAAAAACTGGACTGGAAATGCAACAGTGATTACATATAAAAAAAATAATAAATTAAAAAAACCAAACATTTTATTTATCATGATTTGATGTTTAACAAGCAAAAGCCTCATTGAAAATAAAATTTCTTATCCAAGAGTGTCCTGGTGAAGACTGGCTAAAAGGTTAAACTGGCTAAAAGGTTTAAAACGAAGTTAAAACAAATAAAAAATGAACATTTCCTTAGTTACTTCCAAGGGGACAAGGTCATGAAGTTTCAAGTCTTTCTGCAGTTTGTTCCAACTAAAGGGAGCAGTAAACAAAAAAGCCCTTTTTCCCATTTCATTTCGCACCCTTGGCACTGAGAACAATAACTCCTATGAAGAAGGACTATATGATCCTGAACTCTTGAGCTGGAGTTGAAAAGTATACATCTGAGATGCTTTGCTTAATGAAAGCTTTTTCTATTAGTGTTTGTGATTGTTTATAGGCTTATTTATTTTATTTAGCATCTTTTCAAATACATTTCCACTTTTCAAAGCATGCTGAAAAACCTTCCTGCCGGATCGAAATATCACTGTTTGTATTGCCACTCTTGTAGTGCTGTGCCTTCATCCTAGAAAATGAACAGACCTTCAAAGTGCAGAGAGCCACGTAGACTGCATGCACACTTGTGATGTTGTCAAAATGGAAGGTAGTGAAATGCCACTGACAAAGAGCAGAGCTGCCATGGCTCATTGAGAATCAGAGGTGAACAGGGACATGGAATTCAGTGCAGGCTCATACACATGGCTCCATTGTATGAAATGTTTTTCACTCGTTGCTGGACAATGATCAAGGCTGTCTTCTTCGTGTGTACTGTCCTTGCTGTTTGAGTTGAAGTCTGCTGTATAAGAGTAACTTGCATGGAAACAGTGTCAACATCTTCCCTGCATCTATCTGCAGTTGAATGTGCTACTTGTTTGTTTTAATATAGGAAGCAGACCCACACAAGTTGACCTAAAAACTCAACGCCTCTTCCTTGTGTATGTTACTTTCTCTTTGCGGGGGCCATTAAGCTATCAAAGATGTGGCCTGTGAAAAAAAATGAAACATTGTCCAGAGAGCTGGAGAATTCCTCTGAGCTGGGGGAGGATAGGGAGAAAGACTGTGTGTGTGTATGTGTGTGTGTATGGGTAGGTGGGGGGGGGATTAGAGAAGGTTTGTGGGGTGGAGGAGAAGGGAAACGATGATGATGGACAGACATGGGGGAGCCCCCCCAGTATCAAAGCAGCAGGAATGTAGCGCGGGCTGGTAGGACCTGGAACGCTCTCCTAACCGTCTGATCTGATGTGATGTGTGAAGTGGAGGGGTGAGCCAGAGCTTAGCACTCCACACAGCACCCAAGATACCGAGCAAGACCACAGACATACAGCTGGTTACCAGACCTAAACCAATGTTGCACAGGAAGGCAAAGGCCGACATTTCCATGGATGTTCTCTTTTTGTGTTTTATTTGGCTCTGAAAAATGATTATTTCTACTTAACTTGATGTTGTGATCTGTAGGCATTGCTGTGTCCATCTCATCACTGTTTTGAGGTTAATATCTAAACCGGGTTCTGCTGTTTAATGACTTAGAGTGCATTCACATCAGTCTGCTAGACTCTGTCCGATTGGGGGCTCGACTCAGTTGTAGGGGGGTGTATCCATTCAGACCGAGATTGCATTCACACTGCACTTTGGTCAAACCTTAACAATAATATATCCTCATTCTCACCAAAGGTGGCGCTGCACTAATATTTAGCAAAAGAGGGAACAAGACCTGCGTGAAGAAGAAAACTCTGTTACGAGTTAAACATAGATCAGGAAACTATCGCTGTTTTGGGTTTTTTATGGTGTCTCATGCAAGTACACTGCAGAAATACACTGCAACAATGACCGCAGTATGAACAACAGACAAGGCAGAGGACTCTTAACGTGATCGCTGTGTATTTACCCACAATGCAAGGCTACATCAAATGCAAGAAGTAACTTTCTTTTTTGTAGTCCGCTTCCTGTAATTTCGTCCACTTGAAACGGGCCGAGACCTGCATTTGGAGGCGGACTGAGTCTGCTTCTTTGGTCCAAATCAGACCATTCACAGCTCCCCAAACAAAGTGGACTTTCTGAGCAAACAGGCTCAGATTTAAATCAAAAAGGCTAATGTGAATGTGTCCTAAGACAGTTGGGTTGACTGGAGACTCCAGGCATTTTTATTTGCCGCTAATACACAAAGCCCTGTTCTTTCAATGTTCAGTCGAAATGGGCGAGATATTGATAGGGTCTATCTCTTTGACCTGACTTCTATCTGTGTTCAGAAGCAGACAAAGAAGGAGTACAGTGCTGTCTGTGGTCAGCCATTACAAAGATGCTTAAAGCTTTTACAGTATCTGTCCAATTATGGCTTTACATCCGCTTCTGTGTTAGTCCA
Source organism: Telmatherina bonti (assembly GCF_933228915.1). Taxonomy (NCBI): domain Eukaryota; kingdom Metazoa; phylum Chordata; class Actinopteri; order Atheriniformes; family Telmatherinidae; genus Telmatherina; species Telmatherina bonti. The sequence continues at coordinate 21,827,748 of NC_136622.1, forward strand.
TTTGCTCTTACTTAATGTCCAAACTATTCCCTGATGTTTTGTTCTTTACTCTATCACAAATCTCTCCATCCATCTTGTTTTTTCCCTTTCGTCTCCAGGCTGAGTGGCTCCTTGCTCTCTGCCAATAAGCATTCAGCCCATCCTGCTTCTCACCACAGGCTGCAGGGTTATTAACCTACCGGAAATTTTGGCTGTTTCTTTTTCTTTATTTCTTTAGTCATTTCTATTTTTTTTTTTTTTTTTTTTTTTTTTACCTTCGTCTGGAACAAAGGAAAAAACATTCAATAGTTATTGATTTGGAGACATACAACTTTTACTGGAGATTCCATTTAATCACAAAAGCTGATTTATTGTGAGACCTTCTGACAATCCCATTAAATTGCTGTCTAGCTAATCAAGTGAATTCTTTCTCCTCCAGGAGTAATCTTTTATAGGGCCAGGAGAACAAATCCAGGCAGTAACAGGATTGGCGAGCAACTGAAAGGCGCAAGCCTGCCTCACTTTATTGTAACTAGAAGGAAAAAATCTTTTGTTTAATGCCAAAAATGAATCACAATGAATCTGGTTCTGTTTTTATACTCTGCAAAATAATTTGCCTTCACTGGTAAAATAAATAATTGATTAATGTTTTTTTCAGAGCAGGAATCTTAAGGATTTAGATGACATGGGGCAAAACAAGTTTTTTAAAGGATAGGTAACAAAGATATTATAATTTAAACTGATCTCATTCAGTGTCACAGAGAAACATTTATTGCAAGGTTGATAAACAGTTAACAGGTTTGTGTACAACTAATCATCTTATATTTATTTCTTGTCTCAGGTTAAACCCATCTGAAATTAATTTGTATTAACTATTCTTTCTTTTCGTTACCTTATCCTGAACAGACATGCTTGCTTTGTAGTAGATGCAGAAGTCTCTCATTATGAAATTGTTCTACTAAACCTTTAGATTTTCTCTCTGCGTGTTGTGTGTGCGCATCTCTACTTTATTAGTCACAAGCCCGTTGGGCCCCAGCACATCTAGTAAATGAGGTGGAAACCAAAAAGACACAATGATGGAAACCTGGGGACGCATGACTGAATTTTATGAGTGGTTGATAAAATTTCACTAGCTCCTGTCTCATTGGATAACTTCAGGAAAGAAACAACCAAAGATGTTATTGCTTTATGTCCTTTATAAGCTTTTCGTTTAATTTTATTCAGACAAGCAATGTCTTCCTGCTGTTTTTAATCATCAGTTTAATCTTTAAAATCCTTTACTTTCTAAAACATATTTCAGATTTACATAGAGATCATCTTTTTCATTGCTGTGTCACCTTTTTCTGCAATGGAACATGTTAATTGGAGCATTTCCATTAAGCAAACTGATATTTCAGATTGTAAGTGGGGTGAGCTGTAATTGGCTTCTATTTCAGTACCTTTAGGAATTCAATACTATCAAGAGAATGCAATTCTGTCATCTACTATTAGTCAGCAAAGCCAGTTCCTTTTGATTGTTATCTAGAGTGAAACCCTTAAGTTGACTAAAGAGAAATCTTGTACATCTTGTGCTTTGTATTCCATCTCTATTTTCACTCTGTTTGTATGTGGCTTTCTGTGAGAGTGATGACAAAAAACCTTTTACCATTCTGGCTCTCCTAAAGACGAAGTTGCACTTGGATTTGTTCACATGGATATAGCTCAGTCTCTGGGGGTCAGGTTGTTTATATATGGCAGCAGCGTATTGCCATAGGAGACCCTTGTAATATTAGGGTATTTTGTGTAGATCCAGGCCAGACACACCCAGAGCTTTTGCAGGACAGAGTGCTGCCTTTGCAGACTGCTCCAGAAGTCCAGCTCAGCACCTCTGGACCTCAGTGGAGTTACCATTGATTCGATCTCCTCACTTATTCCTCGATTGACATAGATACACTGTGCCACAGCTCCTTGACAGAATAAATCTTAGTCAGTCTAAACAAGCCTATTGTCAGCAGACATTCTAAGGTTTTTTCTTTGGTGTTTATGGAGATTTTTAGCAACTAGTTCAATAGCAGCATGGCTTAGCTTTAGATGGCAATTGCTTTTCTCCTATCTCATTTGCATACTAAGAGTGAGTTCCCACTGGAAAGATCAAGGTAATCTATGTGTGGCCAGTGCTGGACTCTTGCCAGGAAGACTCTGTCGATTCCATTAAAGGTGGGGCCAGATGTTTGTCATTACCTTTATTGATAACCACAGGGTCAATACTGTGATTTATTCTGCTGGGATAGGACTAAGCTTTAGTCACAAGTTTCACCAGGGCTTGATCAATAGTACACAATGGACAAGTACAACATGACCACACATGAACTGAGAGCATCAGCAAAGCTATGAATCTGCCACAAAGTTTTGTGATTATATACACATGTATATATAAGGCAGAACAGCAGAGGAAATACTAACAGCCAGCTGCTCTTGTGGATGTTTTTTGGGTGTTATGTTCCTCATAACCAGGTAGTCTTTCATTGTACAGACTTTCCAGAGAAAGCAAACAGTCTTGAATAACATTCAGCATTCTTCCCATATCACTTTCTGTCTTCTCAGAGTGAAAGTCACTTAACCTGACACTGTAAACATTGATGACCAGCCCAAAGGTCTGCGTTCCATCTTAAAAGTTAAGAAGTGACAACAGAGTTTGCATGTAATTTAGTTTTTACATAAGAGACCTATTGTGTTCTGAAAATTGAAATATTTCATTTGTGAGTCAGTTCAACCTCATTGCTTATTTATGTTCTATTTTTCATCTTTTAAGAAACCCATAAATCCTCTTATTTCCATGTTAAAAGAATCTTATACGCTATTTTCTTTTCACAGAGTATCAGCAAAGTTAGTTCTATTATATGTCAGGTGTATTGTGTCCAGAGCTGGACATTCCTCTAGTGGTCATGGTCTGTAGGAGGAGGGCACTGACAGCACCCTCTGAATAGACGCTGAGTCGCTGAACTGGACCAAAATGTAATTACCTCTCGCTCACAATGTCACACTGCAGACCCAGGCCTGACAGCAGCTTCAAAATGGAACATGCTAGGATTGAATTAACCTCCACTTGGGAACGGTGTTGTTGTGTGTGGTAGTGTGAACCAGTCCAATACCTTTTCCATGAATGCAATTCACAGAATTTTCCAGAGGCTATGCTGTCACACTATTATGCAGTACAGAATCAGCTTTTTAAAATGCTTGGGCAAGCACCCACGGAAATCAAACAAGAGAATAAAATAGCCTCAGTGGCATATTGGCTTTTGGGTTGTGAAAAAGTAGTGTATATATTTACAGCGCTTATTCTCTTCGCCAGGGCATCACAGACTTATTGCTTTGATGAGCCGATAGATCCAATAGCTGTAGAGCTATTAGAGTCAGTCTAGCCCTGTGAGTGACAGTAATTTGCTGCTCTCAGTATCAACCCTTGTCATAGACTAAACATCTAACAGATTACGTGCAGTCTCTCATTGAGATTGATTAATATTTTTTATGATGTAATTTATTTGCTTGGGAGTGTACAGTATGCACGCACTGAATGGGATAATGTAATGTAATGGGGACTTAAATGAGCCATTAATCTGGCAGGCCCAAGGGTAAAGGGACAGCACAACAGGGATCTAAGGAGCATGATGTAACCAAGATGAGGGAAGCTGCAGGTCATTATGAATTATTTGTGATTTCATACTTTAAAAGCAATAGATTTAACTCAATAAACTTTTATTAAATGGATGTTCTTAAACCTCTGAATATTCCATCAAAGTACTACATCTGTCATAAGACATCAGTTTCACTAAGGGGAAAAGTTTGTTTTAATTTTCCATCAGACGGTTTATTCACAAGACAAGGCCAGCAATAAAGCTTTGCAGAAGATACCAAGCAATCTGAAACTGGAAATGATTAAAGCAGATAATATTGTGTAGGAAAGGGAAGCAACATGATATACAATAATGTATGAGCGGCACATGGTTTTATAAATGACTGAGTTAGGCCATATAAGAAGAGCAGAAGCAGGGAGCAGTCAGGGGCTTCCTGGAGGTGTAATTGAAAATCATTCAGATAGCTGTACAGTTTAACCTTTCAGAACCATGTCTCTGCCACTAATTGATGGGTTGGCATGAACATGGAAGAGTTGTTTGTCTTAATAAACATTTATGTTTTAAGATACCTTTAGAGTGAACTATATAAATGCCTTTCATAGAATTGATGTCCTTGGATATTTTCCTTGAATCTGATCCATTGTACATTTACTCAACACATTGTTTAGGAAGCTGGATTATTGTTATGACCTTCGCAACATATAAAGATGCGCTAATTTTTCTAGCATCTCTATGTTTATCCTAAAAATTGCTTGTCCATGATCATACTGTGTAAAGTGATAATCCAAAGGCTCAAACAGCTTGTCTTTGGTTAGTGAATAAGCACAAGTTTGTAATAGATCATTTTCTCGAGTCAGTTACAGCAGAATCTTGTCTCCATCCATGCAGAGGACTGGAGTTGTCTGGTCTTCTCTTCCCACATGGAACCAGATGCATTATTGATGGATGGCTGATTGGGAACTCAATTACACAGAGATTACTGTGCTGGCAGACACTGGGACACCACTACACTGTCAGAACTATTGAATTAGAGCACAGGAGAGGAGGTAAAATGTCCTTCAGAGATGCTTCTCCTCTTCCCAGACCCCTTGGGGAAGCCAAACAGCCATAGCCTAGTTCATGCTCTGACAGGTGACCTTCCCAACAATCGTACTTGTAGCCTGAAGCCAAATATATATATATATATATATATATATATGTATATATATATATATATATATATATATATATATATATATATATATATATATATATATATATATATATATATATATATATATATATATATATATATATATATATATATTGTATTGGAATGTGAGAAACCCTTAAAACTACAATTGGAGTAGAAAAAAATTAACCTAGTCATGTTGAAACTGTTATTTCAGCAACTTATTTCAACTTTATTTAATAGCTAAATAGTAATAAGCAAAAACAGACTGATATTTTATTATTTAGTGTATAAACAACAAAAGATGGGAGTGGCTCAGATGTTAGCCACTCCCAGTCGGCGGTTCGGGTCCTGCTCCCCTGCGCTGCTGCATCCCCACAGAGGATTGTTCTCTGAGGGCTGGTCCCAAGTCCAAGATAAATGCAGAGGGTTGTGTAAGGAAGGGCATTAGGCGTAAAATGTGCCAGTTCACCCAAGCGATGATTTGGTGTGGCAACCCTTTCAGAGGGACCAGCAGAAAGGGAAACAACAACAGTTTATAATCAACAAAAAATAAGAAAATTTTTATAAAAACTAGAAAGAAAAGAAAAGAAGGATAAAAAGAAACAAAGTGAAAAAGCAGAACACATCTTCTAAAATCTAAGACACTTTACTGCTTGTTTTTGTAGATTTGGCATGATGAATTAAATTGTTAAATACACTGACTGGTTTACCAATTTAATCATATAAAACTCTATTTAAGTCATGTGATGACAGTTTCATTGTCTATTTTCTTCACACTTTCACTTAACAGATCAACAAAATTAGTTGTGCTGCCTTGTGATGCGAGGCATTGCAGACAAAGGGACCATTTCTTGCTAGTCACATTTACAACTAATGCTTCTTTTTCTAACTAAATCTTCCTTTTTTCTTTTGTTCTTTGCTCTCTGTGCTGCATTTACTCCAGAGTCTGCATGTTATTCACATGCAAAAAGGTTCAACATCTTGTAAAAAGACATTTTAAAAAGTGGATTCAATGGCCCTGAAATAGGAGTAAATAATGCTTCACCTATGTAATATTTCAGGCAGCATTTTTCACAGATTTTTTATAAGAACCATTTGACTCAAGCAACAAAAAAATGTGGCGTCAAGTGTTTGAGATAATCTTTCTTTGCTTGGATTGTTTGTCCTTTGCAGTAACAGCTACACATGTGTGCATCCAGCCAGAACCTGTATATGGACGATGTGGTGTGTCAGTATGTTTTCTGGTTGTGGTTAGTGGTGTGTGCACGTGCACAGGTTGGTGTGTGTTGCAGAATAATTTGATGTATCAAATGACAGCTGCTCTTCTTTTGGTACCAAAGTAGATGCAATGATGAGAAAGACTCAGAATGTGAATGTATGTGCATAAATATTGGCATTTCACCAAATCTCATTCATATAACATGGCCCACCTGAATGAGAATTGTGCCTTGCAGGGTCGTATGCTATTACAACTTTAATGTGAAATCTGGACTGAAGAAGATGAGAGAAGGGAGGGGCTTGGCATCTGAAATGGAAGCATTCATCTTCCTTTTCTGTTGGTCAGCAAATGTGCTCAAAGGAAAGGAAAAAAGCAGGGTGGGAAAAGCTCATCTCAAAGAAGAGAAATCAATTTATACCAGAACACATGCTGAAGCCGCTTTCACTCTTTGGTCTGCCTGTCATAAGTTTCTGTTGATTGCTTTCATCAGTGAATCTCTAAAACTTGGATCTCATGTAGCTGTGGTTTCATGTAAACTGCTCCCAGAGCTTTTTCTTTAATGAAACAGGTCTTGTTACTAATTTACAGAAACTTTTTTTTTCCTGTATCATTTGTGAAGAAAGCACATGCATGATCACAGACCAGTTCTTTTTCCCCATTCCTGAAGCATCTTCCACTATTGTTGCTATGTCAGTGTGTCGGTGAAGAGAGCCACTCTTGAAAGAGACCATTGTTCAGGTTTGCGTTGTCAACGGAGACAGGACCATAGCTAGGATTAGGTGGACAACAGGCAGCTTTCACCAGGCTCCTGCTTTATCCAGGTCTTCTGCAACAGCCTGGACACTTTAGAAAAGACACCCTGGTGAGCCATGCCCTGCTCTGTTGCCCTTATTTCTCTGAACACTGGGCACAAGTTAGCCCCTGGTGAAAAGGTTTAATAGGGAGTGGAGAATAGCTATTAGCTCCCTACCAACCTCTGTTGATGGAAGTGAAAATGGAGGGACCAATAGACCAACAGGAACTATTGGAATCTGTGACAATCACATCATGGGGAAACTAATTTGCTTTCCTGAGGCTGAGCCTCTTCCCCAATTTAGAGCAGAAAAGACTCATTACAGAGCTGAAATGACCAGAGTTTGAAGGACACTCAAGTGGTTACTTCATACCTAATTTATCCCATTTTATTTGGCTGATGGCTCCTTGCTTACTGAGAGAACTCTGATATGTGTCTGCTCATGTCTCTTACAGGGTTTGCATTTTAGCTGAACTTTTGCCTTTCTTACATTTTTATTACAATCAAGCATATATGCATGTTCAGTGTGCACCCATACTGTACTCAAAACAAATACTTCCTGGTGTCACTGGACGCACTCCTAGTTGTACAGGTTGTTTGAATATTGATTTTTATCATGCTTACTTGTTTATATATAGCATATTAGATGTTTTTTTTCTAAATGAAATCTATTTAATCATTTTTTTCTGTGTGGCTAACAAATCTATGCAGCCACACACTGAATTAAGATAGGGATCAGGTCATTTAACTTTTGATAAACGACACCTTACTGCACCAACCTATGGTAACATTATGAATCACAAGGTTATAAAATTTCAAAAAGTCCACCCCTGCAGCAAATCTGTTTTTTCTTCTAGTTTTCCATGTCAGATTGCTGTTGTTGCAGCTTAAAACAGTTTTGTAACCATCAACTCATTATATGCATGAAGTTTCTTTTGTCAAGCCCAGTTGGCTGATACTACGTAATGAACTCTGCTGCTAATTTTTCTTACTTTCATGCCAAAATGACAAAGTCCACAAGAGGATGTTTCAAGTAATGAATATATTCATGCATTTTAAGATGACCTATTCACTGTGAATAAATGCATGACATTATTTAAGGAAATCATCTTCATTAAGTAAGCATTTTTGCAAATTAATGTCAGTGACTTATAGCATTAGGTTACAACTTGCCTCAGTAAGCAAGGCTCTGTTTTGCATTAGTTATCATTTTTGATCATCCTTCTCTCATTTGTAGGACATAAAGAAGAAGTGTCCCTGAAATGTCAGTAGAAATAGAAATTAGAAATAAAGATTTGTTATGTAGTTATACCCATGTCTTTGTGGATTCAAGGTGAGACTTAGCACAGGAATGCTGTATGAAAGCAGAGTGGTTAGAGCTGGACTTAGACCTCTGAGGTTAAATAATGTTTAGTATCTTAATGATTGTAGGCAGTGATGGGTAATGCGGATTGTGGATTAGCCATTGTCTTTAGTTACAGATTAAAGTTCCTGGAGAGATGCACCCTGGAACATGTTTTTGATATATTTTTTTAAACCAGTGTTAGTATAAAGGAATAATCTTACATATAACACTCAAAATTTTCTTTCTCTATTTTCTTTAATTGCAATTTCTTTTACAACAAATGAGCAGATCTGAATGTCTCTCAAAGAACTAATGAAATGGAGACGTTCAATTAAATCAGAATGAAATCTTATCAGCATTAAAAAACAGTGTGGAGGACGTCAGAACTGACTGTAGGTTTCAGCTTCAGATTGCGGTCTGATACTGCTAAAGGTCTAAATTAAACCTTCTGACTCCCATATGTCCAAAGTTCTGTTGCTACACCATCAGACCATGCCTGTGTGGTGTGGAAAGGTCAGATTTCCCAGTGTTGCATGCCCCTCTCCAGATTAACATGTACAGACGTGACTGCAGACCTCCTGAAATGGCAGATCAATGATCATGTTAATCAAGTATGCAACACAGAAAGTCCAAATATGCATAGGATGTATTTAGAAAAGTGGAGTTTTAATGTTACATTATAGAGGTTGTTTTCTTTCCCATTTCTCACTGGTAAGGAGTAATAATTAGGAGTGTAATGACCGAGTGCAGAGACCTTCCTTGTAGCTGCTACACATGCAGAATTGCATGTGCTTAGTTTGTGGTTTAAGCTTTGCAGGCTTGTAATGCTTCAAAGTTGGAAGCTTTTAGGACCACTAATGCATCCTTATGTTTTTCAAAGGCTCGCCCACATCTGAAGTGTGAAGCTGTTCATCGACCTGTGAAGTCCGCGAGTGTCTTATCACTTCAGACCGGTAAATCTGATGTGTCTGTTAAGTTTTCTGAATGACCTCTGGGGTGTGTGTCTATGTGCTGCGTCAGTATCTATGGGCGCTGTCAGTGTGAGCAGCAATGCCACAAGGTTTAACCCCTCTGCATTGATCCCAGGTTCCTCGGGGCTGCGGCCTAATTCTCCAATTTTCAGCTGTTAGAGATAGAATTGGAATAATAAACAGCTGAACCTCCCACTAATAATCCCACTCACACCCCCACCTCTCAGCTCAGCTCTTACTTACACACACACACACATTTTGTCCCTTCCTCCAACAACCTTCCTAAGGACAACTGGGTCTGGGGTAGAGTTTCTCTGTCTGCCCTAATCTTAGCCAAAGCTACAGCTTTTTCTCCTCAGCACTAATGAAATAATATCGGCCCGCCTTGTGAGACTGAAATTGATTATCACCATCCATGCACACTCTATCATATGCACAAACACACGCACGAATGAGGATACGTAAAAGTGCTCACAACTTCAGATAAAAGAGCTGTGGCGTTAAACTGAATTGTTTTTAGCATTTTCTTGAAAACATTGACTGAGTGAGCGCTGAGATGCTTTCTGAGATGAAACACAGGAAACTTCATGTAATTTGTTTTGGAAAACAACATGTGAAAATTTGTCTGGAATTTTTCTATGTTTTACCTACAAACCAGTCTGAGTTTAGATTGTTTAGTTAGTCTGAAGCAGGGTCCCTGCAAATACAGTAATAACTTTACTTACTTTATTTCAGACCTGTCTGAGTGTTTGGGATATCTGCAGTGCCAGCTAGTGTGATTGTCAACACAAAAAATTGGCATCATAGCTTTCAGGGCTTTTTTTTCAATCTTCTTTTTTTTTTTTTTATTTACTATTTATTTTCTATTTATTTTTATTTTGAGTCAGTTCATAAGTGAGAAAAATTTTTTCAAAGCAGTGAGTTCAGATGTCAACAACAACAATTAGTTGTTTGTTGTTCACAGTAGTGAAATGCATGCATTGGGTCCTAAAGTATCCAAATTTCCTGAACTACCTTAACTCACTTCACCGAGGTATAAAGCCATAGTATGTAGAGGTGGATCAGATTTACCAAATTGTGTCTATATAGGCCTATGTCAGCTTCTATCAAGCTAAATTTGTTAAGTGAAGCTTTACCAGGGATAAAAGGATAACAAAAGAGTTCCCGTTAAGATGTGCAAATCTGCTCATGGGAATTACTTTTCTAAATAAGCAGTTTTGTGTTGTGTTAATTAAAATCTGAAAAGCTCAGTGTAACATATAACAGCATTCATCCTGTAAAAAGACAGAGAAATACATGTCTTATATAAGGCTCATTGTACAGACAGACCATAAGTGCAAAAAACTGAAAGTTTGACATACTTTACCTTAGATGAAGATGTAGAGTATGTCGAGCTAATCAGTAGTGCTGCTCTGCCTGCAGACTTTAATGTGACCACAATAAATGTAACTTAATTGATCTGCTTAGTCTGATGCAAAAAGGCTGACACCCAATGCATATTATCCAGCGAACAACCAGCTGAATGCAGGTGTTGAACTGACGAGAACTGGAGTATGAGGTTAAACTCATGTTGACCATTTTCCATGCAGAAGCGATTTTCAGCAAACACTGCTTTTTCTGCCTTGTTTATTAAGTTTCGACCATTAAGAACCTATGCAAACACCACGAAGCACCGAGTTAAAGCTTAAATTTTTAGTTGTCATTGGTAAATTTTCTTTTTAAACTTATTTATAACAACTTTACAAGCTCTCACCATCCATCTAGCACTGTCACTACTTTTCTACCTCTGCAAGGAAGAATACCACACCCCACAACCACCTCTCTCCACACTCACACTGGGTGTACCTACACCCAACACTCAGCCAAACCCATGCCTGTGGCATTGTCCACACGTAGCAGAGTATCCAACAAAATTAAGATTTCTTTCTCCAATTTGGCCTGTCATCCATTTAAAAAAGATTCTTTTAAAAACCTCTGACCAAAGTGAAGATTTGTGAATACTCTGTTTGCATATCTGCATGTGGACTTACCTAACCCGGGTTTAAGGTTTAGAAATGTCTATGTGTGAACAGGGTCTGTGTTGCCTGGCCAGGTAAGGAGACAGTTGGACAGATTCAACCTGCACAAGGATCTGATAGGATTAACACCAGAATCCTCAGGTCTTGTGCTGCCCAGCTGTCCTCTTTCCTCTTCACCCTGCACACCTCTGACTTTAAATACATCTCGGAATCTACTTTGACAGCTATGTGGTGTTTGGATATATCAGAAATGGATGGAAGGAGGAATACAGAGAGCTAGAGAGCAACTTTGTAGCAGGAAACATCTCCTGAATGTGAACAAGACGAAGAGAAGGTCATTGACTTTAGGAGGGGAAACTTGCACACCAGTCCATCAGGATCCTGGGTGAGGAGGTTGAGGTTGTGGACAGCTACAGATACTTGGATGTGCACTTGGACAGCAGACTGGACTGGAAGACCAACACGGACACTATGAACAGGAGAGGCACAAGCAGACTCTACTTCCTTGGGAAGCTCAGATCCTTTACTGAATGTGGCAAACTGCTGGGGATGTTTTTTCAGTGCCACCATGGTGGTTAGTGCCACCATGTCTGCTGTGGTGTGCTGAGTGAGCACCGTGAGCTTGTTGACACTACCTTGTAGCTCCTGTAGAGACAAAGATGCTATGTTCTTGTACAGTGACAATAATTACAACCTGGAGACACTGGAAATAGTCCGGGACAGGAAGTCTCTGAACAAAGTGGTCTGCATCATGGACAATTCCTCACATCCATACATAGTATGGTAGAGGGACAGCGGGGCTCTTTTTAGAACACACTCTATCTATCTATCTATCTATCTATCTATCTATCTATCTATCTATCTATCTATCTATCTATCTATCTATCTATCTATCTATCTATCTATCTATCTATCTATCTATCTATCTATCTATCTATCTATCTATCTATCTATCTATCTATCTATCTGTCTGTCTGTCTGTCTGTCTGTCTGTCTGTCTGTCTATCTATCTATCTATCTATCTATCTATCTATCTATCTATCTGTCTATCTATCTATCTATCTATGTTGAAGAAGAGGTGAGGACCTATTAGAGGTAGTTGTCTGTGCAGGCAGTACCTGCTCATTCTTGTTGTGTTTCGTTTTTTGTCTTATTTTTCTCTTTCTTTTTTTTTTTTTTTTTTTTTTTTTTTTAGCTCAGTTAGAGTCCTGAGGCCCTGAAGTCTTTGTATTGCAGCAGTGCTGGGCTCAGCATGCTGCCTGTGTCCACACACACTGCTGCCTCAGCACTAATAAGGCAATAGAGTGATAGAGAGCGCGCCAGTTGTCTGCTTTCAACATCCCTACTCAACCGTACCCTCACCTAACCCCCCACAGAGACACCATTAGCAAATCTATTGATGATCCCGTATTAGGAAAAACATCAAGGAGTCTAATTGTGGTTCTGAACTGGTACTCAATGGGTGTGTTAAGTTTTGTACCCACGCTAATGAGTTGTAGTGGTTTATTGCCCTACATTCCCATTTGAGCTATGTCACTGACCACTGAAGCGTCTCCTAAAATAGCTCAAACCACATGTCATGTTACAAATGAGACATTTCTTAAACCATGTGTTTACAAACCATTGTTTATACTTTAGTTAATTATACATTGTTTTATCTTTTATTTATCTATTTATTTTGTTCTCGCTCTGTGAGTTATGAACTTTAAGAGTTGGTGCTGTTTCATACAGGAACATCTAAAAGAGCATGAAAGATGATTGGTAATAGTTGTAATGGGTTGTAAATAAAACAATCACACAAGAAAACAGTGGGGCTGTGCTCCTGTGCCTGCTGTATCAGGATATTGGCTGTAAGTTTGCTGAAGGTAATAGACAGACTACAGACTTTCAGACTTCAGTGGCGATCTTAATCACAGATTTTGGCAGAAAAAGATGTAAAAGATAATGATAATAATTTTTTACATACCAGAATATCACTTAACAAACACAGAGTCACATGGAGAAGTGCATGGGATGCTTCAGGCACCTAGCACAAGATCAGTCTATTTCCAGCCGGCCTAATGACTCTGCTGTCTGCTAATTTCTATATGCATATGTGGGGTGGACTGTATGTATGTGAACGATATCCTTGTGAGGCAGTGCAATGGGAAGTTTGAGTGCAATACTAGCTCTGTGTAACAGGAGGAGATGACTTGGCCATTTGGCCCTCAATGCGGCTCTAAAAACAGCTTAACAGCTGTGTGTCAATAGCTAGAAAATAAACCGAAACAGCACGATCATGAGACAGGTGGACTACCAAAAATGCAAATGATGATGTTCATATTTAAAATAAATATATCAGACATAGTTAGCACACGTTTTCATAATGTTTTCTGTAACTATTATAGGATGTGTTAGACATTGCTCTTTTAAATGTTTCATAGTGAATCTAATGAATAAACATCATAAAAAGGGCAAGAATAAATCTCTGCCTGGATGTTTTTGTCATTGCTCTTGTCATTATAATGGAAACGGCACTTTTTTAAATGTCATAATAGCGTAACAAAATAGATCAATGAAATGTAATGTGAAACAGCTTACAGCACCAGCAAGTGCAGTACTGACATGCTTTAGTTGTTTATTTACTATCTTAACTGGAGTCATATGGAAAGCTGGCCAACTCTATCTCCCTGCAGTCACTTTAAATTTGCTTAGCTTCCCAAAACCAACAAATGTCTTCTCTATAATGGTATGAGCTAATCATTTTATTTTTAATGCTAGAGGATCACCAGAGGGGCGCAACTTGGAAGTTGTCAGTTTGAAATAAGGGCAAAAAAGCTTTCATAAAATACTTGGCAAGATGATTGGATCAAAATTCTGGCTGTTATAATGTATATATTTTTGGCTTTACTTCAGCTGATCAAATCAACAGAGTGCATTGATGAGAACGAGGTGGCAAATCAAACTCTTCCCTAAACCAGACAGGAGAAGTGAAAATATTATTCGAATTGAGAAAGTTTCAGTTTTGAGTCTCTAACAGCATCTCTCATAACTTCTTTAAAAGCTTCCACACAGCTCTTGTCATTCCTTAAACCCACTCATAACCGCCACCGTACGTCTCTGATTGGTCAGCATGTCTGCACCTTGGCCACAAACATAGATTGAAGTCTGGCAAGATCCCTCTCTTTGGGATCATGATTACAACATTTTGGGGAATCCCAAGGTGTTTATTTGTAAGATAAATTTGAATGCAACCCAAAATATAATGTGTTTTTTCCTTTTTGGCCATGCTCTGTGTTTCCACCAATATTAATTAGATTCTGTTTTTGGTTTGTTTGTTTTCTCTATTTTATCTTAGTGACAATCAACTACAAAAGCAAACAGCACCTGTACCTCATACTTGGCTCTGCGCTTGGTGGTGGAAGAAAGGATGTGTTTATTTTGATTAAAGTAAGATTGATGGATACAATATCCACCAGCCAAATGGGGCTCTTTCCATACATGCACATTAAATTTGTCTGCAGTTTTTAGAGAGGTTGATGGTGACAGTTCTTCTATCAACTTATATCTTCTTCTATCACACAGGCCTTAAACACAAACTGATGCGGTAATTATGGACTTGACTGAAGCATCAAATTGAAGAAATTTGATATGGATATAATATGATTTGCAATTATTCTAATTACCTAGAACAGATTGTGTCTATGTTCCTTTGTACAAACCTGACCCTGTTGCTGATATTCAGATTTCTTGCTGCTGTGACGAACATGTTTTGGTGTGTATCAGCTGTCTTTAACCCTTTAACTTTCACACTAACAAAAAGTCCATGAAAAATTGTTTCTCCGTGTTTTTCCTTTTTTTTTGGACCAGAATAAATAGCATAAATGTTTTTAGCAAATTGTTGGCATGTTAAAAAAGAATTTATTCATAATGTACCAGCAGTGAAATAGATTAGAAACAGCAATGTTACCCAACATACATACCCAAACCAATTGGTAGAGATGGCTCAGGCAGGTTTATTTCTACATTTCAAAAAAATGTATCAAAGTCACAGCAAATTTACTTCTATTAAATGATAGACCTGGACCTTAAAGGGATTACAGATAACTCTGGTGCACTCATATTCAGTGTGAACAGCACAACCTCTGTGCAACCTGTTTGCCAACTCAACTTCAAACTCCAAACATCTTTAGTGTTTGTAAAATAAGATTTTCTTTCAATTAAATTCAATTTAATTCTATTTATATAGCACATTTAAAAACAGCACCTCCTGACCAAAGTGTTTCACAAAATAGAAAATACCAATAAAATGATCACAAATATGATAAAAATGAAAAAAAAAAAACCGTAAGATGTTAAAACAATAAAACCTACTAATATAATAGCAATAAAATAAAATGCAAATAAAAAATAATAATAAAAAAATTCAAAGTATGAAACTATAAAAAGCCAAGGTAGATGATGATCAGCAGTTCTTAATTTCTACTGTTGCAAATGTTTTATTTGTCACCAAAACATCTTCAGGAATACAGTTATAAAACTATTCAGTTTGAATTTAAATAAGAAGTGCTCTTTGTGCTCCTGAAATTTTCATTGTGGTGCACCAGTACTGCAAGTTGATAAAGATCACATGGTGTCCAGCTCCAATTAAGCAAATGGTCAAACAGGTCTGCAAACTAAACAGTGAGTCAACCGATATCGAGATCTGATACCCACTGAGAATCTGCGGACAGAGTCAAGAACAATTGCAACGAAAGTGGTTGGAAATACCAGAGGTGACATACCACTTTGTTATTAAACATATTAGCTTTTTTGTAACCTCCCCACCGCACCTCCCACCAAAAAAAAGGAAAAAAGAAATTAAGGCTCAAAATTACAGCCAACAGGGTCTGATTTTTGTTTTGCTTATAGTTAATTTATTTATTAATGGCCCTGTGATGGACTGGCGAACTGTCCAGGGTGTACCCTGCCTTTTGCCCAAAGACTGCTGGGATAGGCTCCAGCTTCCCCCTCGATCCTTCATCCGATTAAGCTGTCAGGATGATGAATGAATGAATGAATGAACGAACGAATGAATGAATGAATGAATGAATGAATGAATGAATGACTATTCATGCATTTTGGATCAAACCTATTTTCTATTTATTCTAATAGGTATTTAAAATAACCTGCTGGATCAGTCCAGCCAAGTATTGTGGCGACAGTATGATAGTGACATGACAGTTCAGGATCAGGGTTTTGTGTGTTTCTTGTGGTAATTAGCAAATACCTCCAAACTGACTGGCCCCTTGTCAAACCACATTATTTTGTATTTCTCCTTTTTACCTTAAGGATATGAGAGGAGTGAATGCGGTAGCTTGGCATATCCACACTTTTTGAGCAATTATAGCAATTTTTCAAAGACGTCTTTAACAGAGTCGGGCTGCCAAACAAGGTTATGCCACTGGTAGTGTGACATTTTTGTGAGTAATTAGGTAAGCCACTCCAACTTGTGAGTAATTTTTTCCAGCAACTTGATGGACTGTTTCAGCCAACCAGAGAAGAAACAAGGCATTCCGTTCAGTCTTTTCACCACAATCTGTCCACTGTTTATCTTTTCTAATCCTCCCAGGCCAAACCAAACTTATACTGGTCATTTCCCTCTAAACAAAAACTCTCTGTCCACTGTCCAGCTTCAATATAAGAGTACCCTCTTCTCTCTCCTAAATAGGATGATTGGTCAGTTCTCTACCCTCCCTGCTGCCCTCCCTTTTTTTTTCTCCCCCTCTTCTTACTTAAATACTTTTAGCATAAAGAGAGAGAAGGAGGGGAGGGAGAGGGGGATGGGAGATCAATGGGGGAAGGGTGCTGAGCGCTCACTCTGTTGTCACTGGCCAGAGAGAGAGAGAGAGAGAGACAGAGGGAGAGAGAGAGAGAGAGAGAGACAGAGGGAGGGAGAGAGCGGAGTTGTGTCCCATATGTGGAAAAAAAATCATAGCAGTGCACACACGGGTCTGGTCTGCTCCAGGGATTATCCCAGTGCTTTCAGATCTGATGGAGGACATGCAGGCATGAATAGGTAAGTCCGCTTGTCTTCTCTGCACTATGTGTTGATCTGCTGTCATGGCCTGCTGTTCTCCCTGCTGTTTGACTTGGCTCTGCTGAAGTTGAAGGAGGACCGGAACTGAGCGTGTTGAAGCAGCTCTCCTCTTTGGCCACTGACCATGAGACATTTCCCCCAAGCAAACCAAAGCCTCTCAGCTCTGCTTTCTCCACCCAGAGCTCTGTTTGTTTAAAGTGGATACTGTGGTTTGCTGCATGTAGCACAGGTTGTTATTATGGGCTGAGTGTTAAAAGTTAACTGTCAGTTAAATTAGAGGAGATCGTAGCCGGAGACAGTGCTGTGCGAGAAGCCTGTTGGTGTCCAGAGACAGCCGTGCAGTTATTGCATAATATCTCCTCATTGTAAGTGGTTCATATGAGAATGTAAACTCGTACCTCGCTTGCCTTTTTAAGAGCACAGTGTCTATTGAAGAATAATGCTGCATTTAGTTAGAAAGCTGGTTTGCAAATTTGTGCAAATTGAGATATTTTAAAATATTTATGCATGACTAAAAATACCCACACAGATCTTTGAAAACTGGTATGCAGTTTCAAAAAGTTTTTTCCTCTACTTTGCTTTCTGTGTTAACTGTGCATATTAATATTATGCTTTGGTGTCTATAGAAATGAAAAAAAAAAAAAAAACTAAACAAGCAAACAGAAAAACAAACAACAAAAAGAGATTAATATATAACAAAATGTTTTTCAGAGTGAATTAATTCATATCAGAACAAAACAAGATAAACTGAAAGATTAAACTGGCTTTAATCTGTCTATGATTAAATTGACATTTGCAATCCAAACTGGAATAGAATTATGCCATATTTTATGCTGCTTTATCTTTGCTTATAGAAAAACTGAAGTAAAGTAATATGTCTTACATTTAGATTTACATGTTTTCTTCATTTCTAAAGAAACATGATGTTAATCATTAATGCAAGTAAGTCACAAGTTTTGTTGTTTGTTTATATACATCGGGAAACTTTTTTCAAAGCTATCTTTATTTTGCTTTGCCTTGCGCTTGTACAACTCCAAAAGTATTTGGTGTCCAAAGAATGCAGTCTTTATTGCCTCAGTGCACAGAGCAGTGGTATGCATAAGTCTTTTTGTGAGGCAGATTTAGAAAGCCTTCTTTAGAGGCTGGACACAGCTCCACAATCAGCTTAATGCCTGTCTGTAATGAATGCCCTTGTGTGCCTGAATTTGGCAGACTGTGTGTGAGTGTTCTGTTTTTGTTACACTGATAGGGCTCTCAGGTTGGTCCGTAATTCTATCATACTCTGGTAGAGTTCTGTTCTGTGTGTTTGTACGCGTGTTGCTGTGTGAGCTTGCCTGAAAGGGTTGGTTGACATGTTAGGTTTTGTCTGCCTCACCTCTTTCTATCTTTCTCTGTCTCTCTCAGGGCTGTTCTGTTGTGATTGCAAGCTGAAGCCAGTGATGGACTACAGCCGGACTGGCGCTAACCTTAGCTGGCATTCATGAAACAGCATTCCTCCTTACAGAGACCAGCTCCACAGAATGCTGAGTCCTATTGTCCCCTATAGTGAGTATGAACTCTTCTCTCTCTCTACCCTACACACCAAAGAACCTCACTTGACTTAGTTGGACTTTGTTTGAATCAATGAGCCCCCAGTCCAAAACAAAGGTAGACGCTGTTTTGTCGTGTGCAAACAGAATGAAAGATTTACCAGTAACTGAAAATCAGCCTCCATGCCGAAACATGACTTCCTTGACGTACACTGGAAATGCTAAACCCTGAGCACTGGCCCTGTCTAAATGTTTCATCAGCAGGCTGTACACATGGATGGGAGATGGTGGACAGAAGAGGGAGAAGAATGAGGTTGGACAGATAATGGTTCATATAGCTGAAACCCCTGAACTCTGCAAGTGTCATTTTACCTGTATAGCAGCACAGAACTTTCCACTCTCACCGCCCAACATGCTGCCCCCTGCTCTCTCTTTACACTTTACGTTGCTGACCTAATAACTGATGTGTCCAGTGTTGCACCCCCACTTTGTGCAGCCTCCCACTAAGTTTCATTGGAGTCCAGTGCTCTGGCTCTCCAAAACAGCATTGTTTGCTGGCCAGCATGGGGGCTGCCTCTGTGGCCTCGGACTCAAGAGCTCCTTTCTCCCAGCTCTTTAACTCAACTCAAAGGAGTATTATTGGCATGACAGTTAGAAGAAAAGAGGGAGAAATAAAACAGAACGGTTCATTTAAAAAGTATTACTTCAAAACTGATAATAGAAACTTCTGATTGTACCATTAACATTTCAAAATGAGTTGCAGCAGCAGTGTAGGTAAGTGTGTGGGTTTGTGGAAACAGCCTGATTAAAGCTTCACAAGCAGCTATTTGACAGTTACCATTGCTATTTTATGCTTTTTGTAATATTTACCTTTAAAATAGCTAAATAAGTACCTGACCTATTGTGTTTTCATACACGTCCTCTTACAAGTCAGTATTGTGGTTTTTAAATTAGGTTGTTAAAAAAAATGCTTTTCTCATTACATTATCCTTATATTGGGGAATGTAATTTGGCTGACTCGTTCAGGTAAAACTAATACATTAATTTCCAAGAAAATGCATATTTGTGTTGTTTCCCACCAAATTCTGTGCAAAGGGTTGTTCCATTAACTCCATTTACCCCACTGGTTCATTCTGACAGAATACACTCAGTGCTGCTGGAGCAGACTGCACATCCAAGAATGTCGCAAACTGATGGTGGAATAGTTGGCATACCTTCAGAGATGGCACACTGCTGATTCTTAATAGAAAAATTTCAGAATATTGATCTTTGTGACTGATTTTCTTTTACAATGAGGACTCGGCGTGCTGGTTAGGTCTTTTCTGCTCAACGAACCGATGGTTTCTTGTGTACAGTGTGGCTTTGTACTGCAAGGTTTCTGTCGCGGTTGAAATAATTTCAGAACAACCTGCTAGTGTGTGTTTGTGAACGGAGGGATCGTTTGAGCACACACAGCAGTGTTAGGTAGTCATGTTGTTTACCAGTGACACACAAACTCACCCCTGTGCTTGCTGGTGACACTGCTGCTCACTGTCTTTTAGTTAAAGACTGTAGTCATGATTCTGTTCAGTGAAATCCAACTGTGAGGGACTTTGCATATGTGCTGGACATGCGAAGAATATCACCTCCATGTTGAAATCCTGTTTGTGGGAACGTGGAGCAATTCTGCTTCCTCGGCCACTTCTGGCTCCTGCTGTGGGGCATTTCTGGTCTTGTGCATGGTTGAGTTCCACTGTACAAATGTTTACACTGTGAGATCTGGTTAGATCAGGTACATAGAATAAACCCAAGTCTTTGTCACTGGGGATATTCTTAGATTTTTAATATCAATGGTCTGGATTCCTGTAGTGAGTGTCTCTCTCATCCTTGGCATGTCCAGCCATAGTCCTTGTCTCCAGCCAGTCCAGAATATCTCAAGCTGAGGTGAAAAGCTATGACTGGACCTAAGAAGAAACCTGAGAGAGATTCCAGGGGCCATGGATACTCCTGGAGGGATTTGGTGCAAAGAATCTGTAATCTGCACTTCAAACACACTCTTAAATCAGTCCCAGGCCGCCAACCCAGGAGTGCCCTAACTCTTGTTGCTGGGGGCCCCGGCTGGTGTAGCGATACCTTTTCTTTTAAAGCAGCACACACACATACACACACAGGCACAGAATGCATCCAGATCTGGCAGTTTTTATAGCTCTCCTCTGAGTGACCCCTTCTCTTTTCTCTCTCTGGCTCTGTTTTTATGTTTTGTGTGAGTCTTTGTAAATGACTCTGCTAAGTCATATAGCAGTTTGTATAGAGAAAAAGAAGTGGATCCCATCCTGGCCCCTGAAGGAGCGGGCTAGAGAGCCATGCCAGCGCCTATCCCCATTGTAGGCAGAGTGGTATAAGTAGTGCATCAGAGGGCCCAACGACATCCTTGAGTAAACACACTGGCTGCTGAAGTGTGTGTGAATAAGACCTAGGATCATTAGTGTGGGTGTGAATGGGCTCTAATTAGCCTGCAGTGTGCGTGTGTGTGCATGTCTATGTGTGTGGCTGTATGCACGTTTGTGTCCATAAGAAAAGAAGGTTAGGGACCCAGGCCCCAGTGAGTCCAAGGGCCCAGTCTTCTGTCTCTCACAGGGTTTATCAGCTCATTAAGAAAGGCTGCGCTCCCGTTAAGGGTCCAATTAAGAAGCAGGGTGGTGAGGCTCATTTGGATGGCAACACTTCACCAGATTCCTGAGGCAGCAGAATTCAGAGCTTGACAGTGAGATGCATTTTTCACACAAGCACAGCTAATTAGTAAATGACTACACTTGAGACATACTTTAATGGCATTAGGTGTTTGTAGTGTGATGATCATTAAAAAAAAAAAAAAAAAAAAGCACTACCAGAGAAGGATGTGTGGCTGTTGCACGTATTGAACTTTCTCTAATTTGTGCTTGTACTTACAGAATATAACAAATCCCAGAGCTGTCCATGTGCTGAAAGCATAAGCTGGGAGCACAGAGGGGCCAGGGGATTTGGACAGAAAAGAGGGAATGCAACATGCTCAGTGGGAATGAGGGAAGTAAGCGCGGTGGGGAAGCAGAAGAACACGGATAGAAGTAGATTGGTCAGAAAAGATAGAAAAGAGAAAGATTGGTTGTGTGAGACAGATGGAAGGGGTGATTGGTCATCACAGAGCTTTAGGACAGCTGTTCTTTGATATATTAGTGGACACAATGACCCAAAGCCAGCCTGCAGTCACAGAAAATAGGGACCCTGTTTTTCTTGAAAGGAAGGAGAGAGGGAGGGGGGGGTGCAGTGGAAGAGGATGGGGGGGAGTGTTTGCCATTTGTGGACGTGCGTTAGCCGGCACGGGGGATGGGGAACTTGTTTCTAAAATTACAAGCATGAAGTGACGCATCCAACAATTATTCCTAAAACTCTCTAGTTTTTGGATAGTGCTGAAAAAAAGTGCTATAAAATGAGCACACGCTCAGATGCCTTTTGCTGCACCATCATTAGCAATGCAAAACACATTTGTCAATTAATCAATGTTTGACTAATGCCATCAAGAAGTTTGGCTGCTCTTCCTTTCGAGCCACTCAACAAAATAGCAAACTGTAATGACGCTAACTATTTGTCCTGCGCTGATAAATTGGATAGTAGAAGTTTGCTATATTGGTTTTCATTGATAGCTGTCATTTACCCCAACTATATCAACTGACAGACAAACACAGTTTCATTTCATACTTCATTTTCAAAGCATAGTGCACTTTTGTCCTTTTCTTGTAATAAAACAAAAATAAGCTCCACATACTGACAGAAACTCTTCTGACAGTTGGTCCGCAACATCCCCTGAGGAAGATGAAACAAAAAATAGAGTAAGTCTAACTGTCATTCTGATACATGGAGTACAGATCGCTCTATCCGCAGAACGACAAAAGTACAGAGAAAAGGAGAGGCAAATAGACACACAAACACACATAGAAAGGACATCCCTCAATGCCACTGCAGGAGATGGGCTTGCTCCTCCTGGGACTGGACTGGCGATGCGTTTTTGAAAAGAGCTGCGTCTGCTCGTGCTCTGGGCAGCAGGTGTGAAAACTCCTCCCCACAGCTCCTGCACTCTTCTGTTATTACATCTTTTTAGGGCCTTGAAAGAGAGCAGATGAGCCAGAGAGCGAGAGGCAGAGTGGGAGTGTGGGATTGTGTTTCCTTTGACTGATGGCAGGCCCGTGACTAATGCATACATTTATAATAATTTTTTCCTAGCAATGCCAAATTATGCATGGCTGATATATGATGGTCCCTGTTGTCCAGTTTTCACATTATCCCTGACTTCTGGCAGTTTTGGCCAGGGCCTCAAGGACTGACCTTGCACTTCCTTTAACAGCTTTTAATACACCACAGACGATAACAGAGGCCTTTCAAAATCTGTTGGGTGGAAGTGTACAGAGCAATGAGATATTGTGAATATAACACAACATAAATAATCACAATACACCGAGGAAAATCTATAATAATGTCCCACTATGTTCAGATAGAAATTGTGCAAAAGCTAATAAAATGTGCACCCTGTACCGAAGTGAGAGGACGTCTCAAGACAATTTTTCAACTGTCTTCACAAACCGTGCAGTAAAATGTGGCCGGCCCCTCAGATTGGTGCTTTTATGACTGAGCAATAGTATGCAGCGACGTATGGCCCAGAAAGAATGTCCTGTCTGATATTAGTGTCATAAATCACAGTGAACTTGAGAAAAAGGGTAAAAAAAAAAAGGCTTCAGGGCCTTCAAACAACAAATCAAGATAAAAAACATAAATAACTGATTCTACTTTGCTTCTCACTCAGTCTGAGCTTACCATCATGTGTAATGTTTCCTGCATAAAACAGCTCTTTGGACATGATTGTTGAAAATGAGGAATAGTTTTGAAAGATTCCCAAAGAAAGTGATAAGCTGCTTTACATATTTATGACCATCAAGCCGATATGTCATTCAATAGCTCTGTTCAGTTTGTGCTTGCTGAATATGTAACAACAGATGCAGCATCAACTTTAATTTTCTCAGCACAAAAAAAGTTCTGTGAACTGAAGCCGTTCCAAGCATTTTTCTGTAAAGTGTTGTTGTCTAAATTGAATCCTGGAAATACTGCCACATCAACCAAAGCAGCAGTCTCAAAATAATTACACCTTTGTGTCTCAGTAAAATTTTCTTAAGTGAGGAAATAATTTTGTATGTTGGCTATGTTTTTGCATTAAGATCTATTGCAAAAAAAAAAAAAAAAAAAAAAAAAAAAAAATCCTTGTTGAACAAACAAAATGCTGATTTACTAAAGCATTTATGAGACCAAAGTGCTACAAAAGATTTGACAAGATATTTAAATATATGTACATCTTTTTTAAGGTACATGTTGTTTTACTCAATGTGTGCCTCTGTGTGGATGTGTATGATGCAGTGGAGGTGTTAGTTTTTTTTTCTGATTGGTGAACGGAGATTGAGTTCAACCCTTAATAGAGCTTGATTGGATTGATCCGCAGTCGTCTTGTTTACAAGCGGCCCCTTCACAATTGCCACAGTTTAATAGCATGCTGTCCCAGAAGGCTTGTTGCATACATGTGTGTTTTGTACCTCAGGGCAAGGAAAACAAAAGTGCTGGGAAGGGAGAAAGGGAAAGCAACCTCCTGGGAGTTGTGAAACGGCACTGTAACCCTCCATCTCAGGGCTTCCCGCCAAGATAACGTTTCACCTCATCCACTGATATGTTCTTTTATAGAAAACCACAACACACTCAAGAGTTATACCAGCCTTCGTGGGCCAAAAGCTACTTGGGTTTCACAAATTCAACTGGAGATTGAATGACTTTGGAAGTATTAGTTCTGAGCATTTGAGAGGCAGAAATCACAATAACCCTTAAGCCACAAGTGAACTAATTCTAAATTTAGGGCCTCCTCAAGTAAAGCTACAGAAAAGAGCACTACCACTGTCTTCATCACACACTACAAAAGGATGCAGCTCACACAGGTCTTCAATAAATCCCAGGCTGACACAAAAGCTGTCAGTGGACTGCTGTTGAATAGATTAATAAGATTTCCATAATTAGACAGGCCCTTGACAATAGGATCCTTTTGGCTTTGTCTCAGGGCCAACTGAATTGTCCGATCCATGCACGTCTGCTGGATGGTCATCCACTACAATGGCCGCACAGACAGTAAGGCGGTCAGCAGAAGAACATCTGTCTCTCCTGGGGCCAAGAGCGCACACACAAAGAGTGGGAAGTTTCATGTGCATGCACAGAAGGTTCTTATCAACCTCTTCACAGCCAAGCAAAGCCATCAGTCAACAGCGCAGCCATCTATTCACATATGTATACTTATAAGCTGCAGTTTATGTTTCGTCACTCAAAATTCAGCGGTGCAGCTGACCAATAATAAAATATAAAATAATTTTCCAGGCATACTATGACTAGTTTACTGATTTTCAAACAAACTAACGTCCTTTTCCATTCTTAATATATGTTTTAAATCTATAATCCTCCTCCAGTACAAGTAAGATTTGATGAGATTGTGGCAGGAAAAGAAGAAGTGCCACTAGCGTATAACAAAAAATGTTCACTACTGTAGTTAAATGTTGCAGTAAATGTGGCTACTGGTTTGCATTGTCTTCTTTCTTTGACATCCGTAGTAATTTTCAATCTAGCGTTGCACTGAAGCATGTATTGAGGTTGATTGGATGATTTTACAGCTATCCACAGCATGACAGCATTGTCCTGATTTCCTACTTCTAATCTTAGCTTTCTTCCCATCCCTCCAGTGAATTAATCTACATGATGGCTCTGATTTAGGCAAAAGTGTAGATCAGAGCTTGCTCAGTTTATTGCAGTGTTACTGTTCTAAAAAACACAATCCAGCAGAAGGCAAAGTGTAATTCCATGGAAAAGGGCTAAAATGTGCTTCAACATTCCTGTTTTCATTGTTGGGAAATATCATACTTTCACTCATTTAACTCTCTGCAGGTTTACCCAGAGAAAAAACATAATATAAAGCACTTTGTGAAAAGGTTTTTAGAAAGTTATGACTTACAGATTTAAAAGTAAATTTGTTCTTCAGGTATGGGCAGCTGGTCATTACCCTGGTCAGGGGGGGTTGTGTACCACTCCGTGTTAGTGCTACTCTGATGATGGAGTGGACAGCAGTTAGCCCGCCTCACTGAGTCCTCTAATGTCTACTCCAGTCCGCTTAGGAAGGACGAAGCGCCTGCTGTCCACTCTTTTGCCTCCCTCCCTCCCTCCATCCCAGCCTTCTTCCATCCCTCCCTCCCTTCTGCAGGTTTTATGAGCTCCCCTGGGCTCTCATCCATCTCTGTCACACACAGGATCCATTATTGGAGCTGCTCACAAACTGGTTGGGCTGCAGATGGGAAGGGCCAGCAGAACATATATGGTTTCTACAGCCTACACGAAGACCTGCAAGTCAGACAACAAAAAATATGTGGTCATCAGGGTGTGGACAGCCTCAGTGTCCTCTACATGTTTTGAAAATTTCAAGTGAACATAATGTGAGATGTCAGTTTGCTACAGTGGGTGTGTGGTTGTGTGGGCTGGCAGAAGTTTAGGGAAGTACTTGAACTGGGATGGCCATTGGGAACTTAAGGCAGTGCATTTGAATATGAAGGACATGATAATCCAGTGGCCATCTGGTCTCCTGGTCTCATCTGACTGAATAAACAACGGGCATAATCTGAAAACACACATGGGGAGGTTTGGAAAGAAAGAGGCCAAAGTTTAGGAATAAGCTAGAGAGTGGGAGAGGAACAGCAGAGTCTTGGCCCGTGGATATTGAGATTTGATTTAAAAGGCAATAAGAATCCTGGCTCCACTCACACAGACAGCCATGAATAATGAATCATTGGGCGTCTGCAAAAGGAACAGCAGAGTGCAGCAATGACAGCTTTTGCCATATTCCTCTTTAACTCCCTGTTTCTGGCAGAAGTAGTCCTCACCTCGGGGTAAATCGTGACAGTTCAATAATGCCAAGCTATGTGTGGAATGTCAAGCTAATGCCTTAGCAAGACACAGCACTACCCTTCATTAAATAGACGACTCTATAAGAATGACATAGTAATGTAGAAATATTGACACGTGTATTATACAATTGGACAACGGATTTTCAACTACTCATTGTTTATGAAAATAAGACCTTTGCATAAGAGGACACAGAGGAAAAACAGGATTTATGAAACATTTTTTGTTATCTGCCTTCCCTTCTGTAAAGTCAGTGATGATCAATCAGATGAGTGCTGAAGTCAGCCAGAGAAACAGACATTCCACTTTCCCAATGTTCCATAGGAGACTGTGCTGATGAATAGTACTCTATGCTGCATTTCTAATAGCCCCCCCCCCCCCCCCCCCCCCCCCTTTGTTTCTCACTCACTCTCACCATAACAGTGTCCAAACACACACACAAACACACACACACACACACACACACACACACACACACTCACACTCACACACACCCTCCCAATTCTCCCTCTCTGTGTCCAGCAAGCCGCTGGGCCTTTGGAGCTTTGGTGTACGGTGGGTGGGTGGGTGGTAGGTGGGGGGTGCAGAGTGCAGAAAGCAGGCATTCAGAGAAACATGCACAGGAAGATAACAATAGCTCCTCTGGGAGACCTGCAGATGCTACTCGTAGAAGGAATAGTAGTGGGATCTTATCACTACGCCAACATAAGCTGAGAAACAACAAAACAACACACACACATCCCACTGATCTGATTCCATTGTCTTTGTTTCTGTAGCTTTCTGTTTCTCTCAACCTCGTCTTTACCTTCCTCTCCCTCTTTGGGAAATTTGACCCCCTTCTGATGTTGCGCTTGATGGTAACGCTGAAAAAATATTCCCTTACAAATACAGGAAGGGCAATTTCTTGTTAGTGACTGCTTAAGGGGGAAGACTTTGGCCACGTGTTAGTATGTACGCAGCAGTGAGGAAACTAGTCATCAAAGAGTCTCCAATGTTTTGTCTGTAATAAACTGAATGTTAGCTGATGCTTTTGGTTGTCAAACAGCATCAACTGTATTGGAAAAAAATTAAAAATCCACAGACTGCAGAGTCACACTTCCTGTAGGTATTTTTACTTTGTCGTTTATAATAAAGTTTAAGTAATATGACTGCTTAGAAATGTTAAGAATGTTGTACCTGGTAGGCTGCATATTACTTTCCATGCATGTGTTTGAAAGTGACTGACTAAAAATAAATTAATTCATTTAATTAAAAAGGCCTTAATTATATATTTGATATTGATCTATTTGATATTGTGTTAAGCACTAAAACATGCAGTTCAGGCCTTATTTAAAGATTTTGTAAAACAAAATCACCTCAGCTCCTTTAATATATTATTTTATAACTTAATTGTTTTTATTAAAAAAGGTGACCTAATTTTCCTGTTTGTTTGTCATCAGGCTTGTTAAAGATGCACTGGAACCCAGAGCATGCCCAGCCCCTCAGCCAGTGGCCTGAGCAGCACCTGGACGTCTCCTCCACCACTTCCTCTCCAGCTCACAAGTCAGAATTCTACTCTGGTCGCAGCCGCAGCTCTTACAACTATGCCTGGGCCAATGATGACATCTCTGCCCTCACAGCCTCAAATTTGTTGAAGCGTTATGCTGAGAAATATGCTGGTGTGCTGGACTCACCATATGACCGGCCTCCAACTGTGGGCACCTACCCAGAGCCAGGGACCTTTGGGGGCCTGAATGGTCAAAAGACAGAGCTGGAGCCTTGGCCGCTGACACACAGCACTGATGCTCCCTATCCCTTGGTTCCCCCTGGAGGCCATGACAGCCTTTCAGGCTCCAAGACTGTAGCCACATCCACCGGGCCTCCAGGGGTTAACAGCGTGTCAGTCGTGAACAGTAACCTTTCAGATTCTGGCTACAGCGGCAGCAGCTCTTGCAGTGGTTCCAGCGAGTATCCCTCTAGCTACAATGGCACCTATCTTTCCTCAGGGTTCTGTCCTCAACCCAGTGCAGCACTTCCCTCTGCTTCCCTCCACACTCTTCAGTCTAACCCAACTCTACTGTCCAGCTACAGCCCTACCACACCAGTCTATAACTATCCCCCCAGCACATACCCTCCTCAGACCAGTCTTGCTCCCACCTATAGCCACCCCTCTACCACTTACCTCCCCTCTGGTTTACCAGCTCCTACCCCCATTCCCTCAAGGCCCACAGTGGTAGGAGGCAGCTACAGTTACCAAAGCGCTAACCTTGGGGCATCTGAATCTGGTGGGACACTGAAAAGAAAAGCATTTGAGATGAGCATTGAGGAGGATGACAGCGGGGACAGGCCCCGCTACAGGAAGTATAGCTATGATCCACTGAAAACTAGAGGAAACTCTCCCTACAGTGTGAATGACAAAACAGAGTGTCGGGGAAATGGCTTTAGCAGTTCAAGCAGCACAGACCCTCAAACATTCAAGTCCACCAAGCCTTCCTCCCAACCTTTAGTATCACCTCAGTTTGGTGCAGGAGGAGAGTACAGTCCTCCAGCAGGCATGAATGGGGAGAATGGGGTGGCAGAGCAGGGCTTCACTCAGCAGCAGCACCGCTCTCAAACACTCAAACGCCCTCCGTTATGTACTCCAACTGTTGAAACTATGAAGAGCCCAGACCCCCGATTATTGGAACTAATCAATGAGGAGTTACTGGACTGCCTCCCTGCATTGGGCTGGAGTGATCTGGTTGGGCTCACCCATGTTAAGGCTGCCTTGGAGGAGGACCTTCTGTGGCCTGTGTTGAGGCCCAGTCCAGTGGTACGTCCACCAAGAACTGTCCTGCTGTTCGGCCCCAGAGGAGGGGGTAAGACCACACTGACTCGTTCGTTGGCCTCACAGTTGGGAGCATCCTTTTACCGTGTAAGTGGCGCTATGCTGGCCTCTAAAGGAAAGATTGAGGCTGAACACATTCTGAGCTCTCTGCTGCAGGTGGCAGGGGCACGACAACCCTCAGTGGTGCTACTTAGTCAAGTGGAGGCCATGGAAGAGGAAGGCCTGAGGCAGGTACTGTTAGGTACCTTGGAGAAAGCCCAGGTGGGGACTACAAGTCTGGTGATCCTAATATGTGCTACTGGAAGGCCAGATCTACTGCAAGATGCACTACATCAGAGCTTTGCTAAGAGATATCATGTTGGCCTACCAGATGTAGGTATGCGTAGACAGGTGCTGCTGCAAGCGCTGACGCCCCAAGGCTGCAGCCTGAGTGAGAGGGAGCTGAGCGCTGTGCTGCAGCGCACAGAGGGGTTTTCTGTATGGGAGCTGCTGCAGCTCAGTCAGCAGGCTCTCTCCTCAGCATCCTCTCCAAGCGGAGCCATGCATGGCCTCTCCACATCCCCCAAACCCCCAGACTTCACAGACTTTGAGAATGCTTTCTGCAAGGTGCGGCCACACACAACTACAAAAGAACTGGACACTTGTATAGAGTGGAGTAAAATGTATAGCCACTGAGAAGGCAGCCAGTCACCGTACCTGGACTGCACTATGACCCTATATTTGCTTTGACATAGGGAACCTTGGGAATTTTTTGGTTTTTTTTCTTTTCATTACAGATTGTGCGGCCAAAAGAGCCAAAGAAGCTCAAGATTAGGGGAGTGCAGACAAAGTTCTTTCACTGGCAGAAGCTTGCCATGGAGTGCTATTTTGTTTTTAGTTCAGAAAATTCACAATATATTATTTTTTTCCCAAAGAAACAAAAGGTGAATACATCTTGTTTAGTGAGTTGGTTTATAAATCATTTGGCTAATGAGAAAATATGTTAGCTATTTGGATATTCTTTGAGATCCTACCTTGGTCCAGAAAGAAATCAATTCTTTGTTGCTACATGACATGGTCCAAGATGATGTATAATCAGGGTTTGGAAAATCCCACCCTTTGGCTGGTACTCTCAGGACCATATTTATTTCCAGTCCACTTCCATGTTATTCTAACGTTAATTTGGTAATTGGGTTGTCACTAATCATTCAGTGCAAAGGGCTTGGGATCAGCAACACTTCAGCATATTTTGACCAAAACTAGTCAAACCAAATACATAATCAATAAAGTACTGTTTAATTTAAAAAATTGGACTGGTCATCTGAATGACAGCAAGTTAATATTCCCAATAGCTTCCTTCCAAATCATGACATAACAGCTTATTTTTACTATTCTAACACAAGTGAATCATATTTGAACCTGTGCTTGCTTTGTCCTGTTGTTAAAGTGAAATCATTTTGTTACACGCAGCTTGTTTGTTTGCAGAAATACTTATCATGCATTCTTATTTAACACAACAGTGGTATTGTGCTCAGACTTAATGTGGTACAATTAACTGATAACATACTTTATTATTCACATTCCACACTGACTGCAGTTTTCATGAGAAAACCACTTCCAGATCAACACAAGCACATCCAGCTTCTACCGCAGCATGTCTGTTTTCCTACTTCATTTACTCCTTTTCTTTTCATATTATGTAGTCTTGTTTGAAATGCTCAGGAAGAATTTCTTTACCTCAGAAATATGAAATAAAGAATGTATGTAATCTTAGGGTCTTAGAAGAAAGTGGCACGAAGCAAGATAAAGGTGTGGGGAGAAACCTGACAGTTTGGCAAAACCCACTACAACTGGGCTTGTACCTCGGGTGAGAAACTTGAAAATGCTACAAAGAGTAACATTGAATGTAATTCAGGTATTTCAAAGGATATTTGATGCCATAAATCCATGTATTATTATATATGAATATATAAATATGTTTTTTTTCTTTTACTCTTCATCTTTTGTTGTAGTTTATGGTGAAGTGATGATTGTTTTCAAGAAATGCGATGTAGAATACAGAAAATATTCCTCTTTTGTTGGACAAACTGCCCCTCAATTTGATCCAATGTGTAATCTAGTGTTTACATATCCTGTATGTGCATGTCTGTAATTCACAGTTTTACTGGTGCAAAATATGTTCTAAAAGTGTAAATGTAACACAAAGTCATACACATGCAGTCAGCAGGAAAATTTCAACACAAAATTAACACAACGCCACAAAAAAACACAGTTGCAAAAAAAAAAACAAAAAAAAACCCATCTAAACAAGTTGTTACATGCAGCTTTCAACATATCCAGATGTATATGTATTCACAGCTAATTTGTAGATATAAAGCCAACATGTAGACAATCCAGGAGTATCTGTCCTGCAGCAGCAGTCCTTCAGCTGTGATTTAACAAGCTGGAAAAACCCAGTCACTGCTCTGCGGGCGAAGAGGTCGTATGTTGTGCTGTTACCATGGTCGTAAGGAGGTACACACAAAGATGATGTAATATTACCTCCCATCCTTTCCTCTCTCTTCCTCCCATCCTCATCATTCTTTTTCTCTTTTTCTTCTCTCCCCTATGCAATCTCATTAGATTGGATTGCCCCCTGGCCACAAGCCTCAGTAACCATGTGGCGCTGTATCTTCTCCCCACCCCAGCCCCCACCATCCCCTTTCCCTATAGCGATTCCTCTGGAGTGGAAGTAGGCTGATTGATGTCTGGCAATCCTATATCACAGCACAGCCTTCTCTCACCAGCTGGTGGCTTCAGTCTTGCCATACAGCCAGGTCAATCATAGTGACCCCCACAGTGCATTCCTGTCAATGTTGCAGAACCTGGAAACATATTTACAGATTACAGAGCAGCCCCTGGCTCAAGCTGGATAGCGATTATTCACATTTAATTATATAAATGAAATAATAATGAAGACTAGTGGTAGAATTGCTTCAATTCCTTGTAATTTCTCCTTCACTTTCAGTTTGTCCAACAAAATAAGATTTTGTTTTGTACGCTTCAATCTGTTACTGCAGCAACTTTGTTCTTGGTTGTTGTACATTTTCTGTAACCATTTCTACCTCATTTTTGCGGCATATTGTACATGAAAGTATTTATTTCATGTCTTTTTGATGTCTGTTTTAAAAATGATAATAATGTTCTTGAACTGTAATAGTCTACCTCAGAAAAGACTGTATTTTAAGAGAAGAGTATCACACAATATTAAACAAAATTTGTCAATATTGCATTGCGGCTATTTTCTTAGTGCCCCGCACCTCACTTTGGATTTCAGTTCACCAGAGTGCATTAATCAGGTTTAAGTCTATATATGAAGACTTTCTTAATCTCATTAAGGTCAGCATACTAATTTATAGTGACGTTACATCTCATCCCGTGCCAGCTCATCCAGCTACATAATTAGGTTTTGGTTTAAATCTAAGATAAACTTGAATGAATTTCATACAGTGATCAGATGAAATCATTCTGGAATAAATGTAACAAGCACATATGTAAAGGGCTGAGGTGTGCCCATGCTAACCCTAAAACTGTTTTTGTGCTCTTTAAGGTTGTGTATCTGTGTAGACTCAAACATTACAAAGTAGCTGAAGTTGTGTATGCTGAAAATGGAAAACATAACAGAAAAAAGCTTGTTGGGTTTTGTGCATCTGTTTGCTAATAATTTTGCTGGCCTGCATGTGCATGTGTATCTGTGTGTTACACAGCGTTAAGACCAGCCACAGAAGCTGCACCAGCACACCCCTGAGGCTGCAAGTCCAGCACCAGAGCGCAGAGGTCCTTCATCCCTGTCACTGTCTGTAAACAACAGCTCGTCCCAGCGGCCTGCCCAGTGCTATTTCTAGCCTTTCCGGACATCTTTCAAAGACTCAAAACTAACTGAGAGTTGTAAAATAAATTGAAAAGTCAAGTTGAAGCGCTAAGCAGGATCCATCACTCCACATTGTGGAAAGCATAGTTTGAAATATCTGTGACTGAATCCGAGCAGAACAGCGGTGCTGCTGGTCTTAATGACAAAAGGAATTAATTGTCTAACAATGATGCATAGCTCTGTTGTAAGCACAACCTTGTGCTGCAACTACCCTTCATCCTCTGGTGAAGGATAATCGTTTTTGCAGCTGTTCCAGAATTATTTCAGAATTATCTTTGCTGTCACCAACACAACAACAAAATTGGCAGAAAAACACAAGCAGAATAAACCGAATGGAAATGTGACATCATTGCATAATATAACATGACAATCCTCCCATGGTAATATAATTTTTTTGTTTTGAAACACAAAATCGCCAGAGGTTATACCTCTTTTTCACAACAATATTGCTACAGAAGAAGTTATGATTGTTACTTTCACCACTGACAATGTGACCGAAGCAGCAAACCTCAATATTCTAATTTCATTGAGTAACTTTCCAACCAGTAAGTGACAGAAAACCACTTTGTCCTTTTTGTCCTAAAGTGAGTGCTGTCCTCCAGGAAGTCAATCATTTTCTTGTCCCTGCTGATTGGAGGTAATTAGGCGAGCAGAGTTTGTAATTGGATAATAAAAGATGCTAATGAGTTGCTGTCCTATTTACTCATAATGTGGAAGTGAATAGCAGGAAAAGGCTCATTCACACTGTCCACATTGTTGCTGAGACTTTAGAGAATTGACTTTAAATAATATGTATTTAATTATCATAATAACTGCATTTCTTCTGTTGGGTTTAAAGAGAATTCATGGATATGGAGGATGAACTGGTCGTGTAGCAGCTTTTATCTAACCTGATTATATCAAATGGTTTGTCATTTGTGCTAAACAGGAGAGCACTCAGGTTAAGCAGCACATGACTGATAAACCCTCTCAGCATGCTCTCAACTTGAATATCTGATCTTCATGCTGCACATCAACACTGTGGGCTTCATTCAGAGGTGCCTTGACGAAAAACTTGGACATTATTTATGGCAACAACCTTCATAAAGAAAAAGGTCGCTCCCTGAATCTCATTTCACACCAACACAGTCCTCCTCTCTACCTTTGGCCTTCCATTGTGTGGGCCTTGATACTGACAAGGTTGTCATCAGAGGAGAGCTCTGACACTGGGTGAGTTAGGACTGCCAGCTGTTAGCAATCAAGTCTATTTTGAAGTCAGGGACACACAGACCCCCAGGGCCAAAGTAGCAACTAGCCCAGCCCCTCACCCTCCCCTCAGCCTACAGCCTCCAAGCCCCCCCCCCCTCTCTCCTGGGGGAGAGGGGGGGGGGGGGGGGGCTATTCCACAGATAGCCAGCACATCTGTATTGATTCCAGATGTTGGTGTCCTTTACCTAAAAGCACCCTCAAAATAGTGATAGATTGGCATAAAATACAGAAAATGTGGCAAAAACATAAAAACTGGGGTGAGGATCTTTCTCAATACCAAATGTGTACCTAACATGGCTTTCTTTATCCCAAATACCTCTCAAGCCCTTGTCCATGACACAGGAAAAGCTAAGGGTTGCAAAAAACCGATCCTCTTCTCACAAGATTTTCTTTAGAGAATTAAAATAATTTTATTTTAAATGTTTTCTCTGTCTGCACAATAAAAACCTGGTCATATACTATGAGGTTTGTAATATTTAGCAGTTCACTTTCTGAATTGAATCTGAATTGATTAAAGAGATTTAAGGTCATTACAATACTTCAAACTTCATACCAGAGACATAAGCTTATCTGAAGTAAGAACAAAACAATGGAAACTTTTTGGGAGGAAATGATCAAACCTTTGCAGCTGCATTGTTTCTGCGTTAGTCCATCAAAACTCTCAGGAAATTGGATCTGACAGGTGGAATGTCCTTGTAGAATGCCTTGGCCTGCCCCCGCTCACATGACTTAAATGTGATCACAAAATAAATAAATAGTAAATAGATATAAAGGAGAATAAACAGATAGATGTCTGATAAAAACAGAGGTGTCAGAGAGAATAGCAGCAGAGACAAATGTTGACTGATGTTGATTAAAGTATTCAAGAAATTCTTCAAAGTTACATTAGCTTTATGCTGGGTGGTCTGTAGATTATCATGTGCAGTGTTGCTATGATGGCATCTAATTTCAAACAGACCCCTGAACATGTTGAAGAAATACAGGTTTCATGTTGGTCTGTGCTTCCCTCATCTGGCCAATCAGAGAAATGGGGGCCCTACAAATAACTAGACAGTAGATAATATTCTTTTGCAATATTTTAGTTTATTGGTGTGTACTAAAAACCTTTATACAAAGTTTTTATATATTCAGTTATGATCTGATTATTTTCTGAGTGCACAGATGCCTGAAAGTGTGTCTTTTTTAAAATTCTATTCTACAGTCAATCATTTAGCAGACGCTTTTATCCAAAGCGATGTACATATGAGTGAGAACAACACAAGCACAAAATCAAACAGTAGAGGACATTGTAGGAAGGTGCTAGTGGACTGTCTAGTTAGACACAGGTCTTTCCATGAAGTGCTACAGGCTTTTTTTTTTTGTTTTTTGTTTTTGTGTGTGTTTTTTTTTTTGTTGTTTTTTGTTTTGTTTACTCCCTTCCCGTCCCATAATACCATCTATGTTATAATACAAAGAATTAATACCAAAAGGTTTGTTGGAAATAACTAGGCTAAGTTCTCCAACTTTCCAATAAATATAGCTATACTGAGTGTTGAAGTGTGAAACAAATTAAGGACATCACTCTGGATGAATCCATATTAGTGGGAGATTGTTGTCCTGTAGTTATACACCAAGCAGACATTAGTCTGGTCACATCCTGCAAGTATTTATGTATTCACATAGGCAACACCTTCAGTAGAGGGTCTATGTAGTAAGCTCTGTAGCAGAGACTTCCTTATTCATGTGGAGTGTACAGTGTAAGACAGAAGAGTATACAATATAATCCAAATGAGAAAAAATTGAGATGTTTTAAATTGTTATTGGGCACAGTCGAGATTTACATTACCATAAAATACCTACAACCATATCTGTTTAAAAATCTCAATACAGGATGCTCATACTAAGTCT
The DNA here is from genome assembly GCF_933228915.1 of Telmatherina bonti. Taxonomy (NCBI): domain Eukaryota; kingdom Metazoa; phylum Chordata; class Actinopteri; order Atheriniformes; family Telmatherinidae; genus Telmatherina; species Telmatherina bonti. Next base: position 21,864,261 of record NC_136622.1, read on the forward strand.
TCAACATGACTGCCCCCTGGTGGCGGCTTTATGGAAAACATTGAAAACGGTCTGAAAATGTTTCTGCTTTTGTAAAAGAAAATCTGTTTGCAGCTTGCGACCAAATTAGTTTTCTTTTTTTAAATGATCATTTAAATGAGACAGACTTAACCTTTGTGATAACCATGTTTATTAAAGTTTCCATTCATCTTTTGTGCACGTGAATTCATACATTCATAACTGCTTCATAAACATGTTATCACAATTACGAAATAAACAGGTTAAAGTACACATGTTGTAAATAAGGATGTGAGCTGAGGTGTTTGTATGTAGAATTATTTTTCAGAGTAAATGTTTGTGCTTGAATATTTTATTATTGAGATTTGATGAAACACTAAAACCAATTAAATAGTTTTTGTCTCTCTTGAAATTTCATCACCCCCAAAGCGATCCCAACACGATTAGTAGCTTGTCGAGTAAATTAATACGAGAACTGAGATAAACACCTGCTTTCTTGCTTTTATTATTCTCTGGTATATTTTATGTAACTGGCTTTTGTTGTTGATCTTTTTATTTTTTTATTTTTATTTTTTTAAAATATTGTTTTCTATTCAGTTCAATTCAGACGTTTTCCTTATTGAGTCTTTTCATCTTCTTTTTTGCCGTGTTAAATTCTGGGTTGCTGTTCTGCATCTGACAAACTTTTATTGGCAAATATTTGTACACCTTATTTTACATACAAACGCCTGCTAGTCCATTAAATCATAGAACCAATGTGATGGTATATTTTGGACTAACGAGTATACATGTGCAGACATGGGAGGAGGGTAGTTAAGTGTGGGGGTTTGATGAGTAACCCTCTGCTTTTTTTAAAAAAACCCAGAGTATTTCGTCATACAAATGGACTAAAAAGTTAATTTTATAGTATTTGATTGTGATGGATTGAAATGTAAAGGCCACAGATACTTTGACTGTAGTATTGTTTATTTTATTTTACTTCAGCAGCATGAAAAAAATTACCAAGACTATTTAATTGAATATATTAGAATTTGTAGTGGTTTTTTGTCTCTGTGTGGCCCTGCGATGGACTGGCGAGCTGTCCAGGGTCTACCCTGCCTTTCGCCTAATGACTGCTGGGATAGGCTCCAGCTTCCACACAGCCCTTCAACTGTCAACTTTATTTTATTTATAAAGCCCTTTAAAACAATCAGAGTTGAAACAAAGTACTGTACACAATCGGCCAAAATAAAAACAGCATATTCATTGGACTTCATTGGACTAAGCAGTTAGGATAATGAATGAATGAATTAATTAATTCATTTGTTTTTTATACACACACACACACACACACACACACACACATAATTCTGTGTTTTCTAGAAATTAACTAGAAAGTTAACTAGAAATCACAATTAAAATCCTGAATTTTACTGTATGAGCACTCTGGGCTTCCGTCAGTTAAGGCCTCTGGCCTCTGGGCACTCACTGTCTAGTGCAGATATGGTATCATGTGTCTTACTGGAAGTTAAGAGCTTGTGGTAAAATGACTCAACATTACACCACCTACAGTTCGGTGGAAGTCCGCTGAGCCCTCTCATATTTGCTTGTACTTTCTGTTTCAGTATCGGGGTGTCATGGATATCTAGTAAAATCCCCATCCTGTTTATAGTGTATAAACAGGTTATATAAACATATCTTACACTTTTAGGGGTTCATACTTAAAGCCCCAAAACAATCTGTAGTTTGTTTCTGCGGTGCAAATTCCTCAAAATGACTCAACACACACAAAGCAGGCCTGATGTTTGCAGGAACATCGCAGTCTCTTGGTCCTCCGTGGACTTGAACGTGAAGGCAGGAAGTAGACGGCGCCTCTTCGCTAACGACACTATGTGCGTAACAGGGAAGTGAACCTAACCTACTTTCCTCGTCGTAAAAAGTTGTCTACGTCCCGTCTACAAATCGGCGCTCGAGAGGAAAATTTCCACACTCAAAACGACAGTAAGCCTTTTTTTTTTTTTTTTTTTTTTTTTTTTTTTTTTTTTTTTTTTTTAAACATCTAGACTGAAAATAAAACGTCAGCGTCAAAGTGAGACACGGTGGCAGAAAGCGTCCAGTGGGATATTGGGCCTGACGGAGAATTTATGAGACCAAAGAGGAGGAAGAAGTGACGGACTGCTGCGGGGGTTTTTTCTGATGTTTTGAAGTCGAAATTTTTCTAAGGTAAGATGCAATATTGAGTTATTTTTATTTCATTTTCCTGTTTCCTGTTAGATCCCGGGGTCTGTAGCTGACAGACTTCGTTTTTGTACGCCTTTTATTTATTTATTTTATTTTATTTTTTCTTAATCATTATTAGTTCAAAACAGACTGTTGCACGATATCGTTATCCTCAAACACACCCTTTATGTTCATAAGGTCCCACTTTCGCTACCTGAAAAGGGATTACAGTTTACCATTTTTAGTACTTAATAGCTCAGGTTGATACGAAACACGCGAGGCAGTGGAATAATTCAAAAAGCATTAGTATGGGATAAACCCTCACCCTTCATGCCTTGTTCCCCTATGTTATGGTTGTTGACTCATACATTGTCAATAGCTAAATGCGGATAAGGCATGAACCTTTAACCGAATAAATCATTTAGTTAATACCCAGTAATATTGTAATCCCAATCAAACTTTGCAAAAGAGCAAGTTTAAGTTAACAGACTTTGAGTTATGTAACTAGACACTGGCAGTCATCTAGTTCTCACACAGTCAACAAATGGAAGACAACAGGTATCTGCTTTACCAGCAGAGGCGGTGCCAGGCTTTGCCTGACTGTTTACTATGTAATAACCGAACCAAGGTTTTTAAGGAAACAAGCAGGGTACATATACATGTGGGGACACGTAGAGGCATACCTTGGAGACAGTTGGACAGACATGTTGGGAACATTATTCGCCTGAATACTTCTCCCCCTGATTCTGCAGTGTATAATAATCCTTCTTGTTGAGTTTCTCAGATGTCTGACAGTTCTTAGGAAGATCCACTGTGCTTTTACTACAACCGCTCCTCCCACACTTTATGAAAGCATGAAAGAGGAAGAAAGAAGGAGTTGTGTATGTTTTTGATACAGTCTCAAAACAATATGTTTTTTTCTTTCAAGTCTAAATAGCCCCTAATGCATTAGAGTATCATATTGTTATTTCCCCTCTTCTTGGTGTTTTAGGCATGGCTCATTCTCCTTTGAGCAGGGAGACTGATGTATATATGGTATATTTAACCCTTTAACATTTACACTGACAAAAAGGCCAGAGAAATATGTCTCTCTGTGTTTTTAATGTTTGTTGTTTTTTTTAGCCAATGGTTAAAAAAAACAAACCAAAAAAAACCCCACCTAGTTTGGGTATTACATACCAAAACCAAATGGTAGATCCGGCTCTTAAAGGGTTAAAGGATCAGTAATTGGTAGATTTAGTCCCATATGCTTGTTTTGGCACATATTTTTAAAAACACAGTTAAATGGTAAACGGACTTGTACTTCTATAGCGCTTTTCTAGTCATACAGACCACTTTACACTACTTGTCACATTCACCCATTTGCACACACACTCACACCCCGATAGGCACATCAGGGGGCAGTTTGGGGTTCAGTGTCTTGCCCTAGGACACTTTGGCATTTCAGGGGAAGCCTGGAATCGATCCCCCAACTTACCAGTTGAAGGACAACTGCTCTTCCTCCTGAGCTACAGCCGCCCCAGTTCAGGCTCTAATGATTATAAATCAGACAGAAAAGACATTTGGTTTAATTTGATGTACTTTTGGCATTTCATGACTTCTAAGATGCTGTTGTCATTGGTTACAGCAACTGTTGCAATGTGACAGATGTTCTGCAAAGTCCTAGGGAAGTTGGTGGATATGATGCAGGGTTTAGGCTGCTTTAATGACAAAAAGTGGGCCATGAGAACACTGAAGACCGAGGCCATGTTTACACTAAGCATTCTTTCCTATCTAAAAATAATCCATCAACTTGTGACAAAGTAAACATCACAGACAAACAGACAGGCTTAAAGTCACATGTTATCGTCACTGTAGGTTTAATGAATTACGTCTTCATTTTCTTTATAATCTCATAACTTTCAGCCAAAAAACTGAGCTTTGCTAGTTTTCTGACAAAAGATATTTAGACTTGTCACTTTGCATTGTTATGGTTTGTTTGGTTGGTAATATGTGAAAAGTGATTATTTTGCAATTAAATGTAAACTGCTGTTATTATTATTTTTTTTTATCCTGAAGGCATTTCATATGGGATGGCTGCCATCAGAAACCAGGACATATGTTACCAGCATCTAGAGGAGTGGAGTGTGTTGAGGATGCACAGCTGGTTCTGTAGATAAATTGACATAAAATATCTGTTTATGAACATGAGATTACATGAAATATAATCTATTAACCCCAGAGTAAATGTTCATGTTTGTAGTTAGGGTTTTTTGTTTTTTATGAAATTAAAAAAAAGAAAAGTTAATTAGAAGATGATATTGGTTTGTTCCGGAGGGCGATGGCGGCTGGCAGGAATGATCCCTGTTACCTTTTTGTCTTGCTTTGGATTTGACAAAGGCTCCCAATGTTCACGCTGTTGTTTTTGTTCATTGTGTTGTGCAGAGAATGTGATGAATTATCTATTATCTTCAGCAGCTTGTGTAGTTGAGAAATCAAAGAGCATCAAAGCTCCCTGAAGCAGGTAGATGAAGGGGTTTTCAATGCTAAACCCATCATGATAAGCAAACTGTAATGGGTCCTGAAAGGTGTTCACCAGCTTATTTGGGTGAGTCTCTCAAGGACTTTGATGATGTAATATTTGAGGATGACTGGTTTTTAGACTTTTTGTCCAGATGGTTGGGATTTTTTAGGCACCGGAAAAAAGCAGGATGTTTTCCACAGCACAGAGCTCAGGAATTATTTTCTGACTCAGGCTTACTGAAGCATTCAGGCATTTTAAAAGTGCTGAAGACTCCCACATAGTTGTTCTGAGCAGGTTTTCTGAACCCTGGGGCTGACTTCCATCACTCCTCCTTTAAGTTCTCTCCTCATATAGAGAAAAAAACTTCAAGAAACATGCAGGTTTGATAAAACTCAGCTGTTTTAAATCAAAGTTAAAAACTTTCATTTGCGGCCTTTTATCAAAGTAACTTTCAATTCCTCACAATGTAACTTTTTATTTTTTGCACATTATCTACTTTATTTCCTTTAGTTGAGTTTCTCTAATTTCTTTTTAACTTTGTTTTTAAGACCTCCTGCTTCCTGCTGTGATTCTCTCTATTTTTATATGTAAAGCCCACTTTGAATAGTCATATACATATAAACTTGCCTCGTGGTCTTATGTTACCCAGAATGGTTTGAAAAAAAAAGGCTTTGAATCTCCTCCATGTTCTCTCTGCCTCAGTCTTGCCCTGAATCCTTTTTTACTTCCCTTTCAACTCCGAACCAGCAAGAAAACACTCTTCTTGGAAAAAATATCTTGATGCCGATTGTCTTGAAAAAGGTAGTATCTGAAAAATGAAAACAGTAGGGTTGGTTCTGCTCCGATTTGCTTCGATCATGCAGTGCATTCTCACTTTACCATCAAGATAGAAAATTCAATTGCTGTTTTGTCAAGTGTTTGACATTGTTATGAACTTGCATTATGTTTTTGAGGTTTTGCAGATGTTTTTAGTGCAATGCTCGCCCAAGATCCCATCACAGCATTTCTTCTAGGTTGACATCTGGACATGGATTAAACCATTAAAAATCTTTTCATCCATTCATTTGTTGAGGTGCAGGTGTGTCTAGGATCATTGTGCTTCTGCATGACCCAATTCCAGTCAAGTCTGTCTTCTCATCTTTTATCTTTATGCCACTTTCTACAACTTTATGACTTTCGACATCTCGCATTTGCCTCTAAATTCTTTCATAGAGGGGTTAATTTATGGTTAATCAATGATTACAAGATAACCAGGTCCTGTGGCTGCAAAAATCATAATCAGAATTACTGTCTTAATCCCAGTGGGAAGTTGTTGTGTTGCAAGATGTTTAGATGTAATAACATCTAAAGAGAAAATAGAATGAGGAAGACTGAGGAAGTTTAAAATGGAAAGTTAAATAAAGATACAAGTCTTTTAACATGTAAAATGCTAACTGGGGCCTATAAGTCTAAAATGGGGCTCCTGGGTTTTCATCTGTTTCTCTGTGATTTGTGAAATATCTCTAACATCCACTCCTATAAAAAAATGATCAACTGTGTTGAAAGGTTTCCACTCAAAGTGAAGTCATTAACCCCTTCAACAGCTAGAAAATGCTTCATCCTTAGCTGGTTTTGTTCATGTGGCTGCTGGTATTTCAGCCAGCACACACTCCATGCTCTTGCTGTAGGTAGTGATCTGTCAAACATGTTAATAATTTTTCCCACTGTAGAGTAATGGACCACAGATTGTTTGGAGTAGGTCTTAAAACCCACACCAGATTGACAGAAAATAATAATTGCTTCTCTAAAATTATTGTGGATTTTTTTCATTCTTGACATTGTGTTTACACACACCTGAATGTTGCAGATAAACACAATGTTTAAACATCAGTTTCTACACATATGCTCACAATTGCAGAGGATAATTAGTCAAGGGCATTTAATTCCTGAGGAAGTAGCAGTGGTGCAAACAGTGATTTTATATTTTAGAACAGTTATTGTTGTTCATCTCAGGTGGTTTTTTGCCTAATATCAATCCTGTTTAAGCTAGGTTTATACACATTACCTGTCCTTATAGAAGATATGGACCTATGTCACGGTTTCATACTGACAATATAGACATGTCCCCTGAGGATCAAAGTATTTAACAGGCCGCTGCCTCTTGTGGTAAGATAGAGTAGTGACTGAACATTGTGTTCTGACTTAATGTGAAACAAAACACAGCTGCCATGTGCTCTGGGCTAGAACACAAAGTTGTGAAATCCAGTTTCTCAACCTCAGGATGCTGTAGGGCAATGACAGGCCCAGGCATGCGTGTGATGAAGAGTCCTGGGGGCGTTATGTTGTGGTCTCATACCAATAATGAATATGACTATGACTAACTCTTCCTTGGATTATTTCCGTTTTTATGAAAAATACTTTAACAGGCTAGTTGGAAATATGAGCCTGAGTTGATAAATTAATACAGTACGTTGCCATAGATGATAGCTTACATCAGGGGTCGTCAGCTTTGGTCATGTTTTGGTTTTTATCATCAATATCTTTATTGGAATTTCTATTAAAGTAATAAAATCTAAAGCAACTTGGCAGCAACTGCCTTTGCAACTACCTTGGGCTCCATATGTGATATGTATGGGACACACTCGAAGTTCATCTTGCTTGTGGGCCTTGCTAATGAAGTGTAGTTACATCCCACCTCACCCCCTTTCACCTCTCTTTGCATGCTGTATTCTCGTGCATAGCAGGTGTCTGACATCACAGTCGTCTTACTGCTGCTGCACCTCTGGAGGCAGTAATTTAGGTTCAGTTGTAAATTTTAAAGTTGTTTATGTGAAGCAATTTTATTCTTGAAATTTTGAAGGTGCGGCGCTAACAGGGGGAACACTGATGATTGTCAATAAACCACTACAATGATTAACAATCATCAAGCTTCACATCAAGGTGTACTGATAACTATGTATACCTCATTTATATATTGGGAATATTTCAAAGCCTGACATCTTGTAACAGTTTTAATGTCATATCATATTTTGTAGTGCAATTTACTAGTGAAATTAAGTAGACAAAGACTTTTCAGACTGAAAACAGATAAGTTCACTTAAAGTTTTTTTATGCAGTTTTTATCTTTAATTTCATTTCATTTCATTCATTTCATTTCATTTCCTTTCATTTCATTTAATTTAAATCTGCAAACTGTCTATCCATTAAAAAGTTGCACTTTTTTTTCAATCAAATGCAAAACCATCGCTGTTACATGAATTTTTAAATGGGAGCTGATAAATGCTTTTAAACTTTACCTATGAATTAGTATTTCTAAAAATATACATTCCACTGAAATGGCAGCCATTATTTGTCCGCCTTCTTTTTAGGTATTGAAAGTTTGAAAAACGAAAGCAGCTCTGAGTTGGTTGCTTTTCAGATCCACGTCTTCCCCTTTTAAGATGTGTTTTTTTTTACTTAAACAACCTGCAGTCAGTGAGGCAACTGTTTTTTGCTATTTAGTGGGGCATATTATGCATATTTCAAGTGCAGTTACATATTTGATGAGATCATGTGCATGTCCAGTACAGCACTGTTACATTTGTTATTCTAAGAGTGGAAGACCTGACTAGATGGTTAAAAGGGCAATATTTCTGCCGTAAATCATTGATAAATTACTTGTGTCAAGCTAACCTGCAGCATTCTCCCTACATGCTAGAACTCAATGAAAAAGTTAGACTGTCCAGACATTCAGAGTAGTCCTGTAGCTTTTACAATGTATACCTGACACACAGTATGACACATCACATCCTCATATCTGATTGACTGAAGGTGTTAAAAGGTTACAGTAAATGGTAACTGGGGAGGAATTCTTAATTTTAGTGTTTACAATAAGCAGTATGTCTGCAGCCTGACAGTGTGAGAACAACTTTCTGATATTCAGGCATTGCCAGCGGTGTGTGATTAAGGACTGGACTATTATTGCTACCAGCAACATGTCCGGGTGCACATCATGGCTGCTGGTGTTTGTTTGGCATGTAGGCTGCTCCCGTTACATAGAGGCCAATGTTCATTTTGGACCCAATCCAGTCAACACGAAGAATCAGGTTCACCAAGTAAGGAAAAAAAAGATTCCTTGTCTAGGATGTGTAGTGTTTTTCCACTTCACACTAGTGCAGTTATATACTCATAGTAAACCCACTGCAGCTTATGAAATGCAGGCAGAGAGTTTGTATGACTGTATTAGTGTAGTCAACATTTTCCTCTCAGTAAGCAGGCAGTGCTACAGAATTGAATTATGCATGCTGTTTATCTGATAATCACAACTTTGAGATAATCTTACTGGTTTACTGCTTTTGTGTTCTTGTGTTTCTGTTCAGTAAAGTGAGCTGTGTCTGCATTGGCTGGATTCCTATAGAAGCTAAGCCACATTTAATAAACAACTTTTTGACATGGGTTTGAATGCCAAATAAACACTCTGACTGCAATGAAGATAAGATGATTTTTGACCAGAGCTTTGAAATATTACCTGCAGAAATAACACGTTCCTATGATTACCTGTTGCCAGAAAGTTTATTGCATATGATGAGCTTATAATATCACTGTAAATGTAAAGTTGTAGTTCAGGCAAAGGGGTGGGGGGGTCTTTTCTTGTAAATCTGCTGTATTTTTGCCTCAACATCACTGGCATGTTTATCAGGATTTGACTTGTCTAACTGATAATCACATTATTGCACATCACAGATATCAATACATTATTCATTATTATGTGTTTGTTGCATTACATAGCACTTCTATGCAATGTTCCTGTGATAGCCTTTTTTTTTTTTTTCAAAATTATATCTGCAAATTACCTTCCAATATGAACATAATAGAAAATATATTTAAATAGAAGGGTCATGGGTGGCCTTTACTGTAGAAAATAACATTCTTAATGTTGTGTTTATGCTATTTACAAACATTTTTTTTCCATAATAACTACTTTCTTGTTTCTTCAGTTTTTGATAGAAAGTTATTTTTGTGAGACAAGAGGCCTGACATACCACTCACTGTAAAGTATCTCGGAATCAGCCATTATCACACCTAAAACACGTTGGAAAGGTTTCTAGTTGAGAAGAAACTTGAAACTTGAAACTGGCACGTGATTTTCTTAGTTATGACACAATGCCTTGTTCTTTCACTGTGGCTCAACACTTGAGCAGATGTAATGTTACATTGTAATGGCATGCCGAAGTCCCAGTAAGCCTGTAATTGATGGTTATGAAAAGGAATACTCTTACAAAGAAAGAGAATACAGAGAGATATGCAAGCAGTTTTAAACGTTTATAGCTGGCCAAATTAAGAATATTTATAGATTGGCCTCCATGTTACAACAGAATAGTCAACTTAAAACATAGACATCACTGTTGGCTGTTTGGACTAAATGTTCCACCCACACATGGGAAGCTGATAAAGCTCACAGGAAATGCTTTACTTGTTTCAATCTGTCGCTCCACAAGCAACAGATTTAAGGCATATCTCTCTGCATGTCTCTAGGTTTTTAATACTCATGTTGAAGATGTTAGTTGTGTGGTATCCCTGCAAACAGTGTTGATGTTGAGCCTCTGTTTTGGTTTGGTGCAATATTTAACATGTCACAAAAATAACAGATCTGTTGTATTATTTTTTGCAGCCCTACTTAATCATGGCGCAGTGGGCACTCATGTCAAAGATAGTGCATTGCCTGAAGGATGAAATAGTCAACAACCTCTATCCGCCATCCACCTTTCCCATTGAAATCAGACATTATATCGCTGAATGGATTGAAAACCAGAACTGGTATGATACAAACACATGCTGGATGCATCTACATAATAGCCTATAGACCAGTCGATCTGACTGATTGAGAAACCTTACAAAACCAATTAATGCTATCTACATCATTGCACATGTTATTACAAGGCCTTGCTCTTTACCCCTTTTGATCTATGTGTGTATATAAATACATGCATTTGTTTGTGTGTGCTCATAGGGAACACTTTTCCACAGAAAAGATTGAGCATGAGAGCCAGGCTCAAGCTCAGGCTCTGCTCCACCAAATGATCAGCACGCTCCAGCTAGTTGCTCAACAGAATGTCAGCGTAGTGGACAGGATGAAGCTGACGCAGATGAGCAGGAACATGGTACGTAAATGGTCAGGAACTTCCATGATTAGGTATGACTAGGTTTCAGCTTCTTCCTGTATCAGTGTCTGATATTTATTGTCCCATTTCTTCATGTTGTTACATAATTTTGAGCAGCTTTCAATGACTACAGCAGGTTTGACTGAATTGCTACTTACTGAAGCACATAGATTTTGCCAATGATTGTTAGGGATAAAAAGCTGCAGGTAGTGATGAACGCTCCTTGTACACTGTAGTAATGTGGGTCCCAATAGCCACTGTATTAGTGCATGTATTAGTGCATTTAAGTCAGGAATCAATGAAGATCTTCCTTGCAAAATGTACAGATGCTTTCACTGTACACTGCGTGTCCCTACAGAATACCCACTAATGACTCATCAAATCAAATCATGTGTAGGACACACAATGTGAATTACCCACAAATGGGAGTGTGCTTATGACTTGTGGCTAGTTCCTGCCAACAACAGCACCAACATTAAACAAAAAGCAACCTTCAGCTTAGATAGACACTAAATGGCAGCAAATAACTTTAATGAGCATGCTTTTGCTCTGGTTGTGAGACGCAAAACATCAGACCCTTTTTTCTAAACCTTATGAAAGAGTGGTCCAAAGTACTTTGGTCAAATAAAAATGTGCTACATCTTGCATCTTCAATACAATATATATTTTAAATGTGATTTTTTTGGATATGTTACCAACTTGCAACAACATATATTCTGAAAATAAACAATGTAATGTAAATGATATAAGCTGAATAGGACATGCTGGTCACTACATGGTGGAATTATGAACTATTTTTAGCATTTGATGAGACTTGTGCTTGCTTTGCAGGGGATGTTTCTGCAGCAGCCACTGAATTTTGTAGTCATGATCAGAGATATTCTCAGGAAGGAGAAGTCCCTGATTGCCACGGTAAGACGTTTTTTAGGATGATCTTTAGTTTACCTAAAGCTGACTGATGACATTGTAAGATTTATTTAGGCTTCAAAGTGCATTTTAATAGAGAGGCGGACCAGCAAGATAATATATCTGCTTGGGAGCTGCAACAATGGTTTAGATATACAAACGTACATGAAAAATGTGACATCCTAAAATTGATTTTTTTTGTTCATTCCAGTAGTGTATGAATGCAATATAATAATATGGATTTATTCAATATACAAAAACTTAGTTTCTCCTAATTTTATATGTTGTATTACTGGATCTGTAACACGTCAGGTTAGGTGATTGGTTTTCAAAACATTAACACCTTCTATTAACCTTAATTCTCCAGAGAGAAGCCATATGTATATCTGTTCTCATATCTTTACGTGTGTAAATGTATATAATGCTGTTCCACGTCCTTAAAACAATTTTCTGCAGTACCAGCCATTATCAACTAGAGAACCCAGCATGCAGGACGTCAACCATCTGGAACAAAAAGTGTATGAGATCCAGGAGATCCGAAAGGGAATGCACCAGCTGCAAGAGGAACTCGCCTGGGAGAAACAAAACTATGACAGTTCACAAAGTAAACATGTTTTTTTTAACTTATTCTTCTTTAGTCATGTTTCATGCCCACATGTCTTGTGAACAAACCATGCTACTAATTTATAATAAGTTTTAAAGAAGCTCCAGCTATAATTTATTTTCTGTTCTTATTTGTCAAGATTAATTAATAGTTTCATTGTGTTTCACCTTTATTCATGCCCAGCAATGCTGTTGTAAGAGGTTGAGTGTCTCTTTCATGTCAGTGACTGTAAATTGAATTCATTTTACATAAAAAAGTAAACAATCAGTGATGTCACAAGCAGTTACCAGAGACATATGTGACCAAGACATTGTTTATTCTTGAATTTTTGTTTGAAATTACTCTGCTGGAATTAATATTTTTCATATTTATGGATAAGTGATAGACTACAGTGTGCTAAGAAATAGGTAAATAAACACAATGCATTTGCAGCAGTACCACTGACATCATCTGCATCTTTTTACCTGGTAAAGTTAACTTTAATCTGTGTGTGGTTCCGGGTTTCCTTTGCTTTAATTGAGTGACATATTGTCCTTTTATCACTCCTTAATAAAACCAATCTCTCTAGCAGAGAGGAGTCTCTTTTAGACCCTGAATTAAAGTAAGCGAGTATGGAGAATAGATGGATAGGTTGACCAGGTAAAATAACAATTGTTGTTTCGGCAGTGACATTCCAACCGAATGGACTTGAGTCTTCAAATACAGAAATGGTAAAAAAACAGCTGAATATCCAGCAGCTGGAACACAACATGAATGTGATGGCCTTGGTAAGCCAACAGCTTAAGTTGCTATTATCAATTTTACTAACAACTTGGAAGTAATTTATTTAATTTTCCTATTTAGATTTCTTCATAAATGTCTAATCATCATGATTAATTATGCTTCTGTATTTTCTATTTTTATTCAACATACTAAGAACTTTAGGGTCCTTGTCTTGGTCATGATACAGCCCTGTGTTGGATTTTTTTATTAAATATTACCCAGGCTTTTTCATGTGACCTTGCTGACAAATAACAGTGATTTCAGATTGTATCCTAATCCAATGTTGATATAATTCTTATGCTTGTTGGAAATAATAATAATAATTTGTTATTTTTATATTAATAGATTAATAATTTTACAATAAATAATTCTTAATAGTCAGAGTTTTCTAGAAATGACATGTAGCAGTATATTTTTACTATGTGCTCTGTTATTTGTAAATTTTATGTTTGTGTGGATATTTTTGTTCTTGCAGAAACGTTTCCAGCTGCTGACGGAGTGTGTAGACTCTCTGGACCAATGTCAGAGCAAATTCATCTCCACACTAAAGTATTGGAGGGCAAAGCAGCATAAAGCAGTCATTGGATTTGCTTTTGATGATAACCTCACCCCCCTGCAGACCTGGTGAAGTTCACACACAGCGTTGAATTATTACATAATTCAATTGTTGTTCATGTTTAAATGTTGGCCTTAGAGCTGGTTCATCTCTGTAATAGTCAGCTTTCACACGTTCAAAGGCTGGAGTGTTTCTTAATTATTTGTAAACCTTATTAATTTGTGTAATAGGATGGAAATGTCAGTCCAATAATCGTCTAATTCAGGGGTAGGCAACTCCGGTCCTCGAGTGCCACAGTCCCACAAATGTTAGGATTTTCCCTGCTGCAATACACCTGATTCAATTCAATGGCTAATTCGCAGACTTGTGCAGAGTTTGATGTTAAGCTCACTTATCTGTTAGTGTGCTTATTTTACCATATCATCTCCATTAGGTCTGAACAGCTGCTTGTAATAAACGGGAAGCTGAGACAGGAGTTGATGCTGATTGGTGAACCAAACTCAGATCTTCAGGAAAGGCTGAAGAAACAACTGCAGTTTCTGATTGAAAGGTAGTGGAATTCCATTGTCATAAATCCTATTGATTTATCCTTCTTTTTACATAGAAAAATCTTAAAAGATGCATTTCACTTAAACTGTCCTTCTACTTACTTCATCACTTGCCTTATTTCACTGTGCTATGACTTATGTCCATTTCAGCTCTCTGGTCGTGGAGAAGCAGCCCCCTCAGGTCATTAAGACTCAGTCAAAGTTCTCCACAACTGTAAGATATCTGCTGGGGGACAAGGTAGCACCTGGAAAGCCCATGGTGCTGAAGGCACAAATTGTTAATGAAATGCAGGCGAGGAACATAGGCTGTCTATCTGGGTAAGTTACACACAACCTAGAATTATTTTATTTTATTTTATTTACCGGTAATAAATAAAAGGCTTGTAGTGGAAGACATTTGACATTTATGCACCCTAAAAAAGTAATTTGCTTGTTCACCACAACTCCATCATTTATATGCATAAGTTATGTAAACCAAATGCATTTCAAATCAAATCAAATCAAAGATACTTTATTTATCCCCAAGGGGAAATTCATTCATTCATTTGATTAATGAATGATGATAAAGAACCCTAAAACTTGTTCACAAAAAATCTGTGATACTGTCAGTGTGTAGAATGTTTCTAAAAGTCTCCTAACTCAATGAAATGACCTGGTAATATCTAATTGTTATTAATGATAAGATCTTGGAGAATTAGAATTTCTTTAGTGTAGTAAACACTGTATCATTTTTATGAAAGGAAAGGACTTTGTTCCACATTTTTCAGCAGCCACAACTTCCAAAGTGATGCTTGGTTATTTTATGGGATTTAATAAAAAAAAAAAAAACTAGTCAGAAAATGCAGCTTAGTCTAAAAGTGATCAGAATCTGATTTCAGCACAGTTTCCAACAAGGCCAAGAAAAAGTAAAAGGAAACAACTAAAGAATGCCCATTTTGTTTACTATTTGTACAGTTTTTGGGTAAAAAGGAGAATGGTTCCTAATGCCAAGGAAAGAGTGGGAATTTGATAATCTTTGTCAAAAAATGAGATGAAACAAGTGAAAGAAAGTATCTGGGACTTGGGAAAGTGTGATGGAGAAATAGTAATGGAATGGAATGGAATATATTGGAAGTCCCTATGAGGTGCATTTAACTCTCAGCTCATTAAATATTTTGATTCTTTGATAGTATATATTATTTTTTCATTATTATTATTATTATTATTCTTTTTTAAAAAATGTATAAAAGAAAAAATATTAGGTTGATTTTATAATCCTGCTTTCTTAACTACATGAAAGCTTCCCCCTGTTTTTTTTTCAGATTCTTGTTCATAGATACATAATAAATAGAAACAGAATAAAGTTGACCTATTGAAGTGAGTTCCTTTAAGTTATTCTCTTTATACTTCGTAAAGAAGGACTAACAATGAAACTGTTACCTGCAGTGATAATGTCGGGGAACTGATCAATGCTACCGCCATCCTAGAGCACAACACAACCACTAAGAGCACATGTGCCACCTTCAGAAACATGGTATGTATGGCATCATTTAGCATCCAACATGAGTATTTTTGAAAATGTACTGATCACCTGAAGGTGCTTTTTTTGATTCAACAGTCCATCAAGAAAATAAAAAGAGCAGACAGAAAGGGATCTGAGTCTGTAACAGAAGAGAAGTTTGCATTCCTGTTTTCCGCAGAGGTCACAATCACAGGCTGTGACACTCCTTACAGGATACAGGTATAGCTCTAGACGCTGTTCTGTTTGATTATACAATATATCCTGTTCTTAAGAACATTTTAGTTCTTTGAGTCGAAAGAATATTTTTTCTGTTTCACAACACATTAAGCACAGCTGCAGCTTACTCTTGTACTTTATAGTACATCATTTGTCAGCTTTATGTAATTGCTTTCTAATCTTAGATCTCTGTTGTCATACACAGTAGATTTTCATAAATATTACATTCATTAAACTTTAATGAATCTCTGTGATGGAAACAAGTCTGTTTGAAAACATGGACTGACTATATGCAACTAATTACAGACTATCTCTCATCCGGCTGTTGTCATTGTTCATGGTAGTCAAGACAACAATGCTATGGCCACCGTCATCTGGGACTGTGCATTTTCTGAACCTGTAAGTTTCAAATTATTATTTTGTTTTGCTTTTCTATTTTCTAACACCTCTTATAACTTAAATATCCCATCACCTGTCTATCATCAATAATGCATTATTTCGAAAAGTGTTATTCAATGCTGCATACACACTCTGTGAATACAGTGTTAAAGAAGTGTGGACTTGGCTTGGCTTTCACATATACAACAAGGAAAACCCAAGTGATATAAACCAAAAACATCTCTTTAACCTAATTAAAAATATTTACAGTTGAAATTGATTATGCATTCATTATCTATACTGCTTAATCTAATTAAGCAGTCGTGGGGAATTTTGGAGCCTGTCCCAGCAATTATCAGGCGAGAGGCAGGGTACACCCTGCTCAGATCAGTGGTCTATCATAGGACCAACACAGAGAGACAAACAACCATTCACATACATGCAAACGTTGCACAGAAAGGCCAACTTCCTCCTAGCTGAGACTCAAACCAGCAACCTACTTGCTGTAAGGCTGCAGTGTTAAACACTTTGCCACCGTGCAGCCCATGCAGTTGATCAGTTGACGAAATTATAACTGTTTTGTGGCTATTTAGAGAGTAATGTTAACCTTTTCTTAAACCACAGACTGATTTATTAATTTCAGTTGAAGATATTTAAAATAATGGCCACTATGAAAAACCTAATATTTATGCCTATTGCCTCATGAAAATGGAGGAAGATCATCACGTCATTATTGTGGATGACAAGAGACCATTCTTGTATCTGACATACATGTAAATATGAAAATCCTCTGCAGGGACTGGAACCTGAGCACTTTGTTAGTCACTCACAAAATGCATACACAAAGCAGGATCTTTTACAGAAATGCAGAAAACTTACATAAGTCCAGGGACATATCTTCGCTAATACTTTACCACTTAGATACTATTAACCCTTTCTACTGCAGTAAACATGATGGCTGCCGCATTTTTGTAGTTTCTTTCATTTTTTCCCTATAATTCATGTGTGTCATTGTCATCAGGATCGAATGCCCTTCGTGGTCCCGGATCGTGTCCCGTGGAGTAGTATGTGTAAAACTCTCAACATGAAATTTATCACTGAGGTCCAGACAGACTATAATCTGGATGGCTATAACCAGCTCTTCCTGGCCCAGAAGATATTTGACAAGCCTGACTGTTTGGATTTCACCAACATGATGGTTTCCTGGGCCCAGTTTAATAAGGTACGCATCTCTACTTTCTCAAACATACACAGAATGACATGCAACTCTTACACTGCCTTAAACCTTACAGGAGGTTCTTCCAGGTCGAACATTCACTTTCTGGCAGTGGTTTGAGGGAGCGATGGAGCTGGCCAAGAAACATCTGAGTAAATACTGGACCAATAAGTAAGAAGCTTCCCACTACTGTTTCACTGAGAATTAAATTAAATTCACTGAGATTAAATTAAATTAAATTAAATTACTTTATTTTATTTTAGTTTTGACCCAAAAAGTAAAATTTATTTATATTTAGATAGATTTTGGGAGATGACTAAATCAAATAATAAACACAGATATTAATATTGTAATTATATTTCTATTCAAAACAGTAGGAAAAAAAATAGAAAATATTCCAGGCCAAAGCTGAGCAGACCTAAAATGAAAATGTCATTTTAAGTCCTTTAACTAACAGCTGCAGTCTACAACGCGTTACAGTACATTTTTCCCAGTACTGTTGTCCACACTTTTCATTAATAGGCATTGATATCTGACAGTAAACCATACTGTGTTTGTGCTTCAGCCTGGTCAGACTAGATGTGCTCACCTTCTGTTCTGACATCTGCTTGAGACCGGATGCTGTGTGAGGACAAAGCTTCTAGTGTGTTCTTTTTAACAGGGAAGGGGCTTACTCAACAGCCATTTCAGAAAAGAGTGAATGATATTTTCTTTCATGATACTCGCCAAATTCCATATAACGTTCTCTAACAGTCTGATCTGGTGTATAGTTAAATCTAAGAACCAGTGTTTTTTCCACATTTAATTTATAGACTGACAACAGACCAAAGTCCCCCGGTATTGGCACAATTGCTGGAAGAGATATCGTGGGATATGTTAGATATGTTAAAACATCATAAGCAAATAATGCTATTTCCTGTTCATCTCCCTCGATATCCATACTTTTTACGTTTTCGTCTTGTTTTATTCATTGATTGGCTCAGAGGTTTGAAATAAATAGAAAAGAGGAGAGGGCTACTTGAAAAACCCTGACAACACCCCTGTTCTAATATTAAAAACATCTGATTCTTATTATTTAGCTTTGGTTGAGAATGTACATTTTTGGAGTATGTTTGACAACAATTACGCAAATCTTCTGTCTTATATTTAATAAAGTTAATAATTTGGTGCCTAATTTTGTTAATGTTCCAACTTGCCATTTGTTTTTTCAATTTGTATGCCAAAAGTTTAACTGATTTACTCGCCACTTTATAATATAACAGTTTCATGTACATTACCTATTTTATCAATCTCCTGTGCTAAAAATTCATTAATCTCTTATCACCATAACATGCTAACAGCCTTTAAAAGCTAGTAATAATTGCATGCTTGTGATGTCGTCTCCTATAGGCTGATATTTGGTTTCATTGGAAAGCATCATCTACACTTAATACTCAAACAATCCATCAACGGAACATTCCTACTTCGCTTTAGTGACTCTGAGATCGGGGGCATTACCATTGCTTATGTGGCGACTGATGAAAGTAAGTATGGCAGCAGGTTCTGATACGTTTGTTCCCCTTGTTTGAATTGAAATGATACAAAGGTACGAGTAAACATGGCTGCGTCATATACAATTCTTTGTGTTTTCTATGATGAGGGTGTGCACGTGAGGCGCAAAATGACTTGTTAGTCAGTAAAATCCATAAACTAGTTGCATCACTGTTTAAGCTGCAGGATTCCAATTGTGTGGAGAAAGTTGTGGCTTATAGCCCAGAAATTATGGTAATACTAATATGGGAAAGCACTTACAGAACGCAGGGCTCCGCCAAGCAGCTCATTTCCTCCTATATTATTAAGGTCCTTTTAAAAATGCCTGTTTCCTCCTGGCAGTAGTAAACATTCTGTCACTTGCCTTCCCTATATCTCTCATTTGTTCAGTCTGACAAGTATTTGCCCTGAAATAACATTTTTTCCCAGATGGGTGTAAGAGGATCCAGAATATTCAGCCTTTCACAAAAAAAGATCTTGAGATTCGAAGCCTTGGTGACCGCATCCGTGACATCAAAGAGGTAACATGCTTGTATCCCAACTTCCCTAAAGATGAGGTATTCAAGAACTTCTACACAGGTAATACATTACATAACGCCCTACCTGCACAGATAAAAAAAATTATATTTATTTAATACATTTACATGGAATTAATGTTTGTTATTTTTGTTTGTTTTGTTGCTTTTTCTCTGAATTTAAAATAGATACAAATCAACCAACTAACCCTGGCTACATCCCTGTGACTCTCCACACTAAAGTTGGCCAGTAAGAACTATTTTTTAATACAAATATTGACTTATCAAGTTAAAGTAATTTTATCAAAAGCTGTAAACACTGAAAATGTCATGTTTGTTTGTATGTGTACAGGGATGCCACAGCACCAATAAACACAATGGCAGTTGTCAATGACAATCCTTGTGTTGTGTTCTCTCAGTAAGTCTAATTTTATTTCTCTTCCACATTCTCACACTTCTGTAAACCTGTGCTGCACCAATCACAGCAACAGAAACTATTTATACCCGCAAATTTGATGAGCTAGTTACATGGATGTAGAAATATAAAACTAATTTTATGTGAAGTCTCCCAAAGCAGGCAAGACACTTAAGATAATGCCCTCTCCCCCTTGTAAATATTGGCGTTTTTTGTCAACAATATACAGTGGTGATGGCGCAATAGTTGTGCATTCTTTCTATTTTCACCTCTCTCACTATGTGGTTTCATTTTACAAACGTGCAGAGAAATGCGCCAGTTCACTCCTCCGTTCCCGTCGCACTTCACTCCGGAAGACATTCCCTCTACCATGATTGAAAATCCAGCCCAGTCTTCTAACTTCCTTGATATTCAGTAGGTTTTTCTCTTAATGTCTTTCTATGAAAGTTGCAATTTTTTTTTTTTTTTTTTTTAAATGAATGAAGTTGGCTAGTTGTAATCATCTTAATGATGCATGAATTTGAGTCCAGCTTGAATTATTGCAACGGCTGCTGTTTCTTTCAGATCCCAGTTCCCACAGCAGTTCCAACGTGAAGACATTCCCTCTGACATGGATCTCAAGTAGGTTTCTCTCTTACTGTCCGTGTGAAATTCCCTATCATAGAAGATACAATGGGTAATTATATTTTTCCATGTTTGTCTTCTAGTACCAACACAGACAACGGCATGGACATGGATTTCATTTTGAGTGCTCTGCAGTCTTAGAAATGAAAAATTCCACATGCTGTTGCTGAAGCACAAGGAATATAGATTTGAGACTCAAGTCAGACTTATTTCATATTACTCATGTTTTGGGCTATGTGTTTTTGTCTTTTTTTACTTTTAATTTCAAAATCTATCATTTCATTTACTTTTGAAAAAAAAAAATTAGAGACAGATTTGATATCTCTTGGACTCACCACATTGAGCTGCTGCTACATGGAAGCAGGAGATTACTTTAAGGACAAAGAACAACTGGAACCCAGCAGAACAAACAGCTGTTGCTGTGGGTCAGTGGTTGGTGTCTCATCATGCAATTCTTAAGAAGCTTTTTTTTTTTGTTCATCTCTTTTTTATATCTTGTATTAAGGTAAATAAGTGTACATGGAAAAAGCCAGTGGTTTATCATCTACCAGAACTACTGTTTGTTTTATCTGTGTTGAGGCAAGTTTATTTGAACTGTTTTGCCACTTGTACTTAAATCCTCCTTGTTTTTGAGACATTTTGCTAAGCTTCAGTCATAGTATGTTGTACATTTAGCACATTTATACAGATATGCATGGTAAATAGACAGCCAGGTAACATACAAGAAACAATAAGGTTTTTTTTATTACTCTGTGACTGTAAACTACCACACTCATTCTCCAGCAAACATCCAAAATAGTGAAGTTTGGTTTGGCAAAGCATGTACTCTCTCTAACCCTTTAACGGATGTATGTATCAAGTTCTACTTGATCATCTGCTTGCATTTTTTACTCCCTTCTCTCAGTCTACTAGTAACCTCATAAATGTTATATGTCATAGTTTTTATTATTTTGTTATTGTTTTTTGTATTTTAATACCTAAATACAGTCAATGTATGAACAGAGATATGGTACGTCAGTAATCAAATTGGGACCATTTAACCAAGTAAAAGTATATCTTTAAAAGTTTTTCTTAAAATATAAACTCTAAAATCTAAAAATATATTTTGTAAATAAATTAGTTTAGTTTTGGTTTAGGCCTGATATGGCAGGTTTGTTCACCACATTATTTTGCAGGAATAATGATTTGCTGATAAAGATTTCAATAGTATATTTGATTATAGTGTAAAAAAAAGACTAAGGATGGCAAAGCAAGTGCCCTACAATTAAACTGAATAATTTCAGTAATGAACAATATTAGTCTTAATGGTGACTGAAAATTTGGTTCAAGTTTTAGCACTTTTATTTGCATCTGAATGCTTCTGATAATCAGCTTTACTCATAAACTATTTTTTAAAATAAACTTTTCACTACCTACCCTCTCTTTTTAATGTTTTGCATGTGGTGATGTAGATCAGGTTGGATGTTGCATACATCATAGCCTTTGTCTTACAGACTAACTTTCAGATAAATCTTTCCAAGGTTACTACAGTAACACAATCTATGTAATATTTTACACAGATGAAAAATAAAATTAGTTTTTTTTTCTCAAACTATACATAATATTTGTGCAAATTTGTTTACGACCTATTAGTCATTTGTGTCTTGTATTGCAGCCCTATGTGTTAAATGTTACAACACTACTCATTCTTTACAGTCAGCAAAAAAGTGATTTGCAACTTTAACTCAGTGTTATGCTACAAGTAAACCTCATGCTTTGTCAGTGTTGTCCAGTTCTGGTGCTCAAAGGCATGTAACTCTTAAAGAACACAGACAAAGAAGAAATTGCAAGCTAAAGAATTTTCGATTTTTTTTTTTTTTCTTACACATAAAAATTGTGAATCATAGGCAGTTTGAGTGGAAAGTTATGCCTGTTATCGTGTTGGCTGTCCATTGAATAAAAGCTTATTGGCATGATTGGCATCACTCCCATAATCCATCAGCCAAAGAAGAGACATTGCATAGCTAGCATCTTATATTTCCTATCATTCCAGTTTACAGTTCCAGTCAACATTTAAAAAAGAAAAAAAAATTTACACTGTACATCACAAATCTTTTCCTTTAGAAAACAAGTTCTAATTTCCACATATCAATAAAATGTAAATTCTACTCAACCACTGCCAGGGAAATCACACTGAAAAAAAAGGTCATGTTCAGGAAGAAGCCAGAGAATCAGCTTACATGTCTAGTTCAGTAACTGCTCTGGTGAAATGTCTGAAATCTCAGTGCCCTGTGCCCTTCCATCCATCCCACTTTGCCTTGAAAACGAAGGAGTTGGGGTGAATGTAGGAAAGACAGCGGGTTGGAGGTAAATGAAGCCAAAACAAGTTTAAAGTTCATTCTCTCCTGTGTAGACTAAAAATAAAGGTGTACAAACACAATGAAGATTCAGCCGCCTTGCGATGTCCTCCTCTTTTATCTTGGATATTAATGTGGGCTTTGTTTTATTCCCAAAGAGCCACCTGTGTTAGAGCAGAACAGAGAAGGCACCGGGTGCTCACCAACACCTGCAAGAAGCCACCACACCTCGTGCACACTTTCATTTCTAACCCCAAGTTGAAGAACACAGACTGCTCAGTTATGTCAAACAACACAAATCAACTGGAAAACGCTTGCTCTTTATGACAGCTTATCAGGTTTGCTTTCTTTTTTTTTCCATGGCATGCACGCAGAAAATAAAGCAAACCAGCTATTACACACCTGTACATAAATCATAAGCACTGCTCTAAAGCTTTGAGGACAAAATTATATAATAAAATCATTGAAAATGTAACCCAACGCAAATACTGTATAAGTTACCAATGGTGTAACCTACTAATTTCCCACTTTAGAAGTAATGTGCAACACATTTTGGGTGTAATAATAAAACTTTACCTAACTTTTTTGCAGACTGAGCTCAGAAAAGACCCAATATTTGTTTTATACATACCTAACTGTTTCACTGTGTGTATATATATATATATATATATATATATATATATATATATATATATATATATATATATATATATATATATATATATATATATTATCAATGTATCTGGGCATCACTATCTTGAAAATGGCTTTCAGCCTTGATTTAAATGTAAAATTATTTTCCGTTGATATAAAAATTTGAAATCTCTAAACATGAACGTTAAACTTATGTATTAAACTTTTGCAGTATCATTGAGGGCTAGGAAAAGGCAGCATGTTTCCCTAAAAGAAGCTTGCATAATAACTAAAAAAAAAAAAAAAATACAGACAAAAGATTCTGGCAATGAAAAGTGGAGAATAAAAATGATTAATTAAAACAAGCTCACAAGCTTACACATGCACGCAGACATGCAGGCACACTAGATCGCTGTCTTTCGCTTTCACTCTTTATCACACGCACACACACGCATACAACTAACAAAAGAATATAAGCCAAATAAATACCGGTAAAATACAATACTGACGTGTAATTTACCCAAAGTTCATGAAACAAAACAAACAAAGGGCGAGATCACACTGGATCAAAATGGAAAAGCATGCAGAAGTCCACTGCTCTAATGTAGCTTCACTCCTACCAGACTACAAAATAGGAAGAAAAAAACAGAAAGAGAAAGGTAGAAAGATAGAAATAGTGGCCCCTGTCCTGAGCAGTTATAGCCACCTGGTAAGCCAAGAGTAACTGATTCCCCACGCCACAGGACACAGGGTGCTGCCTTCAGTGACAAGTTTTCTTCTAATCCTCCATCCTTATCCTGGATTCCATGGGGGAAGAGGAGAAGGAAGGATGCATAGAAATCAAGAAAGATGGTCAGGGCTGTGAGTGCCCCTTCACTATAATTCAATAGGTCCAGTTCTGGATGAGAAACAAGGATGACAAATGGGGTTTGAGATTGCTGTTAGCATATGTGGAGGGGGGGGAAGGAGGTATGTGTGCAAAAACAGTGTGGGCTGAGGATGGACCAGGAACTGAGGGTGCAGACTGAGGCATAACAGGTGCAGAGTGGGGGTCAGAAAGCCAATCTCCTTCTCCAGGCTTATAGGGCCTGTGTTTTGAGCTCGATGGACTCTCCCCTGGTTTCCTGTTGGCCCTCAGCCTCTGGAGGCCGGGTGCCCTTCAGTGTGGCGAGCCTCTCAGAAAGACCACGCATACGAGGGAATAGCATGAAGTCATACAGCAGAGCACCCATAGCGCCACCAATCATGGGTCCCACCCAGTACACCTGGGAAACGCAGAGAGCAGTTCGATTTTGAGAATGACACAGCTACATTTTTGCCCAAATTTGTAGTTCAAAAATATCCATAGATCTTACCCAGTGGTTAACAAAATTCCTGACAAGGACAGCTGGGGCAAAGGATCTTGCTGGGTTCATTCCTGCTCCAGTATAGTACATCTAAATAACAAAAGAGAATAGTTCAGGAATATGAAAATGCATACATACATATACATAAAAAAGTTTCAAATTTTTACACCTTGGAATGACCCTTACCCCAAGAAGATGCCCCATGAGCACAGAAAAGCCAATGGCCAAGGCAGCAGAGCCCAAGCGTCCGTTGCGCCTCTCATCTGTCACAGCAAAGATGCAAACGACAAGCTGGAGGGTGAGGAAAACCTCCATTGTTGTGGCCATGCCCAGGCTGACACCTGGCTGCAGCTGTGACACAAGGAAAGAGTCATGAAGTGAAAAATGTGAGCTTGTAAACTCAAAGTCAACACACACATGCATGGAAATTTTACACATAATCAAAAGTTTAAAAAAAAAAGGTTTTTGTAATTTAACTCTTTTTTTTCCCTCAGTTCTCAGTTATTATAGTTATGTTTAAACATATTTTATTAACATAATTCACAGTTATTTATGTCAGGGTCAAAGTTTGCAAAAGCATGAGGTAACACTTCGAAATGCAGAAATAGTAGTAACCTTGTAATAGCGGATGTGGAGTATTCCAGTAACTTTTAGTTAATCTTACCATGTTCAGAGCCAGGTTCCCTCTCATGTTGTTGGGTGTGACTCCATACAGCACAGCAGCACCGGCAAGTGCTCCAAGACACTGGGCCACAATGTAGAAGAAAGCACGAAACAGAGACATCTGAGATCCGATCAGGTATGCAAAGGTGACAGCTGGGTTGATGTGTCCTCCACTAATGTGACCGATGGATTGGATGAAGGTAGCAGCTGCCAAGCCAAAGCAAAAGGCAACATGAAGAACATTATGTGGCCCAGTGGTCCAGCGGAGGGCTGCCCCCATTCCAAAGAATACGAAGAACATGGTGCCATAGAACTCGGCAAACACCGCCCGCCAGAAAGACATTGACCTGAACTCCCACATGGTGGCACAAGGTCAAAAAGTAAACTTCTAAAAAGTGGAGGGATGAAAAGTCAACAGAATAAACTAACTAATCAACTAAAGGGGGAAGATGCTTCCCCACACTTGAGCCTGAAAAAAAACAACAAAAATTGCTCTCAAACAGGAACTACCTTTCTAAAGCTAAATGCAACAATACATAAACTGCTTAACATGTAACTGAGCGTAATCTGCTGCTCTTCCTTTTGAATTCTGATTTCTGTCATAGAGAGCTCCTGAGTGGAGCAGTTCGCCAGTCTCTGCGCATCTATGTGCCAACCCTACTGGTTTTTAGTAGAGGAACATGGATGGACAAACGTTAAGCATGTCCTGCAGACATTCAGCGTCTTTATCAGAGCAGCTGGAGCTTAGAGGCCTTTTTATAACACCCCAAGGCCATCGCTGCACCACAGAGCCCAGGGGTGGGGTCAGTGCACAATACTACAAATCAAAACAAAGTCATTTAACCCTTCTCGTGCCTTGACTTTTCTTTTAAATCCAGACACGCGTTTGCTAGTTTCACTGGGGAAGATAAAATCAGTGAATCTGAAATAATCTGACAACTGCAAGAAATGTTCTACATTTACAATGAAAATTATGACCTGTGGTTAAACTTAGTCTGAGCAATAAGCTCAACAAAATTAAGGTAAACAATTGTCCTCTGCTAAGCATTAATAGATTATTTGGAGCGTCTGGTATTTTCTAGCTTTTATGGGTTCAATTAATCAATGAGTTTTCCTGAAGCTGTGGAGATCCTGCAGGTAATAGACTCCAAAAGTCTGATTAAAAGCAATAACCAGAGACTCTGGTAGAAAAACACAATTCATGGCATCAGCTCTCTCTTAGGATTTATTTTCTGAACACAGAACATATTCATATGTGCACATGCTCAACAGAACCTGTGACAACACAGAAACACACTGATCCCATAAGCTTATGATTTAATAATGATATAAGAATGACTTCAAACCAAGCATGTCATATCAAAACTAATCTGCTTACATTCTAATATCTCAGTAAAGTTCCATAATTTTCCTCCTACTGACTCAGTTGCAATGCATCTTTACTCTAATCAAAGCTCGAGTAAACTCTCAATTTCTCCACTGTTACAATTGAGGTTTGTGGCGACAGAACTGATTAGACAGAGTTTTACATTGTGTGTAGTGGACCCAGTTTGCAGGCTCAGGTCAGATAAAGCAGTGGAAAATCCACGGTGGCAGGGGAAGAGAGAAGAGCAGGCCTGGCATTGAGCTTCTGCACTGGAGCATCGTGCTGACCAGGGCAGCTACAGGGATAGCCACAGCACTCTGAAAGGTTTATGCTGAGCTCACTGCTTTAGTCCTTTCATGCATGGAAACAAAATGCTGGCAGTAACAGTTTCTACTAGTTTCTATGATCTGTTTGTGGTGCTGTCATTGTTAAATGAGCAAGTTCACTTTTCAGTTGGCAAGAGTAGCTAAACAAATATCATTTAAACCTCAGAGTCAAATAAAAAAACAGGAACAAATAGAGCAATAAAAGAAACCGTTAAATGTCTTTAATAGTAGTCTTACTTTTAAATGATCCTTTTAATTCAATGAACAGTTGCAGTGATGGTGAAAAAACATATTATCTTAAAATACAAGTTTAACACTAGTACTGCTCTGAAAATAACAGTTTGCCAGTTGGGACATCTCCATTGTGATGAGCATTGTGTCCTCCTCGTGACTTCCTAAGCTACCTATTGTGGGTGTAAGCCCACAGTTTAGTTTTACAGTGGGGGTGTTGAAAAGATGCTTGCATTGTGTTTTCCTGCTCCCCAGGTTCAGACTGCTGACACAAACATAACATGCCGTCCCTAAACACATCACACTGGATTAGATGCTCTTTCCTACAACGGCCATACAGTGGTGAAAACATAAACTGCAGAACACAGTGAAACTGAAGCAGGCGCTTGCAGTGCAAGATAGTAGTTCCAAGTCTTGCATTTCTGTGGAACTCCCAAGATTCTTAGAGATACCATTAATATTGTTCATGAAAATATATTTAGTTTACATAAATCGAGCCAACATGTCAAAGTCTCCTTATGTCCTCATCAGTGTGCGTAAAGACATTTATGTACAGGCATGTGGTCAAAATTTTGAAGCAGGCAAAGGTAAATGGGAAAAAAAAGGCTTCATAAATGAGTCAGATACAGAGGCACTGGGAAGTGCAGTAACAGCACAACACAGTGGTCACATCGAGACATTTACTTTTGATGTGAAGCAGTTCCTCGGCAGTCACAAATGCCACATCCTTTTTTTTTTTTTCAAAGCCATCCCAGTGGCATGCACGTTTGATAAGACTGCTAACTTTTCCTTCCTTTAGTTTCTTCTTTAGACTTTCACCTTATTTCTTTTCTTGAGTAATGTCAGTATCAGCAATGGAAGGGAAAGTCTACTCCATGTCTTCACTCTATGTGGCAGCTTTGTGAAAGGCAACAGAAGTTCATTACAATTTCAATCTGAGATAAATAACTGAGAAGATATCAGTTCAAGATGAAATTTCATCCCAATATTGCAGTGTCAAGCATATTATGGAAAGCCAAATCTAGTGAAATTGGCAAGGGCATCACATAAAACCAGCAGAATTCCAGGAAACATGTATGCAGAGTATGAGCTAATGGTTCTGGTTTCCATTGCTTACAACTGAGTGATGAAAAATGATGTTTTCAGCCAGTTTGAACAGAACAGTCACCAGTTTTTTTCTTTGTTACAAGTTTATTAGAAACGTTTAGTCAAAGTCTCACTGCATATGACAAACAGAGAAGTGTTTGGCATACGTTGAATCAAACACACACGCTTCCAAAGCATTATTTCTGGTGTATGTGATAAACATGTATAACCTATGTGGATTACTCCTTGGAGACTATAAAACATTTCCGTTCTTACTTGAGTGGGAACATGGAAGATTTTTCTTTTCATACACCTGCTACAATGGTGCTCTGCATGGTGACACCTAAGGAATAAATAAAACTCCTTTTCCAAAGTATGGCTATATGAAAATAATGTACTAGTCCACTACGAAATTTTCAACACAAACTTCAACTTGCACAAGCATTTGTGTTTATTTTAAATGTGGAAACATATTTTTTTTTAAAAAACAAAGCTGAAGTATTTGCAGATGTTTTGATACATTGGAAAACCCATTGAAAGACCCATTGAAAGCAGAACTCTTGCCTTTTAAATTAACAAACATAAGTGCAATTTACAATACAAACATTAAAAGGAAGGTTTAGGGAGGGTCTGTCATTAAAAAAATCTACTTTTTTGGAAAAAAGGCATTGTGAGTTTTTTTTTTCTTATTAGAAATTACAACATTTATTATATCATTTGACATCGCAAAAAAAGAGAGAGAGAAGGTGTAAGACATCAGCACATCCCATTACAGTCATTTAAGTCAAGGAACAATAACATTTTCATTTGAACAGAATTGTCCATGCAGAACACAACAGCAAAGCACAGCACTGTATGTTGCTATGGATGTCTGTGCATGTCTGTATCCAACAGTCACTCCCTGTCACCCCCTTAAGGAGTTTCGCTTTGGAAACTGCGTGGAGAGATTCGTCTCAAATGTGGCTGCCAACTCATGTCGTGTCTCCCTTGTCAAGACTCATAAACTTGCTTTGAGAACTACTGAGGTGGCAACCATGTCTGTTTACTCAAGGTCTGGCATTTCTGGAAGAAAGTTAAAAACACAATATGTATTAGTATATGATTAAATCTAGATAGTCATTTCTTGTGGGTAACAAATCAAGTCAAAGTTACCCACAAGATTTTTGGATGAAGTTGTACTTAAAGGGGTGCTATTATGGTATTTCGAGTTTTCTGAGCTTTCTACAGTGTTCCAGTGTTGAATCCTCATCAGACATGTGAACGGCACTGTTTTTTAATCACCTAAACGGATGTTTGAGTTTGAGTTCCAGCACTCTCTCTGTTCGGTTTCCATGGCAATGAAAAACGCATCATTTTAGAGAGTTTTTTTCTACTTCGAAATCCTTGTGATGTCCCGGATAAGGTTCGGTGATTGGTTACCTTCTACTGGTTAACAAGAGCATGTACTAATACGTCAGATAAGGTTATTTCGAACGATGGCTGGTGAGTTTACCAAAGAGAGACATCCTGCTGCATTCGTTGCTGTGGGTTGCTGTTTTCCACTTCGTTTTCAGGGTCTGATTCAGGTTCCAACATGTAGGGCTGTATGTTATGTGTTGACATTGTATTTTGTTTTTGTTTTTTGAGTTCATATTAGCCTAATCCTTCTGTTTATGAGATGTTACAATGATGGCGAAAGCAGTTGCGGTGCGCGCTCCCGATGTAGTGTAGTGGCAGGAGGCTGGGCTTAATGCGGAACAGTCTCAATCCACTCGTTTTGCCCGCAGGCTGATCTGACAGCCTACGGAGAGGGTCGGTCTGAAGTAAATAAAGAGATTTGTGACAATAACTCGATCAATCACAGCCGTTCTGGTCTCAGAAATAAAAATAAATTAGCCTGGAATGCACATAATAGTTCCACTTTAAGGTTATACCTCGAGAGGAACATTTGCAAAGCCAACAATTAACTGTCACTTACTTAAAAGGGCAGTATGTAGGATTCAGTGACATCCAAATTCATATCAAAGTAGCTTTATGTTATTTTGTTGGCTTTTCACATTCATTTGGTCAGCTGCCATAATTAAAAGTTTTTTATGTATACATGCTTTTGGGAATAAGTGAATAAACAAATTAAATTAACACTTACTTTCATCATCACTGTCTGCTGAATCATGCTAAAAAAACAAAGCAAAAACCATCAGAGATCATTATCCACTGCTTTCTCTGCTACATTCTACTTTAAAAAAAAAAAAAACCATTGCAGAAACTTAGCGAATTATATAAACCGCATAAAAGAACAAAATGCACGTGTGCCATCTTTAAAATACCTCATTGTCTGCACCATCTAAATCAGGTAGATCATCCCCACCCATGCTGTTCATCATCTGGAGAAAATCACAGGTAACATTCAACATTTCTGCAAATATAATCATTGTCACATTTTAACTCTGATTGCTTAACACCATTACCTCTGAGAATTTGTCAAAACTTGACAAGTCTTCATCTGAGTCGTCTTCCCAGTCTTTCCAATTATTGAAATCCACGCTCAACCAGTTGCACTACAAGAGAATTAACTGGTGTGCTTAAACAAATCATCATTTGATATGTAAATCAATGTACAGCTGTTGTTTTCAATTAAT
Source organism: Telmatherina bonti (assembly GCF_933228915.1). Classification (NCBI taxonomy): domain Eukaryota; kingdom Metazoa; phylum Chordata; class Actinopteri; order Atheriniformes; family Telmatherinidae; genus Telmatherina; species Telmatherina bonti. The sequence continues at coordinate 21,895,455 of NC_136622.1, forward strand.
GATGACACCAGTCTCAAACTAGAAAATATTCAAGATAATCAGCTTTTAAAAAACAAGCATTTTGATGCTTTTAATTTTCTTAACCCTTTAAGGTCCCGGTCTACCATTTGGTAAAGGTGAATTGACTTTAATGAATGTCTTTAAAAAATTGTGGAAATAAACCTGCCTGAGCCATCTTTAGCAATTGGTTTAGGTAAGAAAAACCCAGACTAAGTGTTTGTTATAACACTACTGGGTTAAATTTTGACCATTTGACTGTTGTTACATTATGGACTTCTTTTTTAACATCAACCATTTGCTAAAAAAACAAAAACAAAAACAACATTTATTTTGTTTGTTCTTTTCCAAAACAAACAGAAAAACAAACTTTTTTCTCTGGCCTTTTTCTTAGTCAAACTTAAAGAGTAAAAGGGTGGAAAAACTAAATACTTGAGACTTCTAAGGGTCAATATTTAATTTCCTACACATCAGTGCCAATAAATGTCCATCTGATGAGTTTGTTACCTTTGTCTTGTCTTTGGTAAGCCGTGGCCATGACTTTCCAGCCTCTGCTTTTCGTAAACAGCACAACACAGACCTGTCAGTGCGTCTGTGCTTAGATTCCTGTGTGTTACAGAAAAAGTTAGATGTCTTTGGTGGAATAAAAACACTATTCTACTTCTACTTTGTCTGCAAATGACTAACTTACTTTGGGGTCAATCTCCCCAAAAAGTTCCACCACATTCTGGTGTTTGATTTTTTCTGTTCCACTGGCACAGCTGTATAAGAGATAAAAGATTAATGATTCAGACTTCACATCTAACAAAGGCTATCATTACTTTGCTCATATAAGAAAGTCAAGGTTGCTAATTATAACTTCCTTGAAGGATTAATGAAGTATTTTTCATTTCATTTTATTGCTTGCAAACACTTTTAAATGTGTATGTATCTAGGGGCTGATTCATTTCTTTAACAGAAGCACACTTGTAAATTTTGGTTTAATCGGTTGTAAAACATTTTTATCATAACATGTCAGTCCATCATTCATTTTTTAACAGACTTGTGGAGAATGTAAGATGACTGTTTTTTTTTTAATTCATTATAACTCTTTCCCTTATTTAGGAATTTCACCAGCATGGTGATAAGTTTTAGAGAGCTTTAGAGAGCTTAACATTCAGAAGAATAGGATGTTTGACAACAGGACCATCATGCTCCAGGGCCAAATCCCCGAGATTAGAGATATTTAAACAAAAAAAAAGAAGCAAGTGATCAGAAAAGAGACTTCAGATCTATCATTTACCTTATCTTTATTGCAACTCACCTAAAATCAAATTTTGACTTGTCAAACTTTACTTGCACATCTTTGCTGTCCTCCACACAGAACTCTACAAAAACAGAGTCTCGTCTGTCATACCATTTAGCTGTTGCAGGCTGCCTAATGACAAAAGTAGAAAGAAAAAATCAATTACACTTGATGAACACAAAATATGATAATTCAGTTTCCATTCAATGTCAGATGTAGATTATTTAATACTAAAGAGAATATATTTATGTCATTGGCAGGTGGTCATTCTGCTGGGTGCAGTTCACCTGAGTCATTACGAGAAAGAGTGATACTTAATCCGATTACCATAGGACTTTTTTCTCACAATAAAAGATGTTACACTGTTATTCAGGAAAAACACTGTTATTCAGGAAAATACTTAGATTAAGCTTTAATTCAACCTATTAAAGAAGAGACACCTGAAACACCATGGCTTTCTCAAACAACGTGAATGTTGTAAAGCTGCAATGGTTTCAAACTGCTTGATTACTTCTGTAAGTGACAATAAAGAATTGAAAGTACGAAGGGCTTGTATTATGAACACTACACATCTGTGGAAGCTAAGGTTTCTCTTTGTTAACACAGAATGAATTGTAATGGACTTGACACCGTGACTTTTCAGAGCAGCTAACTTTACCCTAGTCACGTTAGTTGACTTTAGCCTACTTGCTAACGACTAATGACCTGGTATAAAGCCCACACACAAATCAAGCCAACCCGTTGAGCTGAAAGCCTGTAGTGCCGTAGTGTATCAAAATGGCAGAGACTCAGTTGTACACGGATTTGACGGCGTGCGATGGCTTTTAGCCCTGTAACGCTGAGTACAGCTGAGGCCAACTCGTGTGCTAGCTGAGTTGGCTAATGTTAGCTAGTTGATCCGCATTATACCATTAAAAACACTTGTGGCTGGTTAGCTACGATAGCAGCTTCACAGTACAATCAACACTTACATTTTCACCGTTTTAGATAATAACACTCCCTCGTCGGATGTCGTTATTACTATTCGTGTTTTCTATAAATGAAGCCGGCAAAAATGGTCACTGAGACCGAAACAGTTAACTCTGAAGTATAAAACGGAGACTCTGGTGGGTCTCCAAACATCGCGTGTTTTCCGTGCTCTCTCGTGACTTTGCGTTTTACCCGCCTGCTTGGAGCGTGGGCTCAGTGCGAGATAATTCTAGAAAGACAGTGCTCAGTGTCAGAGCAGCACGACCACCAGGCTCATACCCACAGACCGAAGACAGTCTATGCTCATACCAGAATATCTAATAAGTAATATAGCCATGGAAAAAAACAAGCACTGAAATATTCTACAAGTTGATAGTATCAGTTCCTTTGAATCCTGGTAACTGTCAATTGAAATTGAGTGTCTTATTGTGGTTTTCTAGGGTGGAATATTTAATTTAATTAATTTTTTTTTTTTTCTTTTAACTTTTGCGTGGCAGTCGTTTTGCATCACTTTTCAACTTAATTTAATTTTCCGTCTCGCCTCGGTAATATCACATTTGTTCGTTCATTTAATTTGTTCAATTTCAAAGCATTGTTTTGGATTTGCTTTGTGTCATAGCTTGTTTATGAGTTTTAAGAAGCATTATTTTCTTAAGACTGAAACTCATATTTGTTACTGTTGTGACAATTTGTAATTTCACAACTTATCTTTAATTTCTTACCTCGCCAATATCATTGTGACCTTTATAAACCTGACTGCCTGGCCCTCATTAACTCTAAGAAGAGAACATCACTCATTCATTCATTCATTCATTTTCTAAACCGCTTAATCCAATTCAGGGTCGCGGGGAAGCTGGAGCCTATCCCAGCTGGCTTTGGGCAACAGGCAGGGTACACCCTGGACAGCTTGCCAGTCCATCGCAGGGCCACACAGAGAGACGAACAACCACTCACGCTCACACTCATTCCTAGGGGCAATTTAGAGTAACCAATTAACCTAACATGCATGTCTTTGGATGGTGGGAGGAAGCCGGAGAACCCAGAGAGAACCCACGCATACATGAGGAGAACATGCAAACTCCAGAGAACATCACTATTTAATATTATTCGACAAAACTAGGATTGGTGGGTTTTTTTTTAGTAGTTTCAGAATAGTTTCACTTTTAGTTGTCTTAAGCAAGATTTCTCCTGCATGACATGAACATGTCCTCTGAGTTAGGTAAAACTGTATTTTCATATTTTGCGCCCTGAAATGCCCTTTAGGATACCTTAAAGCTTATTTTATAGTGTGTTGTATTTTATATGTGTTGACTCTTTAGAACTTCATTCATCCATCCATCCATTCTCCGCCATTTATCCGGGGTCGGGTCGCAGGGGCAGCAGCCACATTTGTCAACTCTGCAGGGGGGATCCCAAGGCATTCCCAGGCCAGCCAAGAGATATAATCCCTCCAGCGTGTCCTGGGTCTTCCCTGGTGTCTCTTCCTGCAGGGACATGCCCGGAACACCTCACCAGGGAGGCGTCCAGGAGGCATCCTGACCAGATGCCCAAGCCACCTCAACTGGCTCCTCTCAATGTGAGCCCTCTACTCTGAGCCCCTCCCGGATGACTGAACTTGTAACTCTATCTCTAAAGGAGAGCCGGCCACCCTGCTGAGGAAACTCATTTCAGCCATCGGTATATGAGATCTTGTTCTTTCGGTCATGACAGATCATGACCATAGGTGAGAGTAGAGCATAGATTGACTGGTATATTGAGAGCTTTGCCTTTTGGCTCAGCTCCTTCTTCACTATGACAGATTGGTGCAGAGTCCGCATTACTGCAGACGGCGCACTAATCCGCCTGTCAATATCGTGCTCCATCCTTCCCCTCACTCGACCACAACATATTTAAACTCCTCCACTTTAAGCAGGACCTCACTCCCAACCGGCATAGAGCAATTCCGGCTATTCCGGCTGAGGACCATGGTCTCAGATTTGGAGGTGCTGATGCTATTCCAAGTCGCTTCACACTCGGCAGCGAACCGCTCATGTGAAAGGTGGAGATCATGGCCAGATGACGCCAACAGGACCACATCATCTGCAAAAAGCAGAGACCCTGAGGCCTTCAAACCGGATCCCCTCAACACCTCAGCTGCACCTAGAAGTCTATCCATAAAAGTTATGAACAGAATCAGGGATAAAGGGCAGCCTTGGCGGAGTCCAACCCTCACCGGAAACGAATCCGACTCATTGCCGGTCGTACTGGTTGTACTGAGACTTATTTTGTTTTAAACAACAGACATTGACAAGTGCTGTGCAGATTAAAACACTGACAACACCCTGGAATACAAAAAAATCCTGCAAAACAACTCAAATGTCTAAATGTCAAAACTCTAACTGATTTAAAGCTTTCAGTGTTCTGGAAAGAGTGAACACAGGTAAAAGGTCAGAAAGACAAGAAATGCTGAATCCACTTAAACACTTAAAAACAAAAAATGCACTTTAAAATGGACTAGCCAAGCTTAAATTGATGTGATATTATCTAATTTACATTTGCTTACAAAGAGTCAGTCAGCTGCATTTAATGGTATGCAGAGCAACAGCAGACTGACCTAAACCTAAATAAAGACTGTTGTGGTAGTCAAATTTAGATTAGATCAAAGTATTTTTTTATTTTGTGGATTCTCAAAACCGCAAAATAAAAAAAGAAAAAAAGGTTGACCTTGGGAAGGATTCTCAGCTAAAACAAGCTGACTTTGATTGCTGCATTACTTTTTTTTGTCTATTGAATGGGCGGCTTGCTGATTTAAGGGAAAAAACAGCACAACTTTAGTTTTATTCTCATTTAAGATTTTAGGCCATCCAGAATTTAATACCCTTCAGGCAGTCCAATAAAGCTTTTAGAGGGGCTGTGTAATGCTTGAGGAGTACATATATTTGTGAATAATTGCTGTAGCCGTGGAAGAAGACACCATGATTTTTAAAGACGAGCCCAGGAGGTATTAAACAATAGGCTATAAAAAGAAGAAGGCTGGACCAACAACAGACCCTTGGGGGATTCCACAGGTGAGCCGGACTAAAGAGGAGAATTATTATATATATATATATATATATATATATATATATATAAATGGATTGCTTAAAGGTTTTTAACCATTTTATAGCCTCTCCTCATAACCCAACAGAGCACTCCAGCCAGGAAATGAGGATACTATGGTCAACAGAAACAAAGGCATCACTGAGATAAGAAATATCTAAAACACGCATGTCCCTTGGCGCTAAAATAGCACTGGGACATAATAGCACATGAGTTCAAGTCTAAATTACCCTATGGGAACAATGATATGCTCATGTCATCTATGCACAGAATTTTGGGAGTATTCACCATTTTGGTAGTACACCTATTTACATCAGTTCAGCAAGAGCTCTTTTCTTTTAATCTCTATCTTCTTTGGAATGTCTGACATGTATTCCATGTTGTAATTTATTTTCCACTTGGCTGCAGCGCCAACTTTGGGATCAGTTCACTAAAAGAAAAGCAAGCGGATTTTATTTTTCATGCCTGTCTGTCTTGGTACAGCATCTTGAATAAATACATCACTGAGAACGGTGAACTTCTACAGAAATGTTTCCAGGTGCTGTGGTACTGGCTAGATTGGATGTAAAGGACAATTCGGCTTTATGTGCATAGAAGTAAAGATGGCTGCATTTACAATATGTCAGGTTTGAAAAGGATGGTAAGAAAATAGGTGAGGTGGTACACCTGAGAATAATGTGGAAGTAGTTACTGACAAAGTGATGAAGGTACATGATGTTAAATGTACCCTGTACTTTTTTTTCTAGTGATGCTGGACTGTTCATTCATTTCAGTTGTTTCACAGTAGCTCTGCCACTGTGAAACATATAAACATAGTACATATAAACATAGTATACGTTTTTATTCTTGTATTAAATAAGTGTTCTTCATATCTCTGACTGCTGTCCTATTCTTTCTGCTTCCTTTGCAAGATGTATTAAATTAATAAATCCTGTGTATTTGAAGATGTCTTTATTTTTTATGCCTAGAATATATTAATTAATCCAAAATTAATCCATACAGATAAACAAATAATTTATTTGATTTTGGAATTAAAATATTATCAACATGTTTTGATAAACATACCTCTCAGTATGGTGGTGCACGGTTTGCTGACTTTAAGTTTTTATCAATCCGTTTGTAAAATGGATAAATAAATATTTAATGATCGGTAGTTTTGGATTCATGACATGAGTAGGAACTCACTCCAAACACAAGGTAAACACTGACATCTAAAACTGGTAGTATCACATAAACCTGAACTTCATTCATTGTTCAGCAGATTGTAACAATGAAAATTATTTATTCATTATTAGCCTCTCTGCATGTATAGACTTCATTTCTCTTTTCAGGATAATATGTGTATATTGTATGGTATGGTACGGTATGGTATGGTATGGTATGGCAATGGTATGGTGTGAAATGGTATGGTATGGTATGGTATGGTATGGTGTGGTGTGGTGTGGTGTGGTACAGTGTGGTACTGTACTGTATGTCAATGGTATGGTATGGTATGGTATGGTAATGTTATGGTATGGTATGGCAATGGTATGGTATGGTAATGTTATGGTATGGTATGGTATGGTATGGTATGGTATGGTAATGTTATGGTATGGTATGGCAATGGTATGGTATGGTAATGTTATGGTATGGTATGGCAATGGTATGGTATGGTATGGTATGGTATGGTATGGTATGGTATGGTATGGTGTGGTGTGGTGTAGTGTGGTACAGTGCGGTACTGTACTGTATGGCAATGGTATGGTATGGTAATGTTATGGTATGGTATGGTATGGTATGGTATGGTATGGTAATGTTATGGTATGGTATGGCAATGGTATGGTATGGTAATGTTATGGTATGGTATGGCAATGGTATGGTATGGTATGGTATGGTATGGTGTGGTGTGGTGTAGTGTAGTGTGGTACAGTGCGGTACTGTACTGTATGTCAATGGTATGGTATGGTATGGTATGGTATGGTAATGTTATGGTAATGGTATGGCAATGGTATGGTATGGTATGGTATGGTATGGTATGGTATGGTATGGTAATGTTATGGTATGGTATGGCAATGGTATGGTATGGTGAATGCTTTAAAATGAGAGTAAATTGTTGTCAAATCAGTTTTATAATCCAATTTTTTTTTTTTTTTTTTTACATTTATTTGGTTCATTTATAGATTCATTGGAAATTTGGTGGACATTTTTTAAAAACAAACAAACAATGCAATTAAGCATTGGGAAGATAATATTAACAATGAAGCTGATTATTACTATTAAAGGAATCATAAATAATGATGATATTTTTAAAGGTTTGTGTGGTTTTTTTTTTGGTTTTTTTTTACAGAGCTCAAAATTGTGTGGCTTTCCCTTTTTGTTACAAAGTAGTTAAATAAAAGTCTGATGGAATTATAAATGTTTAAAATAATTTAATTAGTTTCTCATAACTCCTGCTTCTACTATAAACCTATTTCCTCTAAATCCCACACCTTTAAGATCAAATTGTAATGAAGACAAAAACAGCGTGCCTACATAAAAACCTGATCCAAGCAACTCCATCAGTAGAGTGGGTATTCCCTGGGTGGCGTGTAGGCTGGACTCTTGTACTCTGAGTACCATTTAAGCCGATAATCAAAAGTATGATTCAGAACAGATTATGAAAACCCCACGAAACACATCACCACCATTTGTCAGCCTGTGACAGCTCCGTGACGAACTTCCTGGGCACATTTTTCTCTTGTAGGTCAAAGTCTCTCAAATAAACATGTATTTACCCTGATAGAGTTTACAAAAAAGGTTGAGACGAAGAGTACAAACAAAATGAGAAGAGCAAATTATCTGAGTTGTACAAAGAAACCTTAAAGCTCGCGTGGTCGACTCAGATAAGAGAGTGATTGCTTTTTACTGTGTTCCGTTTACAGCCCAAGGACGTACGACGAAGCAAACACGGACGAGACCAAAGAGGCGGAGGAGAGGAGTGGTGGTGGGCTTGAATGGAATTAAACAGAGCCAAGAAAGGACTGCTAGAAACACACAACGACGTGAGTCGAGGGAGCCTGGATATCATGCCCTGACCCACGAAAAGAAAGAATTATCATCCCATCCGCAGCAGCACGTCAGAAAAAAAGGCCTCTACAGATGGAGCTCAGCGCTCTTTAATCCAGCTAGACCTCCCTGATAGGCGGCGACAAGCTACAGAGAAGGGTGAGGTGACGAAGTAATCTGGGAAGGAAATACATCAATGCTAAATGTTAACTAAGTGCTCGAGCTAATGTTGCAAAATCCCTGAATTTCCCTTCGCTGCGAATAGCTGTGTGGATATTAGCAAGCAGCTGTGGCAGCGTTTTCTCTGGCCGATTAGTTTGTCTTCTTGTCTTTCTCTCTTCAACAGGACGCTTTATTCGCGATTGAAGGAATTTATGGGATCACAAGGTAACCTTTTGGTTTAAATAAGTGTTGCATTTATATTCGTGTGAAGCTGTCAGTGCTTTCCTGCTTTTTTCCGCCTTTAGTTCCCTTTGTTTACAGTCTGAATATCTCAACAGCTGATTTGTCCTCAGCCTATTGTGTGTTTCCTCCACCCGCTGCAGTCACAACAAATGGCTTCACGTCTACAGATACTAGATTACTTTCTGCTTTGAATTCAGTATGCCCGAGCTTTTAAATAATATCAACTAAATCCAAAACAAACGGAGCAAACACAAGTGTTGTCTAAGTAAAGCTAGCATCATCCCCCATAATGCAACTGAAAAGCTGAAAATGGGCTAATGCATCCTCATGGTTAGCAATTTATTAAAGTGGATTTATATCCATACAAAGTGAATCAAGTGCAAATAATTTTTTGGGATTGTGATGACTTTTATGTGCCTCTCTGTGCAGTTTCCTCTGATGAGATGAGTGTGCGTGCTGGCCAGGGCAGTGATGAGGTGCTGGTTTCTCAGGCGGTGTGGGATTACCTGGCTGCAGCTGGGCATCCCTGGCTCATTGACTTCCAGAACAAGCAGGGGATGAGCGCTGGCATCATTAGGCGAGGTGAGAGAGGAGGCTGCTGTGCCGTACGGCTGCAGCCGTTGGAAGGCTTGAGGGATGCTGGAGTGATGGATGGAGCCATCTCCAGCGAGACACGAAAAGCCTTCATTGACTTATGCCGCTGTGCCCGCAAAGAAATGAGCAAACAAGAGGGGGGACCCAAGAGGAAGAGGGCTCTACTGCCTTGTGTGGGAGCCTTCGAACAGAATGGAGAGGGTAGCCTGCTTCAGCCTCCCCTTCCCCAGCCCCGGCGCTCCCAAAGACAGCAGCAGAGGTTCAGGAAGCCTGCTGATGAGGAGGCATGCGCCATGCTCCTTGAGGCAGCCCAGAAGAAGGACATGGACTCAAGCATGGCTTCCCGCAGTGAAGCAGAGGACAGTAATACTTGTTCAATCTGCATGGGGGACATAGTGGAAAAGAACACCCTGGAGAAATGTGGCCATTCGTTCTGTCGCGCTTGCCTGGACCAAGCCTTTAAAGTGAAGAAAGCGTGTCCTGTGTGTCGACTAGTATATGGGCAGCTGATTGGGAATCAACCTGCAAACGGTTCCATGATTGTAGAGAGAGATCCTGATCTGGAGCTTCCTGGCCACGAGGGCTTTGGGTGTATTTGCATCATCTACAGCTTCCCTCCTGGATTACAGACAGTGAGTTCAATTGCGTGCTGTTAGTGGAATAACTTTAGCAAATGATTTAAGTACATAATGAAAAGTAGATCATTTCTTTTGGGTGAATAAGACAATTTCTTAAAAAGTTATTGAATCCTTATAAGTCAGCTTGTCCCATCTTTCTAATTAGTCATTCTTGTCTTTTACTGTACATCAAAACCTTCTGTTTTCTCTAAAAGAGAAATGAATTTGATAAAAGATGTAATCCTTTTTTTTTTTTTAACACTGAGAATGTTCTCTGCGGTTTTGGAGTCAAACCTTCAAAAAATGTCTTGCGACTAAAATGGTGAATTTCTGAACCTGAATTTCTGTAAAAGGCATTCTAGTAACATAGTTTTTCCGGCCTAAACAGACAGTCCACATTGGACTTACATACTCACCTTGTTTTAAAAACTAATATTGTGCTTCATTAAATAACTTTACTTCAAATATTTAATAATAATTAAAAATGATTTTTTTTTCATACTGTACATTCTCATTGCCATCTGCTGTCTGAGGTCGCCAACATGGTTTTGTGTCCATTCTGGATTGATCCTATTCACTTATTCAGAAACACGTATCTTCTTTTACAACTTGGGGGATCTCAAAAATGTGTGAAACAATCGGAGAGGCAGGTATTCTTCCAAGGTCTTGCATGGTTGTGGTCCTTTATTTTTTCTATTTATAGATATTCATTTTTATTTTATATTGTATTAACAGCAACAAAAAACAAGTCATGTTTTTGGCTTTGTTGTGGATTGAAATTAATTTTAAAAGGATTAAGTATTATTTTGGGAGATGTTTGTGTTATGTTTTATTTGTTTTATATGATTGGTCCTCTTTGCGTTGAAATCTTCTTCCCTCCCCCTAACAGTCTAACTCACCGTGTGATCTAAGCGTAGTGTTATCTGCTAAGTTTATGTCTTGTTACCTTGTTTAGGATTCTAGCCATTCTGTGCTGGTACCCAAATTTCTTACACTGTAAGTGTTTTGGCGAGAGTGAGGCTGCTGGATACATCTGTGCTACTTTCAATTGAATGCAAGTTATAGCTCCTGTAACTAAATACCAGGCACATATATTGTAGATGTTCACCTTGATGTTGTGTAGAGAGAAAGAAAACAAAAGCCCTGATTGTAAATGAGACTTGTGGGATAGCTTTGGAGTGCAGTTTGTGGGGGAGGTGGGATCTTCAGCATTTATAGCATTTAAACAGCACTCTTTTACATTCTATATATGCATAAAATGCCAGATAGCTTACTTATAGGAGGAAAAACAATAACAAAACAGACCCTGACTTCTTTTACACCTGTGCTGCCAACAGCTAGAACACCCTAACCCGGGTGTTCGATACCCAGGAACAGACCGTGTGGCCTACCTCCCTGATAGCCCTGAGGGGAACCGTGTGCTGGGTCTGCTGCGCCGGGCCTTTGAACAGCGCCTTATCTTCACCATTGGTACCTCCATGACTACGGGCATGCAAAATGTCATCACCTGGAATGACATTCACCATAAGACCTCAATATGGGGCGGGGCACGCTGGTAGGTATTGGCTTTCAGATGGAGGTGAATGATTAGAGATCTGAATTTGTAATATCCTGAACAACTGTTTTAAATGTGGTAGCAAAAAGAGCTCAGTAGCGACTGACTGAGTAAGGTGTGTTCTTGACAAAGAAATAAAGTTATTTGATGCATTTGGCTAGATGACAGTAATGCGATTGGCTTTTTTATTTCTCTTTACAGCTTCGGTTACCCAGACCCCACTTACTTGGTGCGAGTGACAGAAGAGCTCAGAGAGAAAGGTATCACTGCAGACTGACAGCATAAAAATGACAGATTCTTCCAGGACTTAGTTGGACTTTCTGAGTGTCCTTGGTGTGGACATGACTCAGCTCCAGGTTGTGCTCTGTGCCCTGTCATTTTAAAAGATGGCTGAAGACAAAGACCTCAGCAGACAGGCGTCCAATGCTGCAGCAGAGCCCATAGTTCCCCCTCTTCTTGTTCTTCTGTTTGTTCATTTTTCTGCAGGATTCCGCTTATCACAGCGCTACATGTGGAAGAAACTGCTCTTGAGAGCAGTGAATTTTTTGCATTACAAATCCTCAGACTTATCACTGCTGGCAAGGGACGTGGTATCTGATGCACTTATAAAGAGCATTGTGGAATTCATGGTACTTAAATATTATTTAGAAAATTTAAGTTTAATGTTATACAGCTTATGAGTTCTTAATGTTGTATTCATACTCTGGGGATTACTTTAATTCTTAAAAGCACACATCCTTAGTTGTATCCCCCAGCAATGTTTGTTCCATATGTTTGATTGTTATTACCTGTTTAAGGATTGTACTTAGACTCAAATTGCAGCGTAGCACTGCTTCTATAAACAGAATTAATTTTATGAAGTTTTTGCAATCTAAAGCACTCACAGGCACTTTGGAAAGGATGTTTGGGTTTTTTGGTGAAGAAGAAGCGATGGTTTTTGGCTTCCTCTCTGTGAAGGGTGCTTTGGACAAACTGGTTTGTCCAGCCATCAGATATTAGCTGGGTACTGGTTGATATCTGCTGCTTAGTTTGTGTATGACCCCTCTGAGCAGATTTTAAAGTAAAGAGGAATGTTAAATGATGTCTCATTGCAGTACCTTTTAGCATGCATTAGGACTTTCCACTAAGTTTTACTATTTGCTACTAGTGTTATTCAAGATGTTGCTGATGCGCTGAACCCATTACCTCAATTGTTAGTGATGTGCTCCTCTGATTACCAGATTTATGACGATGTCAGCGATGAAGGGCATATTGACCACTTAAACCAAATCAAAGGCACAAAAGCTCTTTAAATATCTATGCTTCAGTCCCTGTCAGACTGGGAAATTTGCCTATTAACTCATTTAAAATGAGCTTACTGTTGTAAATGTATTTATTTCATGGAATAAACAACACAAAAAGGGGGGGTACAAGAAAAAAATATTGCAGGAACAATTGGATTTAGGGTAGGATATGGATCTTTTGTTGTGCCTTTCTTCTGCTCATTTTAGATTTTTTTTTTTAAAAAAAGGAAGAAGCATGACAGTTCTGATTAATGTTAAAGTGTTCAGGCATATTTTTATGTTGTTTGACAGGTAAACAGTGCTACATTCCTAGCTATACTATCTGGCTTTTAGAACAAATGTTAAAGTTCCTAAAATGTATATAAATGTGTTATAAAAGTACCTCTTCCCTTATCAACATTCTTATAATCGTAATGCTGAAAAAAACCCTGAAATCTGATTACCTGTATGTGTAAAAGTGGAGTAACCTACTTAACAAAATTTATTTGAAGAATCATCCAGTATATTAAATACTTTAATCAACTTTTCTTCCTTTATATTTTAGTTAAGGGACCAACTGAGGTATTTTTGTGACACAGGATTGTAGTTTACTAATGCTACTGTGCAAACATTTCTATGCATTACATGAATGAGGACAAACCAGGAAAATAGGTTGTTAGAGGAATTCCACATGTTATAAATTGATTGTTAAGGAAAACAGAGTTTTTCTTTTATAATTGTGTTGATTCGTACTTTGTTGATATTCAGAATATTGTGCTTTACATTTTAATACTTGAATAAAAACTTATGTTTGGGTTTGTGTTGGACGTTTGCTGCAAGTCCTGCATGAACAGGATGCATCATTTGTAACTTAATGTCAGGCAAGAGATTAGTATTTTCTCCTCTGAAAATTAACAGTTAAAATGTTTGGTTTAGATAACAGTAACTTATCAGCAGTAAGTTCTGACAGACACCACTGACTGACATGATAGAGTTTGTGAACTGTATGACGCCACAATAATTAAACTAGTATGTGGCAAAGAAAGAAAAATGTGACCAAGGAACTCCTGAGGTCTTAAATCACAAAGCTTTTATTAAAAGTGGCAAATGCATAAAAAATGTTAAAATGGACCTATGCTGTGTGGCACACTCATGGTGACAAATGCATAGGCATCGGTAAAAGGCAATATCAGGAAGAGACATCATAACCAAATGAAAAAGAAGGCGCCCCAAATGAGACAGAGAGAGGGTGGGGTGTGTCATTAACATCATAGTATAAAATATAGAATTATACCTGAGTGTTACGACCCCCTTGGTGTCTAGGGGAAAAAGTGGGTTGCAACACAAGAGGAAAAAAATGGTAAAAGTTCCAATAAAAAATGTGGGATTTTATTTACAAAGAGAATCAAACCAAAGAAACAATAAGGGACAACTTAAAACATCCTGTAACAGGAGCAAAACCCACTATTTAACAAAAGAAGCTCCAAAGCCAGCAAAAGTTCTGTAATCACAGACCAAAAACAGAACCCAGGCAAAGACAGCAAACCAAAAAGAAAAGCCAAAACCAGTCGCTGCAAGTCTGCAACTCTATGGCTGTCAACACCAAGCAGGAGGTGGCAAACTGTCACCATCAGACACAGCTGCCCCGAATGATGGTGCTGATTGTCCTTAAATATGCAGGCGTCATCAGGTTTGGCCAGTTCGGAAGGAGCCTGCACTGATGTCCACCAATCCCAAGCCAAGGTGGTACGGGTGGAGCCGAGGGATGGCAGCTTATCGTCTGTGGGCTCCGGAGTCTCTCATTTGCATGCAGACCAGCAGACTCGAAGCCATAACACTGACAAAAACAAAAACCCTTGTGACCTAATTAAAAATAAGGTATCCTACACAACATAGATCCCTGCCAAACAAATATAGATACAAATTAAAAGAGAATAATCAGTTTCCTTGTTTAGGCCAGGATGTCTCATGGGCTCCAAGAGGGAAATCCAAAATGTTTTGAGGTATGCTATAAACTGCTGCTAGAATAGCACAGGTCAACTCTCTGGGTAAATGATATGGATGAAAAGTCACAGCTAACAACAGTTTGATCCCCCTTGCACAAATATTGTCCTTTAAAGTGCAAAGTCCAGGACTTAAACACAAACGGGGCTTAAAAAGCATTGTGTTTGGTGCTGTCATCATAAGGGCAAGAGATCCAGATTAATGTGGTCATTTAGAGAGGAAAAATACACATGCAGACACACTCTGCTCCATTGGGTGTTGCTGAACTGGAGGGTGACCGCAACTTCCTCCTTTATTCATACAGTTCATGTATCTGCCCATAGAAGATAACACACAGCTGCGACATTAATATAAGAGCACACATACCCAACATATTTTCATAGTTCAGAAACTGCAGCTCAACCTCCCTTTAGCTTTCCACTGATTTCTTTATTTTGGTAGTCCCATATAGTCTTAAAGCAGTGTACAGTGGATGTGTTCGTGCAGCAATGCCTCGATAAAGCACATTATACTGAATTGTCTATATTCTTCCTGAGACCTTGTTAGCACTTCAAGCTCGTCCAATTTGTTAGCTTGCAATTTCACGTTGCCCATCAGAATGACTGGAAGAAATGCTTTGAATTTTCTCCTTTTCTCTCTCTGCCTCGCTCCTGTCTTGCATCTTCTTTGCTTCCTCTTCAACTCATTTGGGATTTGGTGCATTAATTATTGACTATCTTAATTTTGAAGAGCTTATAAGTTGATCCTGCTGGTAAATAACTCTTTTATTGCCGTAGAAAGTCATAACAGTCTTGAAAGAGTCCAGAGTATGCAGATAAATCAGTTGAGATAGACAGACTCCAAATCGGTGTGAAAAAACCGTCCTGAAAAACTAACTTGACAGGGATTGTCTTGTAAAATAGTCTGTTGTTTCTAAAAGAAATGAACAGCATTGCAGCAAGATTGAATTGAACCTACTACTGTTTGCAGTCACCAGGCACCACATTTTTTCCAGTATATAGTTAGAATATTAGTTATTTTATTAATGAAAAAACAGACAAACAAAAAACAAAACATTGCAAGAACAGAATGATGATCCAATAATTGAAATTGTCCAATTCTAAGAAAATAATAAAAATATTTTATATTTTGGTGAGATCTCTGTTCCATCTGTCCATTATAACCCACACATTCACTTTTATTTCATCATCATATATATACCACCCACCATATGTGTGTGTGTGTGTGTGTGTGTATATATACAAGTGCAGATCGGTTAACCACTAACCACGGGGAGGGCTCTTCATCATTTCCTTGCGCACGAGGCGTGGACGACCCAGCTGATATGAATTGAACGCCTTTCCTTTAGTGACGTCATCAATGTTACGTACAGCTGAGAGTGGTCCAAACACGGAAGAGCCGCTAGCATTGTTGTCTGAACAGGAAAATCATGGCAATCCCGAGCAGCTACTCGCGCACAGAGAAGTCAGGAGACTGCGTTATCTGCTTGGACAAAATTCAGAAGAAGAAAACACTGAAGTGCCTTCATTCTTTCTGCTCTGATTGTATTGATTCAGTTTTCAACCTGAAACCAGCCTGTCCGATATGCAACACCTTCCACGGAGTGTACACCGGGACCCAACCAAAGGGCACCATGGCGGTGTCTCGAAGTTGGCAGGGTCTGCCAGGCTTCGAACACTGTGGGTCCATTATCATTCATTACAGTTTCCCAGCAGGGATACAAGGGGTGAGGATGACAGTCAACTTAGATCACAATTCCCGCAGCATGCTTTCGCCACTTTCACACTGATGCGTGTCCAGCAGAGGGCGCTGTTGTCTGCTTTTACAACAGTTCAGGAGTTCCGCATAGTCACGTCAATGCACCTGGATTAGGTTTGCTAAAATGGCTGCTGCGGTGTGTCAAATGTAAATAAGAACAGTGCAGTGACATAAAGATAATCAAAACCATGAATTTGGTTAAGCAAGTAGTATAAATATGGCTCGTAGCAACAAATGCTGCCAGACAACATGTTTTGTTTATATCAGCAAGAAAATAATTAATCATATTTAGCTGTGTGGCTCCATTATAAAAGGTTTTGTACTGACCTGTAGGTATGTCAAGCAAGACTGGGAATTGGTGTCGGCAGTGCAATACAATATAGACATGTCCTTTCCCCACTTTTTCCCCCTTTTTTTTTTAACCATCTTTCCAAGTTCAAATTATCATATATTTTAGAAAAAAAATGTGTTTTAGATTCTAAATATGGTATTGCAATAAATTATTGTATCCTGGTTTTATTTACAGTTAAGATAGCTTTCCAACCCTTTTCTTTCTATTTCTTCACAAAATAGAACTTTGTTGTTTACATTACAGCCCGAGCACCCAAACCCTGGCGTGAGGTACAGCAGCACTTCTCGTACTGCCTTCCTGCCAGCCAATGAAGAAGGAGAGAAAGTCCTGAGGTTGCTGAGAAAAGCTTTTGACAGGAGACTCACGTTTACTATTGGTCGTTCTGCTACCACAGGCCTCAACAATGTCATTACCTGGAATGACATTCACCACAAGACAAGCATGGGAGGGGGTCCACAGTGGTATGCATTACATATTCCAAATGTTGTCAAATAACTTAAAATCTTCTTATTTTGAGAAAATAGGTTATTTAAGAGGATGACAACTATGTTAACAATGTACTGATTTTAAGTTAAAATTTGTGATGGCAACTATTTCAAACATGTTGCATCTAATGGATATATATGGTAAAAATGTGTTTTGAGAAGCAATAATGGTACAACTAAAACAAGTTTGTCCATCACTTGCAATGTAAACATAGAAAAGGACTTACAACGTTAATATATACTTTCACATTTTGCCTCTTATTGTTAATGTTTGATACAAACGTTTGTTCTTGCATTAAGCATTAAGAGCTAATAGATATGAATTATCATTGCTGAGAATCTGCTGGTAAATATGAAGCTCTGTAAAGACTTAGTTTGACTGATGCATGCAGACATGTGTCCAAATTTATAAGGGATTTTGTTTAATGTTAAACATCTTTTGTATATTAGCATTCAACATAAACTACAACTGGAACCAAACAGAAAGTTAGACTTTTATATAAGGAATTCAGGAACCAATCTGGGGTATGTTTGATCAATTAAAAGTAATTGTGAACCAGGCTAGTAAACCTGGCTGTTTTTACTGTTCTAGAAACATACTGATGACGTGTTTTTATCATATTTATCATCTCTTTCCAATACAGTTTTGGATATCCAGATCCAGAATACTTACTCAGAGTTCAAGAGGAACTTCGAATCAAAGGGGTGACAGATGATGACTGATGGATGAAAAAATTCATCATTATATTATTATAAATTCAGACTAAGTTTCATATTGCAAATTTGCACTTTTTGCAGTCCTCATGCAGTATGTAAATGACTGATGTTTGAAATTTTTATTCTTTCTTTCTTGTTAAGCTGTTGCACATTTCTGGATCAACTCGTCATAGTCAGGGTTTAGTTGACACAGATGAACACATACTGTAAAAAATGGGTAAAGGTTTACAGGAAAGTGTTTGTGTTGAGGATTTGACGATAGTTTGTATTTTGTTTTTGTAAAAAAAAAAAAAAGAAAATTAGATTAAAAGTCAATGTTGAATAAATCATGCTAAGGAATACCTCTGTGGCCAAATCCTATGCAATGTGTAGCTTAAACAGGTTTATTGCTAGTTTTAAGCTGATTCCATAAATACCGCACGAATGTGCACTTTATATGCATCCAAAAGTTTGCAAAACGACTATGTAAAATATGTATTTTTTCTTGGATATTGGAAATGATTGATAAAATATGACTGAAAAATTAATATGCTAGTTCATTAGTAATATCAAAATTGTATGGCTGTTGAATTTGTACCCTAATATTGCCTTAATGACTGATTGCTTTACATGGTATTTAATACATTCATGGAATAGTGTCATTAGTGTTTCAATAGGTCAAACCCTTTTGTCCAAAAATGTCCAGAAATTCTTCTAAGCTGACTTTTATATGTCTGGTCCACTAGAGGGCGATACTATCCTTGGTATGCAGCTCCATCTGCATCTTGGTATGCAGCTGTATCCTCATCATAAGCCAACATCCCTACAGTACCTTCCTAGTCTCAGTGCAGGAAGGGGAGTGAAACATCTGCTTTACATGATGAGTCATGTGTTTCTATGGTGTTAGGTGTCAGCTCTACAGAAGCTTGTACCAAATCTTTGACCGAGAACAAATTGAACCTTGTGATCGACCACATTGATGGATGTGTGACAACATTGTGAATACTGCTTAAGCTGAGTGGTGGAAGCTATATTAGGAGAAGACTCAAGAATTCAAGGGATGTGGTGTAATGCTGTGATGTCAATGTATGTTCACCATTACAAGCACAAATAAAGCTTAAAACATTGAAAGTGCGATTTATTGTCAGACCTGTTTTCATGCAGCAATTTCTTTCCCATCCACTGGTTTCACCATGGAACCAGCACACCAAGTTACAACTGAATATGTTTTTCTAATTTGAAATGAATGATAACAGTGTTGCTGGATTAGGAAATACTTCCTCCAAACTATTTTTTTCAGAGAAGTGTACGTGTGTTGTTGTGGAATTACTAAACTTGGCCTTTTTAACATTATGATGTTTGTTGATTGCTGTTGCCTACAGGATCTTCAGGCATCTGCTTTTCCAATAAATCGGACTGGGAACCATCTGCTCAAACTTGTTTCTGTCATCCCCCTTTCTCACCCATTTCTGCCATAATTCATTAGTGAAATTCACCCCCTTCCCAGTATCTATATTTAATCAATGTCTTAATCCATTCTTGTCTATTTTTCTACTTTTTAAAAAATTTTACTTTTTAAAATACTTTAAAAAAATGTCATCTCTTAATTTTCTTTGAAGTAATACTTTATAATAGTGAGAGACCTTTGGTATTTAGCAGATGGACAAACGGACACAATTATGAAAGAAAATTTGGGCATTAAACATTTTTAATGATAGAAATAACAAGTAGAAAAGAATTATATACCACAAAATTGGTTTTCAGCTGCAACCTTCATTTGAACATGGCATATTCCATATAAATGTTTCTGAATTGTCTCCTAAAGAGGACACTTTCTTGACAGAATTTCCTCAGGCATTATTGCTCAAATGCAAATTGGCTTCTTGATTAATCTCAAAGTGGCACAAACTCTTCTTTTTTGCTGTCAAATTTGAAATTATTTCTTGCCTGGATATTTTATAGAAAATTAAATATTTTTTGCTGATCTCTGCAGGTATTTCCCACTCTGTCTATCCATCGGGTCCACCTGGAAACTGGCTAAATAAATAGAGATACAGCCAAAGCTATAAATACAGAAATGGTTATGCATCCCAAAGATTGTGGGTGGATTTAATGTGAATTTAATGCCATTTCCAGTGACAGATCTGCTTATACAATCCATAAATGACATAATGAAAATAAGCTTTCAGTGTATGTGCAAAAAGGGATACATTGTTTCTACTTCAGTTCATTTCCATCAAACCTTGCAGTATACTGTTGCAGCAGAAGGGGTTGAATATTCTGCAGCTGCAAGGCTCTGAAAATAGCTTTAAGACTGTTGATTCCATGTTTCTGGGTGTGACTAGACGGCTGTTCAGAGAGGCTCCAAAGAAACACACAGATGTGTATACCCTTCAGACGAGATATGTGCAGGGTTTCCTGTGCAAGAGATGATAAGAAAATCATTATGTGACAATGCAAGGGTGTTGTTCTTGCCCTCTCTCCCCACTGTGCTCCTTAATTAGAGTGTCTCTGGTTGTGGGTAGAACTGTGGCACACTGCCTGCCTACTCATCCACTCATCCTCTGGTGTTAAAGCCACCCAGCCACAGACATAGTACCTGTGTATGCTACGCCTCCTGTCTTTTCTTGTCACCATAACAAGGATCAGCTCATAAGGGGTAACCTACTTTCACATACCTTTGAAGTTGCTTTTATTTCTTCACCTAATTTCTTTTTAATGCCATGGATTTAAAAAAAAAACAAAAAAAAAACTTGAATTCAGTGATTTTAAAATGTCTATTTTTGAATTGTAAAGGATAAATAATGTAATTTATGTCTGTGATATGTTGGACAAAAAGTTCAGGATACTGAGGAGGCATCCATTTCCATACACAGTCTTTGTATGACAAAATGTCATCCCACACCGCTGACATGCTCATTCACTGTGCCTGAGGCTGTCTGGTTAAGAAAAGCAAAAGTGAAGGTGGGTGTGTGGGGGCTTGAGTTTCTGTAGCTTTTGTCTATGTGCCCTTGCTTGCATCTGTGTGTACAGTTTGTACGGATATGCACAAGTGAATACATGCATGTGCATGTTGTGTGTGCATGTGTGTGTGTGTGTGTGTGTGTTTGGCAGTGAAGGCTGTGTCTCCCATTCTGTTCTCTGATTCATAGCTGGGGTTACATGGCTTTTTCTCAGCCTGATTTAGCAGCACAAGCCCTCTGCTTTTCTTAGTAATGCTGACAGATTTACTGACTTACTTCACTGACAGGACACAGCAGCAGAACTGGCATGTATTAGGGTCTTTGGCTGGGTTATCAGCATCACAGATTGAAGGCTCTGCTCAAGCTGTTCTTCATTAGCAACAGCTGAAATTTTCCACAATATGAGAATAGCAGCTTTAATAATCTGTCCTCTGTGAGAGAGATTTTAACAATGTTTTGTAATTTTTCTCTCAGAATTTCAATCAGGAACATTCAGTGTTTCTGTTTGTGACACACATAATCCCCAACCTAGCCATCACTGTCACATGAACCTGTGTTGAATTAGTTCATGCTGAAGAAAGCCAAGGTACATTATATGGTGGAATAAATGATGCCAAACTAACTTCTCCCTCCTTTCTGACAATCAGCCGTTTCATTCAGCTCTCAATTAGCTGTGGTTACCATAACAACTAGCATGACCTTTCTGTCATTTCACAAACAGGAATCTTTACAAAAGCTCATCTTTTGAAAAACAGCAACAGCTGTCTGAAACACGGCAGTATGAAAACAGGCCGTGCAGATGACAAAAGCTCTCCAAGGCAGTCTGAAATTCACCTTCATAAAGACACTTAGCACATCTTATTTTCTAAT
This sequence comes from Telmatherina bonti, assembly GCF_933228915.1. Classification (NCBI taxonomy): domain Eukaryota; kingdom Metazoa; phylum Chordata; class Actinopteri; order Atheriniformes; family Telmatherinidae; genus Telmatherina; species Telmatherina bonti. Next base: position 21,917,369 of record NC_136622.1, read on the forward strand.
GGTAATAATAAAAAAAAACTACTAGTTTTGTGATAAATGATTGGGAAGCAGTGTAACCATATAATACTGGGGAGTAAAACATCTCCACTTGTTAGAAGAGCTGTAAACTTCTGTCAGAATTCTGATGACACCATATCATAGTCTAATGTCATATGTGAGATTTCTGGGACAGACCTGAATTTTCAATGGTTTTGAAGCAGGTACCCTCACCTCATGGTGATATAAAGCTGAATAGACTGTTGACAGAAACGCAGGTATCCTATCAAGTTCATGTTCAGTGCTGGTCTGAGCCCTGCTGGCTCATGGTTGCTCCTCACCTTAGAGTGACATTTGGTCCTCTTATCCTATCAAATGGCTAAATCTCCCTACACAACCTGACATGCGGTGTGATTCTGTCTCTCTATATTAAGGCACTTTTACATTCCTGTTATAAACCTTTATTTGAGCTAATCCAGTTGTGTATACAAACACATAATTTAAATTGTCACAGAAAGGCTAGCAACTGCAGTGATGATTGTGATCATACTTTAGCAAAGTTGAAGACATTTTGGAATTAGCAGCACCATTGAATAAAGATGCATTTGCGTGTTTATATATTTTTACTTTTACCTTGAGAGTAGATATAATCTTTATTTCACTTTTGCATTAAAAAAACAACAACAAAAAAAACAAAATCAAAGCAAGCCTAAACATGTGCATACAGTCAGTTTTACATTCATGCTTATGATGAATGTGAATAAACCTTTGACTGAAAATATATCTCAGTTATTTACATAGATGTTGTTCAAAACAATGAAATTTGCAGTTCATGACATAAATCTTAAATTTAGAATGAAAATGGCGTGTGTAGGCATCTCATTTGTTGGCTGTAATGGAAGGATTAAAGGAATCGATGCAAACCTGTTGTTTTCAATTGAACTGCCAGATTGCAACATCATGATTATAGGAAAGATGTGGCCTCAGGCATGGCCCTGCGTACAAGCTGTTCAGGCTTTACAAATCAAATAGATACACTGTAAATATAAATATAGACTTGTTCTTGGAAAGCTTTTTTTGTTTGCACAACTGGGTATTTCATATAACTGTGCCAGGGTGTGGGCTGCTGCAGCAAGCTATTTACAGGAAGATACTGTGGGCTATGTAAAGATTTTATTTGACAATAAGTGATGTAACTATTTTTCTACAATAATCCTAGCGGTGCATTCTTTTAGACCTGATATAATCAAAGGATGAGAAAGATAAACCTGCAGGAGTACAAGACAGTGAAATATGGTTTTCAAAAGTTTCAGTCCCAGGAAAAAAGGCCTCCCACCTCATCTGTGGTTTGTAGATGCAGGGACATCATACATCTCAAAGAGCTCAGCAGGGGCTTTTTACAATTAGCAAATGGAACAGCTGCACATTATAGTAACAAACAGCTTACTCAGCAGTGTTGACATGAATCATGAGAGCAAACAGAAATCTTAATCATATCTGACAATCATAGCAATTCATGTGACTGTCACACGAGAAGCTTTATACACTGTGATACATCAGTGAGTCATTAAACACATTTTTACATTCCATCACAGTGTTTGTCTTTTAAAAAAAAAAAAAAAGTATGAAATTTAAAGGAGAGAGGCATCATTAAAGTAATTTTAAGAGGAAATATGGAAAGACATGTTTTTTCATCAGACTGCATACATGAAAATCTACAGAAAACACAATTCAAACCCTGGATTGCAGATTTTCAAGTAAGAAAAACATGTTGTTTTAAACTAAATATAGAAAATGTTTGCAAAATAAGGAAACTACCAATGTTGCCTGTTAGGCTGGAACATTGCAAATCTTTGAGTGCTTTGCCCCCCCATAAGAACTTTTATGAACACAAAAATTTGTCAGTAACTAAAGAGCAGCAGATAGGTCTAAATCTATGTTAAAAAACAACATGGTCACTCCTGTCAAGACGGTGCCTATAAGTGTCATTCATCAATATTAGGGCAGAATGGAGAACAACTGGAGGAAAAACACATTTATCTTCGAAAAAGGCCCCCTTAAGTGGACATGAATGAAAAACAGGAATATGTGAGTGAGCGAGAGGAGAAATAGAAAGAGGGGAAAGAAGACAGCTTTCAGAGAGAGGACACAGACAGATGGCAGATGAAAATCCTCTGCGGGATCTTTTGAGCTGATGTGTTGCATAGTAACAGACTGCATTCCAGTATCTAGACATCGCATTGATTTAAAACTTCTCTTTTATGTTTCAACAGGCGATTATTCACAGTTAAACAGAGAACCTGGCTTATTTATAATGGACATTAAGTCTGATATGATTGCATAATGAGGAGAGGGTAGAAATAGGGCTGCAGAGAATAGTGCAAGGATGTAGAGATGGAACATCAAAAGGAATCTAACATCCATTGCTTTTATCCTCCTGAAATATTTATCTACTCTTTCTCTTTAACAATGGCGATTTTTTGAAGCATTCTGGCCTATTATCTTCAGTGCCACAAATCCAAAGTTCGGTTTGTTATTTGATATTATTTGATATTTATATGAATAATTTAAGAATGATTATTGTTATTCAAAATATCCCTTGAGGATAAATAAATTATTTCTTCTTTAAGTCCAGTAAAGTTTGGTTTCTTTTCCTCATTTGAATATCAAATTCTATTCATATGAACAAAAGCATCAAGATAAATTTTAGTGATCTCTCAAAATTATTTGTGTGATTTGAAATATAAATGTATGTACACCACTTCAATATTTGAACAAGGAAAAAAATTACAGTTTACTTAATCCAAAAGAAAGCAAGACAACCATTGACAATGTCCCCTGAAGTCATAGATGGTATCAGAGGAGGTGGATGCTCAGGTTAGCTGTAAAGACTCATCTAGCCACATTGTTGTGTACAGGATTAATTAACTGTTTTGTGTGTATGTTGCTTCAATATATTTACTGCATGTACTTAAGATAAAAGATTTCATAAAAGTAAATCATAAAGTAAACCTGTTTTACTTCTTTTTTTAGTTGGATAATTCTGTTTAGATGGCAAAATGGTGCAAATGTTATCTTTGAGAAAGGATCTGTGTTGTTTCAGTGCATCCATGAGGCGTATCTTCCTCATGGCATCATGGCTGATTAGCATGTCAAATGGCAGTTAAATAAATTACACAGCTAAAGTGTTTCTGTGGTTCTTCCATCACAAAAACACTGTACCCATCAATACATCTGTTGTTGTAGATTGTTTGATCAACCTGTCTTAACAGCACCTTGACTCATCCAGTTTCCTGTGGAAGCTGCATGACAGCAAGACCTCTTCTCAATGCACTACTTATATAATTTGTATAGGCATGCTTCAGTTCTCTCCTTTGAGCATGCACATGGAGGAACACCCCTCGCGTGTGTGCTTGTGGGGATTTTGCAGCTCACTTGTCACCAAGGATAAATGTCGTTGCTTTGTGTTTCTCCTAGATCCACCACTCCTGCTTTAACACACTCCAGTGTCCATATTTGTTGCAGCAGGACACGTATACATCAGTAAAATTCACATGAGACAAAGACACTGAGCTAGTGAGAATATCCACCTGTCTGCTTCCACCCACCCGGATGGACTCACATCCCATCTCCTCATTTCTTTATGCCCAACCCCCTCCAAGAAAATTTAGAAGAGTTATTGCTAAGTGGGAGAACACTACAATTCCACATGCATCCAGGTCTAAGCTGCACACACACCCCACATTCTTTCAGACCTCTAAAAGCACATTTTCTAGCCTGTGGCCATGGTTTCCCAAAGAGGAGCAGCAGAGACAAAATGAACAGTTGTCTGCAGTAGGTTAGGCCGCCATCCCTTTGTCTGCCCCCACCCTTCACGCGAACAAATACTTCTCTGATAGCTGCAGGGACCTTTAGGATAACACTTGCACACATGCATGCACACTGATCACTGATGCTGTCTTTGAAGGAACGCTCTGGCTCTTTCATCGGTTGTGCACGCTTTCTCTGAGTCACATAAGATATCACAGTTCCAGATTTGGCTGATTGAATCAGTGTTTATGTACACGATCATTGAGTAAAAGTAAGATGACAGCGGTGAACAGTAGACATAATATGGTTTAATTATGGGGTAATTATTACTGCAGTGCACTCAATCTGCTACAGTCGACCTAATCTAGCATTTTAATCAGCATGAAGGACAAAGCATTGGACCCTGCTTATTTCTCCACTGGTGCAGCTACGGGGATGGTGCTTATGGGCACTGCATAGGAACTCTACATGTTATTTTGGCTTGTGCAGACACATGCAGGATGTGGCCTGTAGCCAAATCCATAGTGTGTGTCTCTGGTTGTGTGTTAAGGGTTCAGCTCAATGCTTCTCCTCACCCACTCGTGCACAATGTCACACTGTTTGCAGCAGAGCGTGCCTTCACCATTGTGTGTGGTTGCCCCAGTGATAAGAAACAGGGGCATAGAGCATGTTCCTGTTGTGAAAGTGTGTTTTTGTTCTTAATTTTTCAAATGAAAAGCTTGGAACTGTGAAAATGTGTAACATACAACTGCCATTAAAATTTTAAGATTGTACTTTGCATTTTAATTTAGGTATCATTTGGGAGGAACACACATTGTGTATAAGTGGAATAAATCCATGATACTAATTTCTTTGTTCTGGCTGATCAATATATCCTACAAACAATATTACTTTTAAAAAAAAATATTACTTAATTCCTATTACTTAAAATTCTAACAAACAAAAACTATTCAGTTTCAGAAGTCGGGCTCAGCGTTCCCGTTGTGGCCACGGGGAACATTAAGCAGCTGCTCACATTTGACTAAGCTCATTTTCACTACAAGCGAAGCACACAGTCATGAGGGAGCTCTGGGAGAGCCATAGATCAACACACAGAAGGGATTTTAGGGTTGGGACTCACACATTGAGGTGGTGGTTGTGGTGAAGCCACAGTGCAACATCCAACCCTGCTTCTGATACATTTTTTGTGATTACCTTCAGGTGAACAGTTGCTATGCTTAAATATTGATGCAAAGAATGTGTATTTTAGGACTTGATAGCAAACCTAAAAGTCTTCAGTCATGTCAGTGGCACTGAAAGCCTGGAATCTATCTTTTGCTGAATAGATGTAAATGACATTAGCAGGAAAACATGTTTACAATAGTAATGCTGCCACAATGGAGTTAATGAGGCATAATATTTATACCATATTACTCAGTTTGCTTGGTTTGCAGGAAAATGTTTGTCACAAAGCATCAAGTCAATGTGCAGCTGCACATAATGTGGTTGTCATCAGGTGTGTGTTGGAGATACTTGAATTTTAATTTGAGAAATAAGAACTGAGATAGTGAAAATAGCAATTACAATAAGTTTAGGGGTTTTCTGTGAAGTGAATTTCATTATCTGAGAATGACTTTTTTCATTTTTTGTGACTGCGGTGCTACAGAAGAAGTTAGCATATCAGAAGCTTTACACTGGGAGAGTTATGGATGCTGTGCAAAGCTCTGTGTATCTATTAAATATCACAAGTAAATATTGTTAAATTCCAGATGATCATTTAAAAATTTACCAAGAGGTTGCTAAAACTACACTAAAACTATATTCCTCATTAACATCTGCACAAAATTTAATTATCTATATTTTACTTTCTACCAACATAGCTCACAATGCAACACCACCTAAAGAAAATTTTCTGAATTGCACACAAATATGTTGTTGTTGATCTTTAAGACTGTGCATCTATAAAATTATATTTCACTTTCAGAAGTTTTAGGTTCAGTGAGATCAAATTATGTTAAATCCTACTTTTTATTGAACAAAACTGTGAGCAGGCAGTTGAGGGGTTTGGCTTTTCTGGCCCTACCCTGCAGTGCGGCAGAGGCAGATGATCCTGTATCTGTATGTCTATAAGCAAGCAAGAGAGAGAAAGAGACAGAGCACACACTGCAGGGCTTGACACCTCATCACACCTCATCAGTAATCAAAGATTAGCACATATTTGCACAGATGGTTGTAGATGGACTCGTGGATCTTTTGCTCTTTCATTTGAGTGGTTGCAGCATTTTGCAAGTACACAAACTGGAAATTAAAAGTGAAACGATGGGAAAAGGTGTGTTTTGTGTCTTTGAAGGAACATGTTTGGGGACTTAGAACATTAGGCTAATATTACTCATCAGTGACGGCTGTCCATGCAGTGCTGCTTAATGCCTTGCAGATCTGTATACACCTCACCCAGACATGCAGCAAAATGAGCCACTCCAGCAGGAACTCTGACTCATTGTACTGAACTGTCAGTTATCAACTATTTCGTTCCATTTTTATATCATTAATGTGAGTGTAATCATTAAATGCTTGTTGTTGTATCATTTGGTTTAATTTTCTATTTTATACATTGGTTTAAATGTCAGTGGGAGATGGAATGTTATTGCCACGCATAAATTAAATCATAGCGTGGATTTATGTTCTATAAAAATTTTAATGAAATATTAATCAAAATTAATAAAAGTTTTTTTTTAAATCTCAGTAAACTGGCTTAATGTGAGTAAAACAAGGTCATTCTCCAGTTTTTGTCCATCATGGCAACACAGGAATCTTTGGTAAAAATCAGCTGTCTCTGGAGGAGACAAGGAACTTATCTGAGGTGGGTGTTAATGGCAAAGTACTGATAAAGTAGCAGTGTTGATCCTGAAAGTGCACAGAACTGAGCCCGGATGCCTTTTCTCCTTAACCAACCCTCGAGGTACAAACTACAGCTGAGTGGGCAATTGAATTCTCTATGCCTGTCCAGATGTTGGCCTAATTTAGCCCGACTAGCAGCGTATGTGGCCCATTTACATGCCCTCTCACCCAGTCTCTGTGTGTGAATGTGCACAATGTCAGCCTCTGCCTCAGGTGTTCTGGCATTCAACGACAGCCCATAATTCACTTTGTTTAGCTGTTTTCTGCAAGCAGCAGGCTGGCCTCAGTACCTTTAGAGTCGACATCACACAAACTGTAACAGAGATTCAAAACATTTTGAGAAGGTTCAGACTTAAAACACTATTTTACATTCATATCAATTTGTTACCTCATGTTGCACAATGTAACGCAAGCTTATTGTCTGAGATTATACTGGGGGCCTGGCCATTTTGGGGCAGGTATTAAAGCACTTTCTTATATGTTATTTTTGTTTAATACACTCTGAATAAATCTTTCTCAGTAGAAGAAAGAGATTTCTGTGAAACAGTTTTAGTTTAACAGCCCACAACTTCACTTTCTTGATTAGGTAGTGGGCAGTGGAGCATTTCACTGCGCTATTCAGGCGTTGTAGGAAAATAAGGTAAATCTAGACTTACATTTATCATGTAGTTAGAAAAATGGTAATGTTGCTGTACTTCAAAAGGTTAAATATGAGGTTATGTATATAGGTTAAAGTATTTTTTATTCACACTTGAGACCAATTTGTCATTAGTATCAGCTCCAACCAGGTGTAACATGTAATGAATTAGTCTCTGTTCATACAGGTATGTTAACCTTTACACTGCACATGAAAAATGAACACTTGGACACTAAACAGGGACTATCCCAAGTTTATGGGAGCTTTACCTCGGAAGGTGGAGAATAAAATTTCTTCTAATGTATCACTGAGTATGTGTGATGGAAAAAACTTCATGTCTAGAACGAATGTCTGTGCATGTAAAGCCTTAAAAGGACTACATAACTGCAGTCTATGTTTTCCATGTATAATTCCACCGCAAGTTCTTCACTTGAAAACAGCCAGTGACACTGCTGACCCTTGTTTCTTGTCTACCTCGTAGATGTCACTTCACTGCACCATCTCATTAGAGGTGATTAGCACAAGCTGCAGTCTGTGACACAGAAAGGCAGTGTGAGGGCACATGTGCTGGTGAGCCCTCTGGCATCACAGTGGCATCAGGCCATTCTTACACACATCTGCAGCTGGCAGCAACCAGATGTGGCGTGTTTGAAGACAGATAAGACCAGCTGTTCTTTATCTAGTCTTTCTATTACATGTGCAAAACTTGTTTTTATTAATCCAAAATAGTTTTGCAAGTTGTAAATATCCAAACATTATGCCATCATTAATCCTGTCTTTATTGGACCTATTGTGATATTAAAGCTTGTCACTTACTGATCTCACATATTTTTCTGTTTAAAGGTTGTGATTATAGCTCCCCTGAACAGTGATCTGAAATTAGGGTTAAAATATGGAAAATCACACTAATCTTCCTCTCCGTCCTGATTTCAATTTTTCTCTCTTTAATAAAACAAATTCTTCATGCGGGCAATGACACAGAGGAATTAGATGCAATAACCAGCTAGAAACCATAAGCACCTCATTTTTCTGCTGGGATAACAGACTACATGACACATCTGTTCACGTTCACAAAAACAATTTAATAAATGTTTGACACCTGAAAAAAAATGACAGGAACATTTTTGAGTGCTGCACAGGGCAAGCTTCATTTTACACAGCAAGAAACACAAAACAAACTAAAGAAACGGGAAAAAAAACGTCATTTTTGAAAATAAACTTTAAACAAATATTCATGTTTAAAAAAAAGGGGTAAAAGTAGCTACCAAATAAATATCCATAACAGCAACAATATTGTCATGCGACATCCTTATAGATGTCTCAGTGACTATAAAACAAGAGACAGTATGTACAATCATACAAGTTTAATAGGACATGCTTAGGAGTTTGACTGCACCATTTTACCACACACCGACTACAACACAAAGGCTGCATATTAACTGACATGGTCGCTGAGTCGCCTGTGAAACCCACCTTCAGAGGTTGCAACCAAAAGAAAAATATCTTATGTTGTTATTTTTTTTAATTTTTTTTAAATAACAAGCAATAAATGCATAAATAATGCAGTAAAACTGGATGTTTGGATGCCTGCATATGAGCACAACCTATCTGTCCACACAAACAGCCCAAGAGCAGATGTCTGTGTTTTCTGCACGGAACTGTTGCTAGGCAATGCCAAGGAATTTTGGTGCGTTACCATGAACTGGAAGCTTTTGTGCAAATCACCACTTTAAGTTCCTCCGTCTACCAGGGGCAGTCCACAGCTCCATTAAGACACAATAGCCATGTCAGGAAGATATTTCCAAAATAACATGGAAGCTCACATCATGCCATTAAATACACAATAAAACACACACACACATACATACACACACACACACACACACACAAAAGAAGAATGGAAAAATAGCTTTCTTTGGACAGGGCCAGCCTGTGCAATTTGATTTCTTGTTCTATATAGTCCCACATTATTTTCTTTATTCCACACCCTAGCCCTTAATTCATAATTGTTAGAGTTTGAAGTAGATTTCCAATTTTAAGCATGTCATCAGCTCACTCGAGTAATTCATTTGAATCCCACTGCCTCAGTATCTTTCATTCTGATAATGTAGAACTGGCAGCAAATTCTGGCATTTTCAGCTTAAAGAGGCATGTTCCCTTTTATTCCCATACTCTGATCAGAGTACAGTGTTGTCACTAGTTTTTCCACAAACCAGCAGCTACTTACACAGAAGAGGGGGCAAAAAGAAATCAGCAGCCTTTTCGTACAGCAGAGATGGTTTCAATCTATCACATCTGTCCATGAAGCACTTACAGCATGACAGTATTCACAAAGCTGCATGTTTATTGCCGCACAGGTCATCTTGCATCACGAGCACTTAAATCCTTATTACTTTATGGTAGAAGTGTAGAAATCAATGCTGCACATTACCATGAAGTCAATGATTTAGGCACAGATGAAGCATCTCTTCTTTTTCCTTTTTCTTTTTTGTCTTGTTTTGTTTTATGTTTGCTCGGTAGTCATTGTAACCTACAGTAAGTGCTGATTATTGAAGGTCAACAGATTGACAAGCGTGTGCAAAACAAAATGAGTGGAAATTTGGAAGAGTACAAATGTGTTGGGAGTGCTACATTAGATTAATGCAACATGTAAGAAATCCACAGGCATGGTACAGTATTATAGGAGTGCAGAATCTCAATGACTTTTGGGAACATGATATGAAAGGCATGTTTCAAAACTGCATACAATTTGGCAACTGTTGAAAAACTGTCAACAAACCAATGCTACAAATCTTTTCCTAAGAATATCTGAAAATACAAACCAGATTTTGTCATTACTGCTCAGTTTAACTCAAGTCGGAGTAATCATATGCTTTTAAATATGTTTCCTAACATTTTAACTGGCCCCGATAACCAGCTACAGCTTCATAAATAACATTCAACAGTTTGACAGCTTGAACGGCATGTGTTCATGCTGCCAGTTTCAATTAAGCAACATTTCCTTTTGTTAAAATGTGTCTGTTTCATTACCAGAAATAAGTCCCCAGCAGCAACAGGAGGGCAACCAGAAGCCTTGCTAAACTTCCATTTAGATTTTGTGCCCTCCTATATTATTTCTGTCTTTTTTCCCACTTTTTGTATGCAGAGAACCTCTTCAGCGTCTTCCACTGAAAGCCTGCGGAGCAGTACCATTCAGAGGTACACAACCCCACATCAACAAGCCATGCAGGTTGATGTAGTCTAGTCTGCTGTCTGCACAGCAGCTCTTATCCCTGCCCTCATCATCACTGTGACAGCAAGAAAAACTTTCTATGTAATAGCTCTCTCTGTGATTTGCCCTGTACTCCCTGCATATCTCTGTACTTTTATCAAAAAGGGAGAGCAGTGAAACGCTACATCACACCTCACATACTGTACTAAGAGGGATGTAAAGGATTTTTACTAATTCATGATGGTTTCATGCTAGATTTATTAGAAAAATATCCATTGAGTTTTCTGAGAGGCATTTACATCACAAGGTTAACGTCACACGTTGCACATTTCCATATTGGACAAAATCAACATGTGCATATAGATAGTAAAATCAGACAGATGTAACACCATTGTAGTTGCATACTGTGTACAGGTGAGAAAATGATAGCTTGATGATTGATTCTGTTTTGTTTAAAAGCAAGATAAACAGTGGGAAAAGATGGATGTGCACTAAGTCAGGAGCAAGTGGACAGCAAAGTGTCCACCTCCTCTGAGAGGTGTTTGGTTTGCGGGGGGGTGAGGGAAGGCTTCAGCAGGAAACCCTGATAAAACCATCATGCCCACCCCCCCTTCCCCGAGACCAAAGAGGCTGGGGCTGGGAGTCGCATATGAGGACTGGTACGCACGAGGTCTCCACTCACATGACCGAGCAGCTCTTGGTCTTTTCCTTCTTAAAGGTGGAGGAGAGCAAATCTGACTTGCTAGGAAGGTGCAGAAGTCTTTTGGAGAGGCGACGAGTGGGACTGGGCTTCGGCAGAGGTTGTAGCTTGTTGATGCAGGCCATCGCTGCGGTGCGAAATACACTGTGGATGCTTTTCTCAGAGGTGAATGCAGAACACTCTAGATAAGCTTCTGCACCCAGTTGCTTGGCCATAGCGGATCCCTGCAAAAGATTAGGTGATTTATTACACTGTGCATAATGTCCTTTACAAAAGCTCACTTTTTAAACTGTATTTAACATTGTGGAACAATGATGCCTTTCAAAGTACTTAAAAGACCAGTAAAGGGAGCATTGCACTTAACTTTCTGACATGGATGCATAATGATGATCAGGGATTTTCTGTTAATATCTGTTTTGTTTATGTTTTCCAAGTTAATTTAACAACTCTATAACAATATATTTCTTTCCCAAAGATCACATCAGTTCTTTCTAAAAGGACATTTACCGTGAATTCACATCATGATGGCTCACTGTGAGATTCAAATGTAAATATATTTATAAGCTAAAATGTAAAAAAATTTAACTGTATTTGATACAACATAAACTGTCCCACTTTAGAAGACTTAGAAGATGTTTTTTTCTGTAGTTTTATGACAATATAAATGACAAAACCTGAGTAAAGTTGACCTAATCTGCTCACTAAGGTTCCCATCGACTCATTGGTGACATTTCATTTCTTTGTTGGCAGATGCTAAAACCATTTTGTATCTCCAACAAGATGTTGATTATGTTCATGAAATGTTGGTCACAGTATAAACAATTAATGGATCAAATCCATGGTTATAATGATTTTACAAAGGTCTTTGCAAAGATCTGCAATAAAATGAATCAGGAATACTTGTTATATTAATTTTAAATACAGAAAATGACCGGGTTTCTGACAAGGAAATTAATTCTTTGGATTTACTTGCTCATAGGTGATTGGAGTCTGTTTCTGATTGGACAGCTCCATCAGTGTACAGACATCTGTGCGGAGGTCAGTCTTGCAGCCAATGAGCAGGATGCGTGTGCTTGGACAAAAGTCAAGGATTTCAGTTTTCCACTGCAAACAGAAATGAGGAATAAATCCATTTAATTGAGTAAAGTTCACTTTTAATGTACAAGTATAAAATGTGTGTCTTTACACTATGTTATAGTCATTTATTGGAGGAAATTAATGTGGGATCAAGAAAGAATTTTGACTGTGAATTGCAAACGTCATTACCTTTTTGAGACTGCCGTCAACAGTGTCTGGGCGGCTGATGTCAAAGCACAACAAGACCGCATCTGAGTCACTGTAGCAGAGGGGCCTCACGTTATCATAGTATGGAGAACCTTGAAAGGCAGAGAAGAAATCATCATTAATGTAAGTCAAACAGGTGTTTGGTTGAATGTTACGCAAATAGCATTGAAGTCTCTTACATCATATTACTAAATATATTTTCTGATCACAAAGAAACAAAAAATGAAACCAGTTAAAAATACTTTATCAGTTGTGAGGGAAATTATAAAAAGGACAACACTGAGTTAAATTTGCTGAAAAAAGTAGAAGTTTGTTTGCTGAGCCAATGATCCATTTAAGATTAGTAGTTGGTCATAGCAGAAAAAAGGTGTGAATGAGCTGCAGAGGTGGAGCAGCAGGGATTGTGTGCATTTCCTCCTGCTGAGCTTCATTTTGCTGTTTCTGAAGCTGCTCTTTTCCTTGCTCCATTGTTCTTTGTTGGCATTTCAGAGGGAGAGAAGATGGCAATCAAACACTAAATCTTCATTGATCTCCTCTTGCAGTAGAATTACGCAAGTGGAACGATAGGGCTTGGGGCAGGCAGACGCTCCCACTCATGCTCAGAATCCTCAAGTAAGCCACCCACCCCCCAAAAAGCCTATGCTCGGCAAGCAATACCTCCAGTCCTTCTGTTACCACAGCAACAGCCTTGGAATCCACCATCTACATCAGGCATTCCTCCCACCTCTCTATAAAGGCTCGCCTTAACTGCCAGTCAATCATTTTCACACCACAAACTGCCCACCCACCCACTGTTGAGGACACTGCTGCACTGTAACAGAGTTGGAGCAACTTGGTACATCTAGTAGACAACAAGGCATACATTTACAAGCGCATACGCCACAACTGATAACACACAGACTCACTGTCTAAATTTGGCAGCAGCCAGAGGTCAGCCCATTCTCTTATCAGATGAAACAGAAGAGAAGCCCACTCAATGGGATTAACATGTTTACTTCAGTCGCTGCATGAATCCCAGAAGGGATTCAGTGTTCCTTTTATAGCTTCAGATAAAAAAAGCAGTCTGTGTAATCACTCATTAGATATTACACAATCACTCTAATTTTTTTATATTGTGGAAAACAACACACTGTCTCAAAAGAAGAGGGGAAAATATGAAAAAGACAACACCACATGTATGTAGGGATGTTAAACAGTCATGAATACTTAATGATTTTCCACATTATCAAAGGGTAAAACTGAGTTTGCCAGCTGCTGGGCGCTGGGAGTGGAATAATGACAAGCTGTGATGAAATTCCTCAGGATTCAATATCCCAAAGACAGTAAACACTGCTGTAAAAGAACAAAGAGATACACCTTTGGTTTACAACCCTGATTTTGTGCTTTGGAAATAAAAACAACTCTTTTTTCTTAAACATAAATTACCTGAGATTACTCAATATCTTACAAAGACAACAGATATCACCACTATAAGAATGTTAATAATGTTAGTGACGTATAATGCAACTTATGTAACACCAGGACGACAAAGGAAGAGTCACAAATTTGGCTGACTGTGAAAATTGGCACACATTAGAATAAGACAATTAGCACCATTGGGACAATGAGTGGCAGGATGTGTGCTGTCTCTTTTAGAAGAGTCTACAAGGTGTTTGAATAGTCGTTTCAATTTCCTGCGAATGAAATGTGTGATTTGGCATTAAACAGCCCCTGATCTTAATGCAGTGATCAATAGAAGGCTGCATGGGGTGTCTGAGAGTCTTTGCAATTAATGCTGACAAATAAGTTGTGCTGGGAGATCAAAGGTCATAAGGGATTTTTTTAAATTAAATTATCATAGAAGTATAATATAATATAATATAATATAATATAATATAATATAATATAATATAATATAATATAATATAATATAATATAATATAATATAATATAATATAATATAATATAATATCCCTCTGAATCCCTTTTAGTACACTCAAGGATCAAGTTTATTATCTTTAGAGGGAATGGTTGTTTTGTTCTGATTAAAAAACAAAAAACAAAAAGGGAAGCAGAAGTGTACCACACTGAACCATATCACAAAGAGCCCTCCTGTATTACGAGTCTTTCACTTCCTGCAGTCTGACATCACAAAGTCTCCTTCCCTGTCATCCTCTCTCTGCTTATTCTAACAAACCAGAGAATAGTTTGGAGAAATGGATTAATGCCAATGCAGCGATAAGCATTGCCAAATGTTTTCTCTCCTCCCTGTTCTCAACTGCCTACCTCTACAGCAGATGGAGCGTTTCTGAGGCATGAAATGTGGGGACTGAGGCCGACTGACTCTGGAATGGCAGCAAAAGAGAAGAGCGCAAAGAAATGTTGTGGCTGAGATCAACTTCATCTGCCTGGATGGTGCAATGCCCAGAGCTGAGTGCTGAGGTATAATATGGGCCAGAACAGAAGTACTATACAGCTTCATGAGCTGAGAATCTGAAGCTCATGTTGGAGCATACAGGTGGGGGAAGGGAGTATCTGCTCTTCTCTGTGTGCATGAGTGAATATGTGAGTGTGCTTTTGTGCTTGTGTGCTAAGTCAAGTGAGCAACAAAGGCTGTTTTCATCATTAGCGCTTCTCCTCTCACTATGAGAATGCAGGGGTCAGACGGACTAACGATCCAGGGATGGGATGACTCACAGATTTAAGGATGAGAGCAGCTTCTACCAATGCTCAGATAACTAAAAGCCATGGTGCTACTGCTGCTGATAACTACAGACTCCACAGCCCAGCCCTAAAAAACACAATAGATTGCATCAGACAGTTGTTCCAGAGTTTCACATCAGCCAGGTAGAATCTCTGCTGAAGGCGCCTGCAGGCAGAGGGAATGGTTCTTTTTTCCTGAGGATCCCTACATCTGAACCGTTAACAAGTTTAACTCTGAAACTGCCAAAGTCAGTGACACTCAAACTGAGTCAAACATCAGACACTGCTTTGATTTATATCAAATACAGTAAGTGTTCTCCAAGTAACACTTAAATTCCTGCACAAACATTGCAGGAGGTATCTTTTTACATGCAGGAGGAAACGTTCCCTGTTGTATTGTAAACCTGACGGGGCAACCTGACCATTGGGGGTTTCAGGGCTGATCTTTAGACACCTTCTTCCAGGTGACCCAGGCCATAGTGATCAGTCCCCAATCTGTGTCCAGTTGTTTGGACACAGAACCACCAGGAAGCCTTTTCAGTGGCTTCCAAGATGTATCTGGTTCTCTATCTCTCTGTTATTGTATCTAAATAATCCATCCATCCATCCATCCATCCATCCATCCATACATACATACATCCATACATATATACATACAGGGTATGCAGGGTCATGGAATAAAATAGGGATCATCCTAAAAGAACATTATTCAGCTATTATTTCAATAAACTGTTCATTATTTTCTATAACAGAAAAAAACAGAAAACAAAACAAAAAAATAACAGTAAAATAATTCATTTAAAATTATAATAGTTATTACTTGCAGCCTTATAGGACAATATATTACAGTTTAAAGTTTCCCATTGTCTGGTTATGTGTCAGCGTATGAGTTTTCACTCTGCCATTGATGACTTATCAGCTGACCAATCAGAGTAAACTGGACAGTGCAAGAGGATCCCATAAAGAGACAGGAGCTAAAACAGGAGTTTCAGACAGAAGATGCTTAATCCATATAACAATCAGAAATAAACAAAATGCTTATTTAAATGTGTTTTTGAAGTTTGAAAATCCATTTCAATAAAAAAAACAAAAAACAAACAAAAATAAGATGAAATTAAATTAAAAAAAGAAAACGTTGACTTTAATATACACAAATTATGGTCTCTTTAAACAGACAGTTTGAACCCTGATGAATCCAATATTACTACAAGCTGAGTAGTGTTTAAAAATGACTGATATTCTGTCCAGAAGATTATTGCCTATTAACAATACAGATTTTTTCCAATTACACAGATTGTTTCATCAGCTAAAGTGGATATTGGGTTAATTCCAAATTGATCTAATTTATATATCATGCAATAAATGATTACATACACAATATTGCCTAAAATCTAAAGGCTTTATCAGCAATATACTGAAAGTGAAAGGACTGAAATAAATTACTCACTAGTGCCATAATCACATTCATTATTAACTATTCATGAGTTACAGCCACTGGACAGTGTTCCCCTTCCCCCTCCTCTCTCCTCCCTAAATGTCCGATCAGATCAGCCTGATTAAAACCGGAGGATTGATTTTAGTCTGTAAATCCATGATGGAGCTGGAAGAAGGAGTTGCCTGCCATGTGGAGCTAGTGATGAGGTCAGTCCAATCAATGAAGGGGAGCTGGGATAATGAGGAGACCCTCTCAGTGCAGTGGGGCCATGGCAACAGTGCATCACACAATTAGTGGAAATTACAGCGAGAAGCAGGACGTGTCAGGTGTGAGAAACAAATAGCCCCTGTGATGGCTATCTATCATCAGGATAATGATGGGACAGGAGTCATCTATGTGAGATGATATGAGTTCTCCTGGAACAGGAAATGTGTATGCAACAACGCATGAGCTGAGTCCATAATTATCTGATGAAGTGGTGAGTCGTATATCTGTACTCTATTGTATGTTTGTATTGAGTTGTGCAGCATGCATTTGTGATTGGGTGTGTCCATTGTTTCTTGTGTCAAGGGGTAGCCTATGCAAATCAGCCAAGAAAAAAATGAAGGGGCAGCCCAGTGGTCCTATTCAGTCTTAATCCCTTGGATCATGCTGTTGGAGTGGGTGACCCAGGGCAGCATATGGAGGAGAATGCAGGTCACTGCAGTTTCTGCACTCCGTCTGCTCCAGAAACCTTCCTGCTCAACAGGACTTCTCTCTGTGTGCCCATCATCCCTGGGCATCAGGCCCATTGCTAGCCAGACCAAAGGTCCAGTCTGGGATTAAAAGCAGGATTTGGTCTGGGGAGAGAATTACACTCACTTTTCCCCCCCTATTGCCAGTTTGTAATACTGAAAGGAAAAATATGAAAACACACTAAATGTAACATCGTTTCATGCAACTGGGTCTGTTACATAAAAGATTTGTTGTATGCAGACACACATGACATCAGAAACATACATGCAATTATCCCTGCCACAGTGACCCAGTGAAGCAGCAGACGCACGCATGGTCAGCGTGGATGAAGGGGATTTTATACTAGAGTGAGAGACTATAAAGCAGTGAGCATGAGAGCGAATCAAACAGGTGCTGCAGACCCATGCCCCTAAGATTCAGGTCAATACACTAAACAGCAGATCTCCTGGGAGATCTACAATGACACATTGACCCTCTTTTTCATGCTTAGTGTAAATCTACATATGATGCACAAATTCACCATTAACAGCAAGTGAACCAGAATAATCACTGTCATTCTGCCTAGATTTCATTAAAGCACACTTGGCACATACTAAAGTGTCTGAAGATATGCCAATCTTTTATGAAACCATGCACAAAAAACCACATGGTTATTTGAATATTAGCTTTAGAGCCTGCAATTCAACAAGTATGCACCCTGCTTGCCTTAGCATCAACAATGGGTAAAATCTTATTCAGGAGGACTCCCTGTCAACCTTCAACTCATGCAACAACACCTAATACAATGTTATCTCCTCATTCCAAAATGGACAGTGCCAAGACAGTTTAATTGTGCCAAGACAAAGAGGAAGACATCCAAAGCCTGGCTCTCTTCAAGCTGAGACAGATGCTCATTAAATCAACAGGGCATTGTCCTTTTGAGCATCCATCTGCACTGCAGGCAGAATGGCAAGGCCACGTTCATAAAGATGATAAGTTACCTGAAGTGTCCCACAGACTGAGCTCCACTCGCTGCTCCTCCAGTTCCAAGCAGGCTGTGTAGTTCTCAAACACCGTGGGCACGTAGGTCTGAGGGGTAATTAGCAACAAGGTGCCATCAGTGGAGGGGCGTCAGTCACTAGACTAAGGGCAATGAAGTTAACTAGCTGTTTAGAGAAACACTAACTAACAAGTTAGTTTTTAAGAATAACCTTTATTTGGTATCATTTTGTATTTCCACCAATGTCTGAAATCGTTATACAGCAGAAAATATGCAGTTTAAATAGCTTACAACTACCACATGAAACAATTATGAATGTCTGCATGACGCATCTTTGTTTTAAATTCAATTAAAAGCGTTTCAAGTCAGTAATATCACAGTCAGTAAGAACAGAATTAAGCCAAAGAAGCCTAAATTTAGGAAATGCGCATTGAAACCGTCACAGACTGCAACAGACGCATCGTTTTATTTCCTGCATTTTTCATCATTTGCGAGAACTTAAAACGTCCAGACTGTATTTACATACAGGGAAACTTAAATTTGGTCTACGTTTCAACAAATGAGTCATATTAAAGCACACATACCTCTGGGTAACAATCCTTAGCCAGGACTTGCAACATCGCCGTTTTTCCGCATTGAACATCTCCCACAAGAACCAGTTTACATCTCACCACCAGCGGTTGTGTATTTCTCCTTTCCTTCATGATGCAAAAGCACGATCCAGCGATTTCTGGTCAAAAGAATGGGGGGGGAATCCTAAAAACAAGCAGAAGAGCAGCTAAATGCCGTCCCGGTGTGATAAAGGCTCCTCGTGCCTCTCTGTGGGAGGATGCCCGCAGTTTATCTGATTGAATTTGCCACTGCGGCTCTTTATACAGAAGAGCAGCAGCCAATAGGAGCTCTCCATTCCACAGGCTTTCTAACATCCCTTTGGTGCACATAGTGATGCTCAGAGAGCAAAAATACTCAAAGTTATTCTCACAAGGGTGACAAAACAAAGGAAGCAATGTCGTGAATATATAAAAAGATCTTGTTAAGAATTTTTTTTATACAAGATGATAGCACAGACATTTAGCTTTAGCCAAATTTTCCCCTTTTGTAGAAATGGTTGAATTTGTATGAATCTAAGCACCTTCTCTAGTTGAAAGTGCGTTAACGTGACATTTTAGGATTTATCAAAAGATGTTAGCTGGAATCAGCTCTTCTAGACACACTTTCAGTCAATTTGCCGACACAAACTAATTGATTTAACTGGCCTGACTGGCTGGATCAATGCCACTATCTGGAGACAGAGGGACATCCCAATCTAAGCAGGGCTCATTCGTTTTGTCTGATTTAAATGAGTGTTTTCAAAGTTTCTCAGACTTATTTGTTTTCTAGGCTGTTCTATTTTGAATTCCATTGTGGGTCTGTTGTTGAACTGAAGCAACATTATTTAGTGATTTTCTTTAAAGCATATTCAATTGCATATTCATTTTTTGTTTAACCTGTTGATAAAATTGTGTTATTTTTGTCCAAAAATAAATAATAATAACATAAAGAAATATCAATAAATCAATCAATGAAAATCTCCAGTCTGGAATTTTGTATGTAAAAGTCATGCCTGTCTTTTCCAGTGCCAATATTTGGCAAAATCTTGAGTTTCTACTTTCTTATGTAACTAAGGATTGAAATACTATGAGAATGACTGTTTGGGACTGACCTGTGTCACAGTGGTGGTTAGTGATGCCACCACGTTGACATGTGGTGGGATAGTGTGAGTTCACCCCCACTGATAACCAGCTATGACTGTCCACAGGCTCAGGTTAAGGAACTCTATTCTCTCACTCAACGTGATAAAACCAGAGGCAGTCAAAGACCACAGTTCACACCACGACAGCTGTTACTGTTTAGAAACTGTGTGATTGTTTGAAAGGGGAATTAAAAGATAAAAACCATTTAACTAATCTTTCAACTGTCTGCCAGCTTCCTGGATAATTTACTTATCATCATCAATACCAACCCTTGAAGTGGGTTAAAGCAATTTGTTTTCATTCACAAACAGACCAAAATAGTCTCCCCAAACCCACCCCCGATGCTGAGACCTATCTGTCAACAACAGGCCATGATGTGTTGTTGACATTTGCACTGTTGCTGTTCACTTTGGTAAATCCAAGTTATACATTATATATGATTTATTGGAATTTTTAAGAATTTAGCATATCAATTCATCCTTAGTTTGCAAGTAGTTATTGCTGTGATTGTATTATCATTTAATCTGCAAATAGTGACTGTTATACTTATGCCTCTGAGTTTCTATTCAGTCATAGGCTACTTATTTATGGGTTTTTTTTGTATTATGATAACCTGGCACTTTTGACAGGAATAACAAAGGGTTTATTCTGTAAAAATGATTAAAATATGGGTGAAACATTTTTTTTGAACTATGATTAATTTGCCATACAACACATTTTGCTCTTTTATGTTATTTACAGGTTGATGTTAAAGTGTTATTGATGAAATTGTGTGCAATGTGAGTTCAAAACAGTTAAAAAAGATAAGTAACAATAACTTATCTTTGTTCAGCCCCTATAAAGTAAAGGCTGTGTAAATATGAACATCTCTGCAAGCACCACAGAGCCCTGTACTGGGACAGAGACAGGTGGCTGTGAATAATCATCAGGCATAAAGTGACACCTTCCAATATGGCCTGTGTTATAGATGCAAAGGAGGAGGCTGACTACTGACAGGAAAGAGCTTTTTTCCTGAAACCATCACACTTTGATTTATTTGCCAATGACACTGGTAATTATCATAAACACAATGACAGAAGGAGTAATCAACACAGTGAACACATGGCCTCAAGAAAACTGAGGGAAAAAAAGCAGATTCAAGTGTTTTTGAAGGCCAAAAATACATGCCGATACATTTCCTTATGTTTTTGCCCTAAAATTGGCAGCAGGAGAAGTTGTATCCCAGGATTTTATCTTCATCCTGAAAATTGTAATAGATCTTTCAACTTACTTAGCTAATCTTATTTGCACACATTGGCTCTTTGTAATTAGCCATGTCATCCATTAGACAAGATTAAAAAATAAATTCATATAAAATTTTTAAGTGATAGTTCCATGCACTTTTGTTGACTAAGAATATTCCTTTTTCCTCTTTAAACATTTCAAAGCACATCAGAATTAGACTATTTTTTCCCCCCACATTTAGTATATGCTGGAGGTCACTTTCATAAAAATCTACAACTACACAAAGTTTAAGTGTTTCAATTAGATTATTTTGTTCAGTTTTTGGTGTTACATAATTAAGATGAATGGATATGCAATAATTCTTAACAATATAGTTTTAGTTTAATCAATATCTTTTTAAATGTGATTTTTTAAAAGGTTTCTGTCTGGGATAAAAGGTAAATGATGATAATATTTAAATGGTGTACTAATATGGCTTTGTCTTAAGAAATAATTTTTAAAAAAGAGACGTTTAAATGAGCACATAATGTATATGTCTTTTTATGACTTTTATAATTCCACTGAACTGTTCTGTATCTCACCAAAAATGAGGTGGTTAAAGAGACATGTAATGTGATGCACGCATTTGATCCAATTTTATTCCTCCCCATGTCTAGCATATTTATCCAATAATTTTTTACAGAGGCAACACAACATCTCTGATGTTCATAAACCACAAATCTTTGTAATTAATTGCAACAAGATTTTATATTTAGTCGATCTTCAAATTATCTGCAAGATCATTACTGCAATCAATTACTCTAGGTACTGGGGTCAGAGTGGGAGCTAAAACAGATTTTTTTTACAGACTTTTCAGGGGTCATATGCGGATGCAGGGTCATGTAAAATAAACCAATGATGGCACATTCTTTTTCTCAAATAATTGCTTGTGGTTCATATCAGTGCTTATGTTTTATATTGATTATGTTACACTCATCGAAAAAAAACCTGAAGAAATTACAAATACATTTAACCAGCCAAACATATCTGGTACATACAGTTTCTGAGACATTTTGCATTACTTGTTAGAAAAGAATCAGAAAATTGTCCTACAGCAGTTGTGACCTATCACATGATAAAAGGACCAAATAAAAACTTTAAAGGGTTAAAATATATCTTGGACGTTAAGAGGGTAAGGCTCCGGACTTTTTGTAAAACTAGTAATGGGTCAATGCCTGATGCACAGAAGTGTGTATATAATCATTATGTTGCATTGCTGTTTTATCTTGGTTAGAAAAGTGAAAAGCCTGAACCAAACTGACAAATAGCATGTAAATTTGCTAAGGCAAAGTAAAACATTTGGTGTTAAAACCCATACAAAAGCCTCGTTTAGCGAAATGTCAAGTACTCGTTTGTATAAAAAATGTTATTAATTGGTGTCAGGTCATGATAACAGTAATTCTATATTTCAGGTTGCATCATATGCTGCATCTAAACTCCACATTTCTCATGATTAATGTTCGATGCAGTTAATTCACTGCACATTGGAACATGTCATTTATTTCCTTTAATTATTCAGTGTAATTTTAATTCGCACTGCCTATGTCACAGCAACACACAATCAGACAATATTTCACCTCTGCCCCCTGCTGGTGAGGTTATGTATTACCCAGGAGAAATAACTGCACAGCCCACAGCAAAGTTACTTCAATATTTTTATTCACCCCCGCCTTCATGTGTGCTATTGACAAGGATGCACCCTGTACACATCATCATCAGACAGTATTGGACATAAATGGTCTTGCCGAATTGTTCGATTTCTGGAGAAATGTTGAACAGTTGGCCTACCAGCTTGTTCACAATAGAGGGTGCGTACAGCATAAACTTAGTGCCTTTATTGCATCGTTAAGCATACATATAAATAGTTGTAGTGCAATTATACCCCATCACAACTGAGGAAATCCATTGATAGTCTCAGCTAGTGTTTAGTCAATGTGCAACTTTGTATTGCATCCATAATTTAGGTGAGTGGACAGCAGGAAATAGTAAAAATTGTGCTCTAGACATTGAAGGAATAATATACTTTTTTTTTTTTTAACAGAGGTTTCTTGTAATAAATGGAAGGGGAAACAGATAAGTTGAATGTTTTATCCAAAGAAAAAACTGTGCCTTCTTGGTTTCATCAGTTATGAATCTCAATCTTGACCCTTTAGAAGCAAATGTGAGCATCAGTGGGAGTAATCTTTATAGTGGTCCAGTGTATCATTCAAATGAGAGGCTATGATATATAAGCACATGCTTTTTGAGGCATTGGGCAAAGAATTGCGTAATGTGTCAAAATCCCCCAAGTTTCTGTCAGCATTTGCAGCATTTCTGTGCAAGTTGATAATAGTCATATACAGTATTCACAGATAAGCCATGATAATGCATATATGTTAGTGATTATGTAGGCCATGTTGACTGAATTTGATTAGTTAACAGCATATGTGAAGATGACCTAAAAGCCCTTCTGATGCAACAGGAGTACAAGTCATGCACATACCTTACATTATTTACATGTGTGGTACATAAGCCGAACTCCGAAGCTGAACATAATACAAGCAGTTGCATTTTTGTGAAAATAGTGTTTCTTGACATTCATTCGTTTGTGTGCATTACTGCTGGGCATTGAATGGAAGCAAATCACAGACAGATGGTGGATGTGCTCATTGCAGTACGGCATAGTCTGCAGTTAGAATAGTGAAGACCTTCCATGCCA
The DNA here is from genome assembly GCF_933228915.1 of Telmatherina bonti. Classification (NCBI taxonomy): domain Eukaryota; kingdom Metazoa; phylum Chordata; class Actinopteri; order Atheriniformes; family Telmatherinidae; genus Telmatherina; species Telmatherina bonti. Next base: position 21,941,389 of record NC_136622.1, read on the forward strand.
TAATTCATCATCTTCCATGTACTCTTATGTCTGTCATGCTGATTTTACCCAGTCATGAAAGAAATTATAGACCAATTTCCTTGGTAAGTAACCCATTACAATGCATTGTTGTACTAATAAATATTTGTATCTTTGGGCAATGAGGTCTTCTTAGTAGTTTGTTTAGTGATAATATGTATTTCACACTTGATTATGTTATTAGACTACAGGCAATATTGTCAAAAACAATTTGATAAATTTAGGCTAACAGTTTTTTTCCCCTTAAAACTAGATTTGAAACATGTGGCTTAAATCATTTCCACTCAACTTTCATTACTATCCCAATATTTGAATCTCTGTGAAGCCGAACTTTGCTAGTAAGAAGTCTTCAGATAATTTCTTAGGAATACAAAATCATAAAATATTGTGCTAAAGTAATACACGTGACCTTTTTCATGTAGTTGTGCATTATTTGTTGGGAAATGTAAAATTTGTGTGCAATGGGATTTGCCTCCAACTGTCTGCAAACAGTTATTGTAAATATTCTCTCCCAAGCCAATGGACCAGCATTAATTCACATTCACAGCTGTGACAAAGATGCATATAATCCGTTTGGATGTCTGTGCTTGTCATATGTGAGTTTTACATGACTGCTACATACAGAGTTGCAATCAGTTAAACTGATAGCAATGATATAAATCATAGAAGTACATAGTTTTATATATAAATAAAAAAAAGTGTAGATAGAAAGGGGATTTAGTCAGGTTTCTTGATCAACAAAGAGTAAAAAGAAGTGATAAAGGAAGATAAACTTGTCTGTTTACCATGAGTCTCTCAGCATAGGCGACACTGGAATGACTCTGACAGAAGAAATTGTGCCTTGAGGAAAACATTTGTCTAAACATTTGGAATGACAGCGTACTTAAAGCTGTTGATGTGGAAGACATACTGAAGTGATTTTCTGTCACTCTACACCTGATGGCCAGAGAGGAGTATCAGACATGAAGATCTATGACCCCCTGTACTAGGAAAATGCATCTTTTACTGGCAGCTCTGCCATGCCACAGTATCACTGTCTAACATATAGGAACTTCACAGGTGTGGAGTTTGTCTACAGTGAGAGCTGAATCAGCCTGTGTGTGTTTTGGATGCCTGTGGATGTCTGAACATACATAAGCTGACTCATCTAGGAACTGGAATACGTTAAAAAATCAGGGTAGTGACGGTGGGGGCAGTCAGGTGTGAGCAGCTGTACTGGTTGTTCATACCAGTGTGCCCAGAAAGCGGCCCTGAGTGATGCTGGGAGCAGGGAGCTCTATCCGAGGGGGCAGCAGTGAGGTGGAGGCTTCTCTGTCTGCTTCAGCCTCTTTCTACCCCTCCCTTTGTATTTGTGTCTTCTCCTCCTCCAGCTCACCAGCATGTGACCATACTTTTGTTCTCTCCCAGCACCATGTGTGGCTGGGGAAGGTGGTGGCTGGCTTTGAAGAGATGCGGGCTGCTGCTGCCCCCTGGTGGTACCCTGGTCCCTGTACTTTAAGACTTGACTGGTCTGTCTATCTCCAACTGCGAGCACAGGGTACCTCTATAGGGAGGCAGGAGGCAAGCAAGCATTGAGATTTAGTATCAACACCACAAACCTGAAGGAAATTTTATATATATATACATTTAAACACAAACATACTCACCTTCATCCATTGTAGTGATCACTCTATCAATTCTTGAGTCTCAGAAAACTGGTATAAACAAGACAGAAAATCATCAAAAGATGGAGTCCGAGTGTTAATGACTCAAAGCTGAGTTGTTTGTTTGTCTCACCTGTTGGCTGGAGTTAGCTGATGGTGGGGTGACCACACTCTGGTCTAGTAAGGGGTTAACTGGAGCAGAACAAGGGAGATGTGTAGCACGCCAGTAAATTTCAAGGTACTCTGCGAGGTGATCACATGCATCTTCCAACTGATTCTCATCCAGGATTACGTCAAACATTTCCTGATGAGCCAGGAGATGAAAAAAGTGAGACTTTCACAAAGCCCTTTTTTAAAAAAAAAAACCAAAAAAAGAAACCCACTTATTTTTCACAAGTCATTTCACAGAGTGACATACAGGTGGACACTGAGCCAGCTTGTCTCCTGCCATCATCTGGACATTGAGGTGTTTGCTTTGTGATTTCCCTCGCGATTTAATCAGCCTCTGAAGAACCTGTAAGATACGTCAGACATGAACATATTCAAGAAGTTAAAAAAGAAAAAGCTGATAAAATAAAATAAGTACAAACATTGCTATAAGTTTCATCGATAAAGTTAATCAATCTAATCTGACAACTTTGTTTTCTCAAATACATGAACACACTTGCCTAAAGATGCTTAAAACATTACTTGTGAGATGCACAATTATGGGCAGAAAATTATTTTCATTGTGGTTTATTCTTCCATATATAGACAACAAAAAACACTCACAAGTCCATGCTTAAATGTTCTTTTTTTAAAAAAAAACAAAACAAAAAAAAAAAAAAACAAGAGTCTAAAACTGAGATACAAAAAAAGAAAGAAACTCATTTTAATTAGTCTGGAGGACCAACTTATATACTTTTAATTGAATAAAATAATAAACAACAATACAAAAAACTCAAATGACTTGATTGGGTTTTTTTTGGTAAAGTTTCTGCAGGTGTCTCCTTACTTTGGGTGAAGACACTTTGACATAGACGATAATGGGAGCCAGGGACGTTTTTAAGAGCTGTGCCGGGTGGTTGATGGTGTCTGCATCCAGGACAACCAGCTGAAGAGACTTGGCCAGCTCAAATATTCTCTCTATCTCACTTTGGACTTCAGCTGAGAGGAGACCAAACAAAGACAGAGTACCTTTGGATGAATCCCTTAGAACATCATTTACTTAAGCAGATATTAAAGATAGAGAGATATAAATCTCTAGCACATGTTCAGCTTTTTTTTTTTTTAACTAGAAAATATCAAAGTCATCCCTCTCACCCAGACTGGAGCGAGTGTTGGATCTTTCCATTATGGCCTTCTTGTTCAGCACTGAACGCTTTGCCAGTGACAGATCAGCAGTCACCCGTGTAATAGAGATCCTAAGAAAGAAGAGTCTTATCACTTCATATCCACTACTTTTCAATTTCAAAGGATGGCATGAGCCTCTACTCTCACAGCTAAAAATAAATCCTTTTCATCATGCTTCCTATTGACCATGAAATCTCAATCTCAAACAGCTCAGGCACAGTTACACTGAGCTGGATCAGACAGTCATACTCACCTGCCATCAAATCTGTGCTTCAGGAAGTCAAACAAGGCTTTCTGCATCATGTCAGTTACCTAAGAGACGTAAAAAATGGCATTACAAACGACTAGTGTCAGGAAATTTACATCCATGTGTGCACATATGTGGTCATTGAGAATTGACTAAATAAAAAAAAAACTTTAACAAGATGAAGAAAAAATAAGTAGAAAACAGATCATATCCATTAAATGCAGCTTTTTTTTTTTTTTTTTTTTTTTTTTTTTTTTTTTACTAAGAAAAGCAAGTTTATTTTAAATAGCACATTTTTTGTAAAGCATTTTAAAAACAGCTTCAGTGGACTAAGTTGCACTACAGAAACATAAATATACAGCAAATAAACAAAATTAAAAACTCAATGCATAAAAAATAATCTAAATATATCTAATCAGATAAAGGCAACGTCTCACAAATTATCAAAATTATCAAAGGCCAAACAAAAAATGTGGGTTTCAAGAGGAAAATGAACAGTGACAGCAAGGAGGTCTGTCTGATGTGCAGACTCAAGTTGTTCCACAATTTAGAAGCAGTGACAAGAAGGACACAATCCCCTCTAAGCTTCCACTTTGCTCTTGTAAAACTCTGAAGCTGCTGAGAAAATGGGCAGGTGTTACAGGGTGAAGCAGCTCAGAGAGATATTGTGATGCAAGACCATTTTTGGGTTTAAAAGCTAAATAAAAAAGATGCAAAAAATTATTCTGAAATAAACACAAAGCCAAGAGAGCTATGCTAAAACACAAGAAATATGCCCATGTTTATGTGTGCTAGTGAAAAGGCATGCAGCAGTGGCATTTGTAGAGACATCTAGAGACAAGAATGGATGACCCTCTAGCTAATGCAATGCATTACAGTTATCCAGCTAAAGGGGATAAAGGCTTGGATTACTGTCTGAAAATGCTGCCTCCGAATGATTTAATTTGTTTTGGCTCGCATAGAAAACCACTAATCAGAACCACAGCAGCCATCCTACTAAAATGCCACCATATCTCATCAATGAAAACCTTTCTGCAGCAGTTCAGGCAGTTTAACAGACATAAAATGCAACATGGCAAATATATCCTAACATCATCCAAGGCAAAAAAAAAACTAAACTAGGTTTTCTGCAAAAGCTAGAAAGACTGATAAGAGTACACCTAGACTCCTAGTCCAGAAAAAACTGGGCAGGTTACATTCTAACCAGTGCCTATTTCTTTAAACATATGCTAAATGAAACTTATTTAACAAGCAAAGCACTCAGAGAGCGCAAACTTCCGCCAAGGCCTTTAAAAAGTTCCTGGATCCAAACGGTGATCCGGATCACCACCAAAATCAAATAAGTTCTTAACAAATCAGTAAAAACATAACCTCCTTCGCAGAGGTAAAAATGGAAAGTAGAAAACCCTTTAGTTGTTGCATTAACCATCAAATGCAACCAATATTTATAAATTTCACCTGACATAAAATATACCTGAGCTCATAATGCTCTTCCTGATTTTTAATAGAATATATCCTCCTGACTACCAGGAAAAAAAATGTGTAACTACAAATGTCCACTATGGAGGATATTGCTTAAACTTTTAAATATTGTGGTAAAATATAGTTACATTTATCTAAGAAACGATTTAATTTGTTTATAGGATATTCAATGAAAATATAACTACAAAATTTCAAGTAAAGTAAAAATCAGCCCAAAGAAAAGTATTTTGCACTTTTGCTCTTCCCATAAAACATGCTTGTTGCAATGGAGGCCATTTTTCTTGAAGAGAGAAAGAAAGTTCACAAATGAGGAATCATTTAAAAGCATTAAATGTCCTCTTTAAAAACCAAAGGGTGTTAGTTCAGTAGCATTCAGGGAGATGAAAATATTTAGGTTCACAAAGGTCCTCCACAGAGGACAAATTTGAACTACTGGCAGTCAGGAGGATATCCTGAGGAAGACATCTAGCTTATTATATAATAGAAAGATCTTAAAGTTAGCAGCTAAAAAAAATTCAACAAATGAAAAAGGAATAAAACAAGAAGGAGGTCCACAGTTTGATGGAGTTGATACATAACAGAGCCATTTCAATGTGATTTCTCAATGGTTTTGTAAATTGCATTTTATACCACAATAAAGGTGTCTGTGGGGTTCTCTATCCCTGCAGATGGACATTTTTTTCATTTTAGAAGCACTGACAAGCAGCCCTCCAAAAATATTTTATTGGATTCAACCAGCTATGTTGGTGAGATGCCTACTGGGTGAAAGTTACATTAACTTGGGCCAGATACAACCAGTTTTACAATAATGAGGATGAATTACGTAACATGATAAACAGCAAAGAGCCACACAATCACAAAGAAGATTTTTGTCGCCTTTGAATTCTGTGTTTCCCTTGGAAGACAACACACCAACAACAACAACACAAGTCACACAAGCAAAAGGAGTCCATGGACTAAATAGTTTCACATATTTCTGATACTGCCCCCAAGTGGCAGAAACTGTGTCAATATAGGGATACAAGTCTTTATAAGGTTTGTTAGTAAAAGAACATATGTGAACACATTAAGCGAGTCATGGCTAATAGAGGTAAGAGTAGCCTGCCATCTTTTCAAGGTCAAATAAGGAAATAAACAATAAAAGAGCAAAAGTGTAAGTAGACTCATTTGACAATATAAAGTTGACAGTCAAATATATTTTTATAACACCTGATTTATGATTTAAGCACTCAAACCATTTAGTGTATGTTGTCTCTCATACTCTCTGGGCAATTAGGTATAACAGATCTCAAAAAGAGGTAGACCCTGAGTGTAGGATGGTTGGACTGAAGCTGTGGGCCATTCCATCCCTCTCATAAAGATTTGCCTGAATAAAGGTGTAATTTAACTGAAGGGAAACATTGGCAGAAATAATGTGTGCTTGTACTTTCTATTTTGAAACATTCGTAAAAAATAAATGACTTCTGAATAGAGGATGAAGCCCAAACCACCAATGCTCTTCCACACACAGAGAGATGTAACGGCGAGGGTAGCAGCAGAAAAAGAAACGGGCATTTTTGAGAAGTATAAGGGAGAGGATGTGTATAATATGTACAACAGAAGCAAAGAAGAAATAAACAAGGATGATAGGGAATGAGAGAAGAAAGCAAGCTGGTGTTCACCAGTGAAGGACCCCCAAAGCACATCACCATTGTGATACATACATATTTCACACATACACACTTGCACCAGCTTGGCAAACTGCCTATGTCGTCATAGCAGACCAGACAGAAAAGCTGCAGCCTGAACACAAACTGTGCAATTATATGCCTCATATTTGAACATTTTCAGCCACAGAGTCCTTTAGAGTGGACATGTTCTGTAGCGACTGCAGTGTGTTTTCATATAGCTCATCGAACATGCACGTGTTTGTGCAAATATAGAAGAATAACACACACATTAACTGATTTGACCTGACATGCATGCTATTTTGTTTTACTCAAATGGATATAAGATGGTGTTAGTTGTGCAACAGTTTCAGAAGAATGCAACTGCAATGCTTAGTGTGAGTGTTAATAGGATAATGGAAGAAAACCACAGAAATCGTACTGGATCAGGAAGTACGACCCAGATCAAAACAACACAAAAACAATCTATCAAAGAATAATCCCAAGGACTGCACTAAACCAAAAGGCAAAAATGTCTATAATTCATGACTGCAGTAGCTACTGTTGCATTACTGATTCATTTGCTGGTCATAACAAGTTTCAGTTTTTCAAATGTAAGTGTGTGAAAGGCTTGAAATAATAACAAAAAAATCTTATTTTACGGTTGCACAGCATTATGAGATTGGAAAAACAGATAATTGTGTTTGGAAAATAAAATTGTGACAATCCACAATTCACTACATAATGACTATAGATTATATACGACATTAAAATAATGCAGCCTGTCATTTTTTGTCATATTGACCATTGAAAGCTTTTTATAGTAAAAGCTGTATTCATCCATTTACATGCACACTCATACAGCGCTTTTATTCTATATATACAGGAGCACATCAGCTACAAATAATTTGTTTGCCCAAGCACACTACTGGAGTTGATGACATACTCCTTTTCCTCAGCCACAATGCCAGTTTACCAATGAAACACATACTGTAGAAGAATCTCAGGCATATATGATTAGATTTCAAGCCCTTTTATATTTAGTCAATGTGTTTGCTGCAGATAACTGGCAAACTAAAGTAAAAAATAACATTTAGTTTGTTGGTAATGTCTTAGACACCAATTTTCAGCCGCATCTGCACATCTCTGGAATGTTATTGGAGGATGATTAATTTTTCTTAACAGCATTCCTTCATTTGAGGTTCTGCTTCAACAAACATGGCAGACATGGCAGCATGCACAAATGCAGCAGCTTGCAGCTCTTTCTGTCAGCATTCTTTGCTTTTTATTTTTGTACTGTAATTTTATTTTTTAACTGCACTGAAAATTTACATCATTGTATGGTAAAAAAAAAAATGTCCAAAGATACAATGCTGTAGAAAACAAAAATATAAAGATCCATGAGTGAACCATGGCTCCGTCAGGGAATATAAAATGCAAGTAAAAAGAAAGATGTACAACATAGAGAATTCATTAAACAAAAAGAGAAAAGGAGAAAAGAGGCAGAAAATAAATATAGGAACTCTACGAATAAGTTAACCAATATCATAATGAATATATGCAGGAAAAAATACAAAGGATAAATACTGTATAAAAAGTTAGGGTTATTTAGAGTTAATAGAGTTATTTAAGCAACAGAAAACAATTTGTGAAGTTGGGGGAAGATTGATTGTCATGTATAGACATTGCTTGTGGTGTCTGCTAAGGGTCTGTATTAGGTTTGAATCTACTTGTATAAATGACATATGCAAAGTTTTAAAGATATTAAAGTTAGTATTTTTTGCAGATGATGACAGTAATTTTTTGTTCTGGGGGGTATTCACACAAACTACTGAGGAGGATCCCTGAAGGGCGAAAATAAAAATGTGGTTTGACATAAACAAATCTTCATTAAACTCTAGCAAAACCAAATTCATGCTATTCAGCAACTGCAATAAAAATACATCAGCACAGACACAAGTAGATGGGGTGGATATCCAAAGAGTATATAAAAACAAGATTCTTGCGGTGATAATGACATCACAATAAAAATGTATTAGAAGCCGCAAGCATCAAGGACCATATCTTTTTTTGAGGAAAGCAAAACATAATCTGGACCAAATATCACTCGACATTCTTTTCCATAATTTTCTGTAGTTACATGTCGTGCATTAAATTCTAGGAAAAAACTTTTTAAAAAAAGGAGCTGCACTAGTAACAGACCAAGATCAAACTACCTAAATTATTTTAGCATATATTCCACATCTGACTGCTTCCAGGCTGTGTTTTCCTAATGCAAGGCAAGGCATGAATAAGCACAACCACTTAACGGACTGCAGAACATTACTGATTACTCACTTCATATCCTTTCAGCGAAGGGCCAACTAGCACCACCGGTCGCATGGAGGGAACCACGTCATATGGGGGTACATGTTCAGTCTGCATGAGCCCAAATCAGAGAAATTTTAAAGTGAATGAAATGTAATCTAATTCAACAAAATATACCAATGGCCACCAACAAAATGCAAGAACTAAATGCAGTACATTTAGTATGGCAGAATACTTAGGTGTATAGTCATAAGTTTTAGGAATAAAGAGGAACACAGTTGGAAGCTATAACATACCTGTTTCTGCTTCTGTTTGGCTTTTAAAATAAACAGAATTGGCATTAAATAGGGTGACTAATTCTGTAAAAAGTCAATTAAAAGGAATAAACTAAACAAATAAAAAAAAAAAGACGTTAATGGTTCAAAAACCTTAAGCTTAGAAAGTGTTCATTTAAAAATGGTTTGAAATGAAATCCTTCTTTTTAAACAAAAATTTCATGAATGGTATGTTTCCAACATTGAACACCTCTAAATAGAGCATGTAAACTCAGAAATAGTCCCTACATTACGTGGAAATCTCAATGTGTGAGATCATGCAGTACCAGCTCAGGCAACGCAGCAGGACTCCTTCAGCACCACGTACCTGCAGATGGAGGGGTGGACCTCCAGCCTCCGGATGACGCACTCCCTCCTTTCCTGTGGAGCAACGTAATGCAAAGCTTCATTATGCGTGAATCCCCTCAGGAGGCAATTTAGAGATAATGACTTCCAAAACAAACCAACACATGAGTAATAACTTATATCTAAGAGAAGTTTTCAAAGTTTGCTGGAGAAAGCTGGTGGAACTGGGGCAAAGAAAGACAGAAATACAGAGACAAGTAAAGGAGTAATAACAAAGACATCCTTCATCTGTGACCTTGCTGCTGCTTTTTGCTCCTGTTTTATCCTCATAGCTTCCAGTTTTACTGGGCTTGGGATGAAAGTGATGTCTGCCCCTTCCTTCACCAGTCGACCGATCCACCAGTCATTGTTGTATTTCTGCAAGTGAATATATAGTTTCAAAGTACAGTCAAAATAGTTTTGCATTAATTATCTAATACTTACAGTTGTCAATAGTTTAATAATATGTCTTCACTTGTTTGTGAAAATGCAAAATATCAGTGGGTCTCACCTCTTTTATGTGGAGAAAGTCTTTGGTTTCAAAGTTAATAGCTGCTCCTTGGACTGGACAATCCTCATCAAGGGCCCCACAATAACTCACATTGGTCTTCACTGCAAAAGCTACTGGTTTAGACTGTTGGTAGATTAAGAAAGTGAGAAACATTAATGATATATTCAGGAATTTACCTGATAATTTTGCTTCCATAGACCTACAAACCGAATTTAAGTGCTTCATCAAAAGGCAGGTTTATACGCTGCCATCCCTCAGAGACTAAAGGTGAAATCAAAGACAGGCATTAACCTTTGACTTTGGTGCTCTCACCTTGGCTCTCTCCAGCTGCAGCTGAGCCTGGCGCTCGGCTTCACGCCGAGACGCCTCCTGGTCCTCCTCCAGGGACAGGTCGGAATCAGAGGGTCGACTAGTGTAGGAATCGGCTGAACCCTGACAGAAAGAGGAGCCGAAAGAGGATGAGAGGAAAAATAACTAACAGCACAGAAAGAGATGAGATAAATCCACCACACTAAAGCACATTTTTACAGCTCTTCAAAATGAACTTCAACTGATAACTAATTTCAGATAACAAAACTAAGACTTCAAACACATCTTTCCCATTGCACCTGCCTGTCCTCTATCTGTCTGTATCACTCCTGCTCAAAAGAGGCTTTGCAGTTAATTGTACATTCTTACATGGTAGACACTTTTTTATTGTGCTTTGTTTGCATGTGTGCCTTTCAGAAATAAGTTGCATGTGCATGAATACTGCAACATTAGCAACCAGAACAACCTTCTTCGTCCATTCACTCAGCCAGATGGAAGTCACAGGTCCAGTCAGTCACCAAACGCACAAGAAGTATGTGAAACAATGCAAAATATCTAGCTTAATATTCATAGAACTCGGTTTGGTCTGGATCACTGTGTACAAATAGGCAATGGACAACAAAACCTCATTTTGTGAAGTCACATAAACATTTGATTATATTCACCTAATAAAACTCAAAACTCAAAAATAAAACTCATCTCATTGATTTCACACTCTTCTCTCGCTCCATTTCTTCTCTGATGGCTGCAAACTCAGCTGGGTGAGAAGCTGGAGGACTCCTCACATACCAGACAGGAACAACCACATAAGAAAGCCAAATATAACCCTATAAGAATGTTGTGCTTCTTACTAACCTCCCTGCACCCCCAACTTTTTTTTTAATTCTCCTTCCCACCAGCTCCATCCTGTCTTTGTCATTCCTGTGTCCCCAGAAAACAGTATTAGCTGAATCCAGAACAGAGTTTGTGGGCATCATTTGAATATCAAAGCCTGCTAGAGGTGGTACAGTCTGCCAGCGGAGAAAAACAAAACGTAATTAAAGCATAAAATGTTCTGCAGATGGTTGACAAGAAGTCTCATTAGCAGACATTATCTATATATTGTCATCACTGATACTCACTGCATTCTTTTGCTACAAACTTTATTGCAACTTCATCAACGATATTGTGCAACAACAATCTGTTTGTCTTCATCACGGCCAATGTTCCAAAGTTACTTGTGAACACATCACACTTCTCCTCATCACATTGCACGGATTTCTAGTACATGTCAAAAATAATCAGCAACAATAACCAAATTGCAAAAGTAATACCACAAAGAAGGGTGATAAAGTCACCTTGAGTGCTCACAAAAGTAGATCAGACAAGTATAGCAGATGTGGAGTGTATTGTCAATTGCAGTGAGATGTTTCAAGTGATACTACTGACATTGTATCCTAATCTAAAAAAAAATGAAATGGTGTAGGACAAGACAGATTTGAACTTTTTATTTTTTACATGTATCTCTATCAGTTTTGTTCTTCTGCTACTTCAGTACCTTTCAGCTGTATCACCAGAGCTTGCTATATTTGCACACTGCTTCTTACTATAGAATGCACCTGAATGACAAGTCTGGCACATTCCTGCAGTGTCTGAAGTCAAACACAGCCAGAGATATCAGGCTGATGGTTGAAGGGTTTATCTGTTTTACATTTCTATTCATGTGCAAGAATAAAGACTTCTCAATGTGTTAAATGTCTCTCAACTGAAAAGTGACCATAAGAAGGTGTGCTTATCAAATGTATGTAAAGTAATAATATTTCCTACAGTTCAGCAACACTAACCTTCAATATCCACACGAAGCAACAAAGATTTGATGAGGATAAACAGACACATTCAGATTTAGTAATAAATTTCACCACAGAATGCTCTATACAGGCTCGCTCTAAAAATAAACACCCCTATACGCTGGACAATAAGGGATCAATAGGAGAATCTAATATAATTACAGAAACAAGAGCTAGGGTGCTGGAACAGCATTCATGTGTCTGGCACACTCTCAGCTCACTGCATTTTCTGACTGGCTCAACTTTTACAACATCAAACAATGCAAATGTCCTCAGTGGGAGGAAACATGAAATGAGATGGTAACGAGAAAGCTGTCCCCTGCTAGAAGTCCCATTAGAGACTGAAACAAGAGATGAAGACACAGCAGCAGTTGCACATCATTCCCAGCAGAGGGGAGCACATCCTCATCACAAAAAGAGGACAAAATCTAAATTCATTTTCACTTTTAAATTGCAGTGTGATTTTTAAAAGAAATCTTAAAGTATACTTTCAGATTTATAGCGACACCATGAAAAAGGTATGGGTTTATCTACAACAGGGGTGCCCAGAGTCAGTCCTCAAGGGTCTAAGTCCTTTTCGATGTATCCCTGTTCCAACACACATGGCTTCCATTAAATGGATCCAACATCCAATGAAGTTCTGTACAATGAGCGATTGGTTTGAGTCAGGTATGTTGGAACAGGGATACATGGAACACCCGCAGGACTGTGGCCCTCGAGGACCGGAGCTAGGCAATCATGGTCTACAGTATTAAAAAGTATGAATATCTTCATAGAGGCAAGCATGAAACAACATAGCACACGGGTCAAGGACTCTGGGAATAAAGGGGACCTGATCATATGTATGATATATGTCCCAAAAAGAGAGATTACATGAGAAATACATAAACGGGACATAAAATGATCACAAAAGGATGCAAAAGGACCATCATAGTCAATACATAGACCTAAATCATTAAAGTAAAATATTAAAAATAAAAAAAAACCACAAAGGTTCAAATAATTACTTATGTAAAGCATAGAGTAGTCTGAGAAAAATTAATCAGATTAGATTAAACTAAGAAACATGAGAACAAACTGCAAAAGAAAGGGAAATAATGAGATAAATTAACATATAAAATAAAATGAGTATTGAGTGAAACAAAATAATGAACATAAACAACCAACTTAAACACAAAATAATCCCCAGAAAAAATTAACATACACAAATAATAACAAATAAATATGTCAATAAATGGTCAAGGATTATAATAAATTGCCACAGAGACCAAAATTAGTTTCCAAAGAACATCTAAGAATTGCTAAAGATATAAAAGATCTGTAATAGCACAGGTGAAAACAGAAATAGACAGAAATTATGGAAACAATTTTATTGATGGTGTCTCTTTCAGCCAGGATGTCCTGGTCCTGAGCAGGACATTTGACCTGTCCCCTTTGCAGACATGTCATTTCAGATTATATGCCAAAACCAAAGATGATCTTTTCAAACAGATTAAGGGTCATAATTTATTACATGCAACAGATGGATTATAACCATTAGCCACTCACTTAATGCGGAGCAGTAATATAACCTGGAAAAAGTTTGAATAAATAAACAAAAAATATACAGAACAGTATATCCCAAGAAGAGGAGAAAATAGGGAAAGGAGCAGGAGGACAAGTAGGGAGATGCTGCCAAAGTGACAAGTAGGGAGATGCTGCCAAAGTGAGTGAACCACAACAGACTTCTGCCGAAACAACGATGGGGAGGGGGGCAGGAAGAAGATGTTTCAGGACAGACAGATAGGGGCCACATGGATGAAGAGGCTGAGTTAGCATGCAGAGTGATTAAAAAAAGAGGCAGCATTAACAGCATACCTTGTTACAGATGAGTCCTGTAGCGCTCGAGTCAGAGGCAGACATGATTCAGCTGCCAGTGCTCTTCTCCCCCCATGGCACACAAACGGTGGAACCCTCCTCCCATCAACCCATAGTTACAGTGAGGAGAGAGAGAGAGGGATGCGCGCTCCGCCTAAGTGCTTCACAACCATTGCTGTGCAGCCTCAACAGTCATTTCCTATACAAAATTGATGCCCTGACTGCAGCACTGTTGTGTACAAGCCCACATATTGGTGGTGTATGGAGGATTACTTTTGCTTCTAGCCAGCCCTTTTGTAGGAAAAGCAGCTTTCTTCTGCCGAACTCCTCCTCTTCTCTTCTCTTCTCTTCTCCTCTTCTCTTCTCTTCTCTTCTCTTCTCTTCTCTTCTCTTCTCTTCTCTTCTCTTCTCTTCTCTCTTCTGAATTGCTCTGCCATCCCACAGAGCTCACATTAGCCTGTTAGACTTTTTCAACGCATTTATCTCATGTCAGTTTCTACTTTAAGAGACCCTATGATCTAAAATCCTGTAGTCTCTGGTGTTATATTCATCACTAAATTTTCCTCTCAAAAACAAAAAAGAAACATCTTCAAGAAAGACGGAACAAAACTGAGCATGTGAACCACACAATGCAGTTATAACATGACCAACCATGGAAACAGCTGGGAATAAGTCTCCTGTGTTGCTGTTATGCTTCTGACCAGATATTCTCAGACACCCAACCATAGTCTGACAAACTGTGATGTGTGTACTCCAACACAGTAAAGCAGGCTGAATTGTGTTAAACATACTGATGGAGGCAAACGACAGCATCCTCATAAGACTGCTTTTTTTTTTTATTGCCCAAAGGTAAGTGGGCTTGCTGCAGCAAGTGGATGATGTGTCTTCAACCCCAAGTTCATAAAGGTCAGAAAAACTGCACAAATCCTGATAGTTGATTCATTAATAACTGATGTACTTTCATTGTAATTTTACCTTTGTGAAACTTTATTTGCAAAGTTATTTTGCTGACAGTGCAAAATGTAAAGCCCATGTGCGCAAAAGATGGAGCATTTCATTTGTCCTTGGAGCAACAAAACAGGTCAATAGATCATCATATGGAAACATAAAAACGTGAATTTATCAGATTTGTGTATAGGCACAAGTTGTAATGACATTTGTACTTTCCCAAAAGTACATGTGTTTGATAACACTTATTAAAAGTTAGTAGTTTCCCAATCTCATAAACTATGTTCTTCATAATTTAGAATTTTATAAACATTAAATGGCATATCACCATCATTTTAATGATATAGTTCAGGATCATTTTATCAAATGAAGTGATTCTTGTCACAGCTTTGAATTTAATCCACCACCAAAAAAACAACAAGTCTATGAAATAATTTACTTAGTCATTGCCCTTGACATTATGGACTACATTTTTTACAACTGAACTATAATTGGATTTGTTAGTATTTATGTCTGTATTTGGTATCGGCAAGTCAGTCATCAGTTTCAGAAAAAAGGAAACATGGCAATGGTGGGGGAGATTATGAAAGTGTGGTCAGAGGCATAAAAAGAGGCTGTGCAGAAAACAGTGGTGATCTGTGCAGCCATTAAATACTCTGCAGCAGCACCAACTAGTCTGCTCAGCTTTGCTCCCATGGTTTCCAGTCCTACTAATGCATTTGCATAAACAGGGAAATCATTTGCAAGGGCCTTGAAAACAGATAAATCTTCACAGTACACCTCAGACTTCCAGTAAAACCCTGAGTCCTTTCATGTGCAGAAACACTCAGGTGACAATCCACTTGTGAGTTGTATCAGTGATGGACAGATGGACAGATGGACAGTGCAGGGAACTGTCTACCTTTATAGTACTGTCATACTGTCACTAAAGTGTGTTTTTGCTATAAATGTAAAATGTCCTCATTTATTCATATTTTTCTTGTTATGCATATGTTAAAAAGTTACATATTTGAATGGACCAATAACCATATTCACTTGGTCATCACACCATTGTTATGAATTTAGAACTACATGGAACTGGTCTGTCAGAGTTGTAAAAACCATTACATTGAAGTTAAAATGGTTCTTGGTATTTACACAGCCTATACACTAGGAACTTGTTTTAGACTGAACCCAGTAGTTTTGATTTCTAACCCTAACCAGAGGATTTTACTGCCTTAATGCAACAAGGAAATGATAATGGTTTGTTGTAAAGAATAGTATTTACATGTGGCCATCATGGACACATGGAAAATGGCATCCATGATGCGTTGTAACACAAATGCGCCTTACCTGGAAGTGATTGTTTTATTTCAGCGCATTTACAGGAATATTGTTGTCTACCCAACAAGGAAATGAAAAGTGTTATTATTGATGGAATGGATGTTGGTCTTTTTCTTACATTTGTGAAAGTGCAGTGTGCTCAATTCAACCACCCCTCTTTCTTCTTTATGCTGCCTTTGTGGCTTGTTAGATGACAGACTTGCTCCAATGTGGAAACTTCTATTAGTTGTTTTTTTGTTGTTGTTTTTTTCATCATCCTTCCTTTTAAGGTGGTAAATTACAGAACCCAATAATGAATTGTATATAAGGGTACGAAAACATAACTGACGTGACCATTTTAGTTGAACGGCTTTATGACAAACAACAAAAATGAACTTATTGTTTTTGAGCATTTATCTTTAGAATGACACTTTTTGCACTGTGGAGCAAAATAGCTATAACACATTCTGACTTGAGAAGGTTTTGTTCTGAGAAACGGTCTGCAGTTGTCATTCCACTACATGCTTATGCTTCTCCTTTGCTAAGCAATGCATGAAACATTTACAAGGATGTGAAGTGCTGGATGACAGAGAGGCGTACATGAATAAAAAGAAGTAAACAGGGAAAGAGTATTAGCAAAGGAGGGCATGGCTGTGCCCCTCTGCCTGTCCGCCTGCCCTGCACCATCCTTCTGACAGCAAGGTGATGCATGAGCCTACCGAACAGAAATGCAGAGGTGAGTCAGCATGCAGCCATGTAGAGTCCATCAGATGTCTTAATAAGGCAGCAGAGAGGTCTATGTTGTTGGAAACAGCGTCGTTGTTCCTAGGTTGCCCAAGGCACCACAAGGACCCTACTTTGGGGTCCATTAATGCTGGCAGCATGCATGCGCTCTCACACTCATTCAACTTTGGCTGCTCAGGAATTAAGTGCATTTCACAAAGGCTTTTAGCTGACAATGTCTCAGGGCTATATTTCTGCATGGCTTTTTAAAATTAAAGGAAAGCAAGCAGACACAACCACACACAGACACTAACACACATTATTATTGCAACAACTCTCAGATGCCTCTGGTGTAGAAGCGATATGGTGGCTATATTTTCATCATTAGTGCTGCGCATGAAGCAGTGTTCAAAAAATGGCAAACAGCTGCAGAGGGAGGCAGAGATGGAAGATATACAGAGAAGAAAAACAAAAAGGCCAGCAAAGAAAATGCAAAAGCTACACAAAAACACAAGTTTTTCATTTTTCATTTTTATCGTCCTTTCTGCTTCACCATTGTTAATTCTCCAAGCTCTATTTATAATGAAGACAGGATTGGCAAGATGAGTAAGATGAGAGGAAATGGTGAAAAGGTCCAAAGAGAGCTAAAAATACTCATCTGAAAGGAGAAATGTTGTAAAACCACTGAAACAACAGAGGATGGAGATTAACAGGAGTATTTCTCTTTACTATTTTTTTGCTGTTTGTTCTAAATATAGCTCTCTTCTCCTTTCTTCACACTCCTCCCATCACAGAATGGGACTGGCAGTGGGGAGCAGATAGCAGAGGATTGTCAAAGTTCACTGAGTTTCGATGAATTCCCCCAAGAAAGAGCAAAGCAGATTTGAGACTGGCTCAGCTACATTCACTGACTCAAGATTGCCCATCTGAATGTGAACTAAATGCCTCCATGGAAAACAAGAACAGACAGTCTGAGACTCTCATCAGCCAACATTTATTCTGTACTGCCACAAAGACAAATCTCCTGTTTTTGTCTTTTCAAGAAAACTGGTGGAAATGTTTTCCCACATGTTCCCAGATGTTGTTTAAGCTCATAGAGCCTCATTAAGGACAACAATTGTATTTTGTAGAATGCAGAATAACTTTAACATGTGAGTCGAGATAAACCTGGAGAGGCTGGATAATTCTGCTCTGGTCCGAGTTAGCAAGGAAACACCAGTTTTATAATCTGAAAGACTCCCTGTATTGCATCATTTTAGATGTTTGTACATCCAAACAAAGCTAAAACGCTGCATCATTTTTGAGCTGACAGTTATTTCAGACACCAAATTGTGTTTTCAAAGACAGAAAAATTGTTTAATTTTTTTTAAAAGTAAAATATCTGTTTATCAAACCATAAGAAAAACAATTTTAAAATGATCCAATCCCATCCATGGACAACTTGGACTTAGCTTAAAAAATACATTTGGTTATATTCTGAAGACTTAGTTTTAATTCAGTCTTTTAAATTTGATTTAATATAGCAGAATCTGCAACCATTCTGGGGTCTTTATGGTTTGAATGGTGATGGTGGTCACACAAAAATGTGCACCAAGTTGATGTAATTAAAACGGCAACTCAAACCTTAAAAGATCTTATAAGAAATTAGAGTAATCTGATACCAGAACTTTGCAAGGTGCAAAATAATCATTATGAAGTTGGACCACCACTGATAAATAAATCAACACAAATCTATTTGGCTGTTTTGTGTTTTTTTATTTTCTTATTTTTCCTTTTTGGACTAACCTGTTAAACTATTAAACCTTAGTGTAACTAATCACTGTGACTGAAAGCCTGGTGACAGAGAACGCCATTTAAAATCGAATTAATGTTAGTAGCATCATTTATATCCTCTTACAACATGTTAATCAGGTATAACTCTCACCAATATTCAGAACATACTAAGCTTATGTGTCAAAAACCTTTTGCTATGTACCAACTGTGAGCGATGAGCACATGTGGGTTAACAGACTGGGCACGCCTTCAGTCAACATCCTATGTCCAGCCTTTTAACTTCTGAACAAGGTAGGACCCAACTACATTTCAGTGCAGCAGGTGCTGAGACAGCATCATGTAGAGGTGGATCATTCAGAATGAGGGAGAAGTGCAACCAGAGTAGGGCAGAGTGGATCGATACAAGAGCCACCCATATTGATACTCCATACTGTCCTTTATAGCTCCACCCTCCTTTATCTCTACTGTTACTTCTGAATGCTTTTCCTGTCTGCATGAGCCCCTGGCAAACCTGAGAGACCTTCTACTTTCATTTCATTCCAATATGCACATTTAATACAGCTCATTTGTGACCAGAGACATCCCCTTCTTGCAGTAACTCATCAATATTTAGCCAACTGCACCAAAGAAGTGCTACTCAAGCAACAATGTCAATGTAAAGATGCGACTCATCTCAGACAGACTGACAGCGAAAGCTAACATGGAGTAGAGGACGAGGAGCAGGACGCAGCAAGCTTGGCAAGGAATCTCTATCTTTCATCCGCGCTGTCAACTTGGCCTTGTCGGCTACACTGTGCATACTTAGGCTCTCATCCC
The DNA here is from genome assembly GCF_933228915.1 of Telmatherina bonti. Taxonomy (NCBI): domain Eukaryota; kingdom Metazoa; phylum Chordata; class Actinopteri; order Atheriniformes; family Telmatherinidae; genus Telmatherina; species Telmatherina bonti. Next base: position 21,960,788 of record NC_136622.1, read on the forward strand.
CCCAGGGATCCCTCAACCTGACTTCACCAAACTGCTTCAAAGCACAGAGAGGCTGGATCTAACCCACATAACGTTGTGTACCTTGAGTGCAATGCTGAAATGCTCAGTGCTGCATCCTTCATTAAATCAGATACGTTTGTTCAAAGCTGACCTGATTTAGGCTCTAGGTTTGAGTCAGGCCTAATTGGTGCATCTCGACTGGTGGGTTGAGCAAACTGTGGGAATGTCAGACTAATCAATATGTAATGTTGCCCTACATATTTTACTCATTACAACTTTACATGAAAATATTTTCTTTACAGTGCGGCTTAAACCATGTTTGTGAGTACAGAGTGTTGAGACAACAAAAAAGGCTAATTTGTGGATAAAAATAGTTGGAGTTACACTAAAAAAAAAAGATGGATGGTGAAAACTGGAGCTGCTTATTATGGAAATGTGTAGTTCTATGCATGAATTAAAGAATACATGTAAACTGCTCTTTTGTCTCATAGCTCAAAAGTAAAACACAGTCTTTTTTTAAACAGGAATTCAAAGCTGAAAGTGGGATATCAGGTCCTTTCAACACTGCTGGTTCATCAAATTTAATCAAAGCTTGCACACTGATGCACTAACACACACACACACATATACATATCGTGCACACAAACACACAAAGCACTTCGCTCCTCGCGGGACAGGCTTTTAGTGCTCTGTCTCATGCAGTATTTAATTGACCCCGCACAGGAAGCCTAGCGGTCCCAAATGCACTCCTTCCCCCTACTGACAGAGAAAGCATGAGCGAGTGTGCCCACAGCTTCCCACCACTGCTCCACTGTCACACCACTGCTCTAAATACCAAATTTCTGCTTTAGTGAAACACCGACTTTTTAAAGAAATTTCAGCGCTGAAATTAGAGTATACATCCCATTTCCTAAAATGCTCCATGTACAGAAAAAAAATCACACCGTTCCCCACTTTGGCAGCCACATACACACAAACCCCAGTGGTCAAACTTTAAGTCAAAATGAAAAAACAGCAGAAGTGAAGGATTTTATTTCTACAAACTAATGCATGTATTCACACCAGCCAACCAGAAAGCATTTGAAAAAGCAAGCACAGATCTACTGTCAAGTTTATGGAGGGTGCCTCTGCAATGTGCAGCACACAGAAAGATGTAGCACAGACATCAGTGTACTTACTCAGATGGAGGTAGGAGAGCACACTCCCCGGCTCTTAACTCTCCCCGCTAGTCAGTCATGATGTGCGCTTTCTCCTGGGTAACACTGAAGTGTACTGTAGCATGCTTGTAAGTAGTCTATCCGTCTCTCTGTCTTTACTCCTCCTCTTCCATTCTCCACCACTCTCAGTACACAATCCTTGGCTACGTCACTGAGGCTCTCTATGCTCTGCACATCATCATCCGTTCTCACTCCTCCCCTCTCCTTTTTCTTTCATCTCCACCTACCCTGTCCGGTGGGATTGTGTGTTGCAAGCATATACTGAGTTCATTCACGACTGTCGTGATTGACCATGGGACAGGTTAAGATTGCCGAGTTAGACGCAATGGCATTTATTAGTAAAATGCACAGTTTGACAACAAATATCTGACATTTTCAAAATTCCATCATGTAGCATCTAACTCAATGCACACATGGAAATGGATGTCACTCTTTGTGTAGGGGTCACTTGATGCTGACTGATTGAATCGTAACCATGTATAACAATCTCATATTTAAATACACTCACTGAATTAAAAGTGGTGTGTGCATATAATCATTGGTGTAACTCACAAAATAAAGACACAATCTCAACAAAGAAACCGTAGAACCTTCATAATTATTTTGGTAACTATGCGTTCTGACATGCCAAAAGCCAATATTTTAGAGACAGCATAAAGCCTTTCAGTGATAAAATATGAGGGCTATGTTCGACATGTGAGGCGTGTCCCCAGGTAGAACTGTGTTCACGGAGTCTGCTTGGCTGTGCTCTCTGACAGCTCAGCTGCTGAGTGTAAGCATTAAACAGGACTCTGGGATCTTGTCTTGTTTTTAACAACATACAAGCTAACCAACAACTAAAATGAAAATAGGTTTTTATACTTTATGAAAGCTTTGAATACAGTGTAAACTTAACAACATGCATGTACGACTCCACAAAACCATGACTTTGGGCTGTTAAAAAACTCTCCAGCATGGCTGATATTCATAATTCATACAATAGGTTGCAGGAAACAGTGAGGCAGAGGAGGGGAAAAAGACACAGAAGGAGAGCAAGATGGAGGAATTCTGCATGAGCTAAAGATGCGATTAAATTTGAATGAATGAATGAATGAACGAATGAACGAATGAATGAATGAATGAATGAATGAATGAATGAATGAATGAATGAATGAATGAATGAATGAAAAGTCAAACTTTGCTGTGTTTGCACTGAGCAAGAGACAGGCATAAGAAGAGCTTAGCTTTGAGAGATGCACCCAAGCATTTAGTGCAGATGTCTGTCAGTGTCCCATATGAAGTGCCCCTGTGGGCAGCGTTGCTGCTGGTGCATTATGGATGAGGGGCTATTTTAAGGCATCATGGATGCTGCACTTTGATTTTTGAACAGAGGACGATGACACCTGGCTGCTGTCACATCCTTTTGTGAGACTTGTACAGTACTTTATAGGTTCAGACAATGAGGTACAGAAAATGATCCTGCGCAGACCTGATCCCCCGAGGGGAGGGAGGAGGTAAACAGACTAGAAAGCCATTGAAGTGACTGGAAGTGTCTCGAAGCAGCACCTCACATACAGAGTACTTCATGCAGTAATATAACCAGCACACATAGATCTTACATAACCTCTCCTGAAGTTGTTCGCTGAGCAGTTAATTAAAGCAGAAAGATTGTTGAAGGTGGAAATTGAAGTTTTGCCACCATCAATATGTTTACAGTGTAAAATATTTCTCTAAGAGAATTTCAGTCACAAATTTTTTTCTTTTTTTTGTCTTTTGGTGGGGGTGAGGTTGGGGCAGAGGTGCCTTGCATGGTGATGGTGGAGGGGTTAGCACCGCAGCTTTACAACAGAGGTCACTGGTTTGAGCTGGGGAGGGGTTCTCACAGGGGTCTTTTTGTGTTTTGTTCTCACTGCTTATCCCTCTGTTTTATCTGGGTATTGTCCAAAGACACAAATGTTAGGTTAACGCTAAATTCTCTATAGGAGTAAATGTGAGTGAGTTGTTTGTCTCTCTCTGTTGGCCCGGCAACGGATTGGCACCCTGTCCAGGGTGCACCCTGTCTATCAACTACTCAATGGCGTACAGTAATACAGGCAAAAAAATAAATGAATGAAAGTTTGCTCTTGTCTTCATTATGATGTTACACGTTACTGAATTAAGCAGCCATAAGAGCAGGGTCCAATACATTAGAAACATTTGCATCTTACACCTACATTTAATATAAGCTTATTAATCCTCCTGTGTTTTACTGTTATTGTCACGACCGGCACAGAGAGCCGTGACAACAATGAGGGAAGACCACGCTGTAAATACACACAGATGTATTTATTTAAAGAAATAACGCAAAGTATGTGAATGCAGCATGTAAACGTGGACAATCAGTGGTGTCAAGTGGTTGCAAGTCAGTGTCTGATCAAACTAAGCTGTGGGCTGAGCGAGAGAGGGAGAGCAAAACAGCTCACAGCCTTATATAGGCAGGTGCGCTACAGCCAGATGCTCTGATCACTGGAACCGCCCATAGCACACCTACCTACAAACAAAAGAAAAACAGTTAAGCCGGGCCGTCACACTTCCCCCCAAAAACATAATACCTGGCCACAAAAAGGTAAAGTCCTTCACCACTTGGAGCAGGAACATTTGAAACACAGGAAGATATAACCTCAATGCTGTGGTGTCAACAACCTCCCCATCAGAACACAGCATCTCCGGTACCTGAGAAGCACATTTAAGTCTTCGAACAGAGTGGGCTGAAAACAACAGCAAAAAAAGATTACAAACAACGACAATGTCAAACGTTTGCATTCAGGGCAAAGGGGCACGAGACAAAGCATCAGCCATTAGATTTTCTGTCCCCTTAATATGCCTAATATCCAGATTATAGGCTTGCAGAAACAGAGCCCAACTCCTCAACCAGAGGAGTTGTAGCACCCACGTACACCTCAAAATGTTGTAGTGCCCAAACCAAAGCTAAAGCTTCCTTTTCTATTACAGAATAGTTCTGTTGATATGCATTGAACTTCCTAGAAAAGAAGCACACAGGTCTTGCCAAACCTTGGTCATCCCTTTGAAGGAGAATTGCACCTGCCCCAACCAAGCTGGCATCTACCTGGAGCTCAAACGGTCGGTCAAAATGTGGCGCCAACAGCACTGGAGACGAACACAACAGAGACTTTATATTGTCAAAAGCCTGTTGGCAGGCTGCTGACCAAATAAACTTAGCCCTCATTTTCAACAGCTCAGACAATGGGAAAACCACTGTGGAGAAATTACGGCAAAACCCCCTGTAATACCCTACCAGCCCCAAAAACCTCTGAAGCTCCCGTTTTGTAGTTGGTTGAGGAAAACCTGCAATAGCTTCCACCTTTGCAGCGACAGGTTTCACTTCCCCCTGTCCAACCACCCGACCAAGATAAGTAACGGTGGCCCGGGCAAACTCGCACTTAGCCAGATTGACAGTGAGGTGTGCCTCTGACAGCCTTTCAAACAGTGCACGAATCCTCTGAAGATGGGAATGCCAAGTATCACTATAGACAACCAGGTCATCTAAATAGACAGCACAGCCATCCAAACCAGCCACCACTCTGTTCATTAGCTGCTGAAATGTTGCAGGGGCATTTCGCAGCCCGAATGGCATGACCCTATATGAAAAAAGTCCAGAGGGAGTAATGAAGGATGCTATTTCCTGTGCACGCTGGGACAAAGGAACCTGCCAATATCCTTTTAACAAGTCAAACTTGCTAACAAACCTGGCAGAGCCCACTTGGTCAACACAGTCATCGACTCGCGGCAACGGAAAAGAATCTGCCTTCGTTACTGCATTTATCCTCCTAAAGTCAGTGCAAAACCGTGGAGTGTTGTCAGGTTTTGGCACTAAAATACATGGAGATGCCCAACTTGACGAACAGGGACAAGCAATATCATTCTGGAGCATGTAGTCGACTTCACGCTCCAACAAAGTCCGTTTTTGAGGAGACATACGGTAATATTGCTGTTTAATCGGTGATGCATCCCCAACATCAATGTCATGTTCTACCCAGCTTGTACATGAAGGGACATCCCTTTATGATTGATAAGGGTTAAACTAAATTAAACTGCTCTATATACTTAAGAGATACTATCTGTCTAGTAAATTGAAAGATTTTGCCACATTATTTCATCATTTAACATGCTTTCTAAATCAGTGTTCCACAAATGATCAGCCAATTGTTTTGCAGTGAAACACATTTTCACTGTGAAAATGTAAACTCTCCTTAAGTGTGAGGCTAAGAAGGCTTCAAGACAGGAGACGTCTCAACTACAAGCCTTGTGCAAACAGACCACCTGCACCTGACTCACTTAAGCAAATGATCTGCCTTTTCCAACTTTCTGGCTGGCAGCTTAGTCAAAATGATCATTCTTAACTTTTTAATCAACGCTAACACAGGCCAAACACTCTGGGTGGTAAACGAGCACAAAGAGATGCAGATGGTTGTGCTGATGGTATCTGAGACGCATGGTAAAATACCGCTCCAGTTTTTAAACCTGCAGGATCTATGTTCATTAGAAAAGTTATGGTAGCCCCTATCTGTCCTTCTATTTTTTGCTGCATATTACAGAAATAAAAAATAACCAAATAATATCCTTTGTTTTGTCTTTTGAATCATCTCAAACTGATCATAATTAAGCAGGTGTGTGAAACTTGACAGACTTAAGGAAATACCAGAAGAAACCAGGCAAAATGTCAGAGGAAAGGTTTTGTAAACTAAATTATTGTATTTTTGTTTCATCAAACTGTTCATTGTGATGCAATTTTGAACATTTTATTTAAAGTCTTAAAGTGGATTTAATTATTGAGAGAGAATTAATACATTTGTAAAATATTAAATTACATTTTAGGTTATTTGATTGGATTTTGTCACACTGTTTAATGCTTATTGCTGCATTATTTGTCATTTTTGCATCATTGGTTCCACATAAAGTGCACAAAAAGGACATTTTAAAGTCGTCACTCACACAAGTAAAATGGAAGTATAAGCTGTCACAAGCTAAATTTACACCCTTTACATGTTGTCTACTCTTTTGAAGGAGAACCCCATTTTTGAAACCATTACTTGACTAAAACATTTACTAATAAACCATGTGTTTATACTATATAATGCTATTATACATAATAGCTTTAAAATATGACAGCTGGTTGAGAGAGACCTCATTTTGAACTAATGGTCTTGGAATAAAAGAAATCTATTATTGCCAAAATGTTATCTATGATGCTGTTGTAGAAAAAGTCTAAGAAGTTTGACTTTTAGTATAATGGACAAATATATAAATCATTTTTTAAATAAATAAAAAAAACAGAAAAAATGAAAGCCTTTGTCCCTCATAAATGTGTGTGCAAAAACCTTCAAATATGATGTGAGGTGTAACTGCTGTCATGTAGGCTAAATATTAAATCTGTAATATTTGCTTTTAGATAAAGTTGTAAAGAAAGGGGGATGTCGACGGGGGGGGGGGGGGGAAACTAGCTTAAGCTTGCACTAAAATAGAGAAGGTAAATACACTTTTAAGTTAATTCCACTACTGGTCACGACTTCACACTCATGGTTGACTGATCGGCTGTCTTTCGTAAAATGTCACATTTAATTAATCAGAAAGTTATTCATGTAACATTTTATGACACTTTGTGTGGATACATTTTATAGACTGTGTGATTAAAATTATTGGTAGTCTATATAACCACACTTGCTTGCGTTGGATCATGAAAGAAAGCTGGACAAGAGAGCCAGAGTCCATCTGTTGCACTGAGATGACCACCAGCGCAGTTACTTTGGTGAATATTGTTGAAGGAGCTTTTAAAAGCCTGGCTCGTTTGCCCCTAATTTCAGCTGGCACCCTGACATGCCGATGCGTGTCGAGATTCTTCAGCTCCGAAGTAAAAGATTCCCACTGAGGTCAGGCTGTCTAATCTAATCAGCACCATTTAGCAACAAGCAGGGGTGTGATCCAGTCGTCGTCGCTGCTTGTTTATGTCCGAATGGGAACGTGGTGAGATCGCACGTGTTCTTTAAAGCAACACTAGAGCACTGCAACATGTCACCTTTCAGTCAATTATCTGGAGCAGGAGAAACTGAGAATAGCCCACCTCGTTAAGCAGGAAGACGCTTGAATTGGTCAGGGACATCGGCAGTAAACGGGGATCTCGTGCACCACAGCTCAACTTGGGTGAAAACAAAAAGAGAAGAAAAGGACACGGTTTTTCGACATCAAAAAGGCATCAGCACCGCGCCTCGTCCAAACACTTCCCACCAGCTGGGTGGGCTGCCTGCCACTCAGCGCTTTACGTGGATGTGAAGCTCCGGCAGCATCTGTGTGGTCAAATCTGGACTTTCTGATTCGTGGCATGATCAATGTACACAAAGCCATAGACGCACCGACACACGGGGGGATAGATTACAGATTCTGTAATAAATTATGCAAGACCTGCACTTTTCTTGTAGCCCAGTCGCTGTCGGATTTCTATTTTTGAGTTGAATATGATGATCATTTGGGAGTTTGGTGTCAGTCCTCTTAAATTTGTGCCCCGAGTCAAACTCAAAATATAATCCTCTTCTTTTTCTTCTCTTTAAGCGTGTAAAAATGTGTTGAGCACACATGGAAATGGATGTGCACAAAGCAAATATGGCCTTCTTAGCTCGATACTCAGCAGAAATGGTTGTACAGCGTAAAATTAATCAAATAGAATGAGAAATTAGCTTTTTTTGGTTGTGGTGGTTAGGAATCGGGTGGGTGGGGGGCACATCCAGCTGACATTTCATTAGTCTACATAAAGAAAATGATGACTTATTTCCTCTTTATTATTCCATGTGCTTATATATACAAGCCAATTTATTGAATGATTATGCACTGATATGAACAATTTCTCTTCTGTGGTGAAAAGGTGCAAGTTCTTCATATTGTTGCTGTTTTTAGACCATTTATCGTCTCTATCTCAGTATGTCCAGGCAGGATGGGTTGGAGCAGGTCTTCTCGGTTTTCACTGATCCAGCACTTTGCCCACTACCTCTCTCATCCCCCCCTCATATCCTGTAAACGTCCTCCATTTACACAGGGTCGATTGACCGCTTGTGTCAGGTAGCTATGTTGCCAATGTCAAAAAACACTGGAGAAAGACAAAGATACAGTGCCAAGCCACAGAGGACATCCATGTTTGAGAATGACATACAGTTTTATTTAACATTGCACTTAGTCTGAAGCAGATTAACTTAATATTTAGAGACAATCAAGAATAAATTAACCTTTGGCATGATACAGGGCATGCTCAAAAATAAATATCCATCACAGAGACTTTAAAAGAAAAATTAAAAACTGTTCTTATGGTATACAGACCTAATTTAAAATTGACATGATTAATCAGTTTTCATGAATAGAAGTATTGTCACAAAACACAGGAACGAACAAAATGCTGATGTTCATATGAAACATTTTTCTGTTTGATATAATAACAATGTTTGATACATACATACAGATAGCTAGAGAGATAGATAGACAGACAGACAGACAGATAGAAAATTGCTTTCTTTGTTACTCACATTGATATTTTAAAAAATTAAATAACATAGCATCTGTAACAATTATGCACACTCATGTAGAGTTTTGTCATTTTTAAATGGATAAATAAATCATTAACCATATTGACTTGTAATCATAAAACACAAACTTATTCAGACAAAAAGAGGTATTTAATTGTTTAAATGTAACATAGAAAACCTACTCTGTCATTGTATTAGTTGCAAAAGTATGTTATAAATAATAATAATAATAATAATAATAATAAGAGTCATATTTGTAAGTGTTAGTGTAAAGTCCTTTGACCCAGATGTATTGGCCCTGGATTAAAGCATAACCTTAAGACGTACAGAAACCTGAAGCTGTTGGGACAAGAATTCAGATTTATCTGCCTGCTTATCTTTAAGATTATGATTTGAGTGTTTGCCAAAGACATGCCATCCAGCCATTAGTCCTTCACTCCGCACAGCGAGCACAGAGCACTGGAGAAAGATGTCACCTGTCAGAGGTGGGACCATAGATGAATCCTTCCTTCCACTTCCTGAACTTCATACCAGTAAGTCCTTTTATGCCCAGTATCCACAGCCTTAGGGTGTCATTGTCCAGACTGCAGCATACTTCCACAAACTAGGCAGCTCCACACCTCATCCTCTTACTCTACAAACAGCACATTACAGAGAGCCAGTGCTACCTGCCACATGCCCAGCAGGCTAAACTGACAATACCAGTCTTTGTCACAAAACATCCCAGTGAGTTTACTTGCCTGAAGATCACCCTTGACAACCTATTGCCTACTGATGCTATCAAACTATTCAGATGCCAAAACCCCCATGGACCATTTGAAACTTGAGGAGGCTCACTTGACAGCAAATTTCTTTCTGAACTCTCCGTTTCCATATCAAACACAACACCTCAGCAGATGCAAAGGGGGGATGAACTGTCATTCGAGGGATTTGCTTTGCAGACCAGCAGCAAGGGACAGCTGTAGGGACAGGGCCAAATATCAGATAACAGGCAAAATCCTTATCTTGATACATACTATATGGTGCAAGTGAAGAATCTACATACCAAACGCCTCAGTCATCTACATCCATTCAATTCATTTACCAAAGTAGAAAGCCATATCAAAGGCTTTCTTTCCTTATTGCAACAAGGATGAGCATCACCTCAGTCAGTGCATCACATTTAAAGCCTTCAGTAAACATCAAATGACTGACTCGATCAAGCTTAATTGTCATTGTTGATGTATATGCATATATTAAGCTGAGCGGTGCACGCTGAAGAAACTGCAGCGTCTGCAAAGGAAGACACCTCCATAACTTACATGAGGTCAACCCCAAGGATAGAAGCACTAAGAAAAATTCATACCAGCCAAGCTCAACTACTGAAACTTTATACCTGGACCAGCTGCAAATGAGTTCTTCTGAAACTAATCAGAGTTCTGATTTGCTACCAAGGAAAGAGTTTTGACACCTAAGCAGTGCTAGGTGAATTTCAGAGAACCCTCAAACTCCCCACTGCAGTGCTCAAGATGGGTATGCAAGGCATGAGAGTTTGACATTAAGAACATTCCACAAAGGTTTCCAGACTATCAGTGGCTCCTCTGTCACAGAAAATCTTTCAAATCACAGCAGCTTTCATTGCTGAATGCCTTCGACTAGCTGATCATTTCTATCCTTCCATCCTCCTGAGCATGCATGAGCACGTCAAAGACCTACCCTTGCTGTCTTTCAAACATGCATTTCCGCCATTGCTCATTAATGCCGACCACTCCCATTTGATCAGACCAATTGACTGCTTGACTGCTTTCAACTGAAAACTCAAGAGTGTTTCTACTTTACCTCAGTCCAATAGAGCTTGAATGGAAAAGAAACATTGAAGAAATTGGTAACCCAATGTCTTACGGTGCCTTCGAGTTAACTTGGATGTTAAAAGTTGGATCTGGAAATGATATCCAAGTGAAGCATTATCTTGTTTGCAAAGTCAGAAAAGTCACAATACCAATATGGTTGCTACCAGAAAACTTTGTTTTGCTTGCTTTGTCTGTTCACATAGAATTATTTGTAATATATTACATCCATTGAAACTTAAATATGTAATTAATGCCCAAATTGAGAAAATGGGACTTTTATTTAAACAATGATTCATAGAACACATTTGCTTGTTGCAATGTATTTGTATTGAGTCAAATTATAAGCTTTACCAAAGGAAGAAAAAATGTATGTGCAGACTACAGGAGTTTCAGGCCAGAACGGGGCAAAACTCTACTTATTTTTCCATCTCAGTTATCAGAGACAGGGATAAACGGGCTAGCCACATTAGCTACGGATCCTGTTAGCAGTAAAACCTGTAAACATTGCATTATTTCAACATAGAAATAATTTTGGAAATGGAAATAATTTTTCAAAATTATTCTACAGATAGAAAAGGACAGTTTAACATTGATTTGTAAACACTTAAACAATTACATTTAGATAAAAATATTACGTTAATTATAAGCAGCTATGTTTAAAGGGTAAAATCAGTGATTGTTCATCTGCCATGGCTTTTTAAGTTGGCAGATGAACACTGGGCGTCTTGTATTTCCAACTGGGAACGCAGAAAATCAAACTTCAAAGTACAAAATAAACGCACTAGTACCTTATTGCAGTGAAAAGCAGGTCAAAAGATCGCGAAAGAATCAGGAAGCCATCAGCCAAAGGAGACCAAAACAGCCAGACTAGATGTGAATTGGGTTCTCCTTTGTGCCACACCATTGCTCCTCAAGAAGGATTTTCCCAGCTTCCAGGCCCAGAGGAAGCTGAAATGTATAGTCCAGGTGTGCACATGTCCAGTCCTTGAGATCTACTATCCTACAACGTTTAGATTCATCTCTTCTCCAACACACTTGAATCAAATGAATGGCTATTTACCAGGCCTCAGCAGAGCTAAATGATATACTAATAATGAGGGGATTTTTCTATTTGATTCAGGTGTATTATAGAAGAGATGAATCTGAAAGTTGCAGGATAGTGGCTCTTGAGAATTGAACTGCCCAGCCACGACCTGGTCTCTGGAGCATTGAGAAGGGTGTTCCATCTTCCTAAGATAATACATGAACTATGTTTTCTAGATTTTTACTGAGCAACTTGCAGCATTAAAACACATGTGCAACTCTCCAGCTTCTGAATATGTAACATGAAATCCAACAGCTTAAAACAATCTCAGTCTGCCCCCTCCTGGACTCATAGATAAGCAAAACAATGATAAATAATCATTTGTGATACCACAGACGTCTTGTAAAAGACCCTGACAAGACAGCTGCAAATAATGCAGAAGTCAAGAAGTTGATAACCACCAACCCTCTGATGCCACTCACACACAAAGTTGGCACATTCCTCGTTTCATTGTTGACCACAACAGCAGAGACAGAATAGTATTCAACTGCCTGCTCAAATAAAAATCTCAACAACAATGAGATCCTGCCGCCTGGTTCAACCTCAAGCCTTTCTCTCCTGAGTATACATCGTTAGTGTAGGGAGCACAGTGTAGCCATCAGCGGATACACGCGTGATACATTTCATCAAGTACAACCCATCTCTGAAGACGAGCTGCTATCATGCTTCTTCTGGCATTAAGTACAGAAAGATCACATACTTGAGATTTATAAGTGGCAAACAGATCTACTCCACTACGGGACTACTTGCAGTTCTTGTTGCAAATCCTTTACTTAACAGAGACATCTGATATCAGACAAGCTGCCAGAAGATCAAGTGAAAGTCAGCCTGGAAAAGTGCTTTTATGCAGACAAATTACATCTATATGCATGCAGATATAATTGTCACAGTTTTTTTGAGTTGATGGTCCTCATCTGTGCTCCTCTCTTCTTCCCAGCAGTCTTTCCTCTTCTTACTGTTCTTCTCACATATCATCTGAGTGTGCTCCTGTGTGCATTCAGCCATTCTCTGAGTTTTTGGTGTTTTTCTTTCATTTTTTGGCCCTATGGTGTGGTGCTGACCTCTTTTTCCCTCCCTGGCTCAGTGAACTTCCCTGCCTCATAAGCTCTGCTTATCTTACTTGTGGGTTCCCTGTTCTTTTGGACCTTTGACTGTTTCTTTAGGTTGAAAAGGATCATGGACTAAGCTTATTTTCTCCTAGTGGATGGGTGGCTGGAAGTTTGAAAAGACAGAATCTTAATTCTTAAACTGAATCTTAATATTGAAGTCTGTTACTTTCCAGCTTGAATGCCAGCTACCTGGTCTCCTATGTGTGCAACTCTTGGATGAAACCTTCTGAGGCAGGAGTGGGCAGCTCCAGTCCTTAAGGGTCACATACAAGCGTTGGGAGTTTCCCTGCTGAAACACACCTGACACCCATCAAATTTAATTAGCAGACTTGTGCAGGACTTGACATCAAACTTTGCACAAAACTGTAATTACCCATTGATTGGAGTCAGGTGTATTGCAGCAAGGAAATTTTTAACGATTGCAGGATTGCGGCCCTCAAGGACTACAGCTGGTCACCCCTGTCTTCAGGAAATGATCGCCAACCCTGGTCCTCGAGGCTTACTATCCTGCAGGTATTAGACATTTTAATGTTACAGAATACCAGATTCAAATTCACTGGATATTATTGCACAAGGTTGCTTTTGAGCCATTACTCTGAGTCAGGTGTGTTGAAACGGAAACATTTAAAGTCTGCAGGACAGTGGGCCTTGATGACCCGAATAGGGAATCTCTGCTGTGCGGATGTCGACATACCTGCTAGTGCGTTACGACATTGCAGAATTTCCACCACTTCAAATCAGTCAAAGACGCTCATCTGCTTTCTCTCACTTCCACAGAAGAGCCAGTTCCCAGAGCCAGTCAATGCTTTTTCAAACACTTTTTTTTTTACACTGAAATGAAATAACACTAAACCGATCTGTGGGTTCAGTCTGCTAAGGTGTGATATTATTTGGCTAAAGTTCATTTGCGTTTGGTGTGTTACTACATGTGAAATAAAAAGTTTATCATGCAACTTTAGTATTTTGACTGTATATATTATCCCTCCTTTGTTCTCACTTCTGACCATGCACACACACACACACACACACACACACACACACAAAGAGAGAGAAAAAAACAGTTTTTAATGCTAATTCATCTGTATCTCCACACAACTAAATGTCAGAATGATTCTGCACCTGATTTAGCTCAGCTGTGCTGTATTAAGGGGACATCATCTGGTTTGGGAACTCTGGACTATATCTGGACTGCATCAACTTTCTCATACCTTGTGTTCTGACAACACACCAGGGCCACACTCACAAGTAGATTATTTCCTACACAGTCACACTTTATCGTCTATAAGCCATTCTTTCTCAACACAACTTGCTGTTAACATGTTGTCCAGCTCACAACAAATAAATACATAATCAGTTTAAATTTCATATAAATATTTGAACTTGTGATGAATGCTTGTTATGTTTGTCATACATTGTTCTCAGTCACTGTAACACAGATAAAGGTGTGATAGCATGTCCTGTCAGAAATTTCAGCTGGTTCAAAATTATACCTCACAATAATAAAACCCTAGCAAGAGAAAAAAAAATGAAGTTAGTAGACATGTAAATAAAAAATAAAAATGAAAATAGACAAGATATCCTGTTTACCTAAGTTTTAAATGCCAGGGAGAAGTAATGGGCTTTCAAGCTAGACTTAAACTGGTGGGAGCTTGAGACCCTAAAACAGAGTGGAAGGCTGTTCTACAGTCTAGGAGCTGCCATTGAGAAAGCTCTATCTCCTAAGTTGTGAGCCTGGTTTTAGGCTCTGCCAACAAGAGCTGATCTACAGACCTTATGGCTCTTGACGGAGCATTGGAACACAGAAGTTCAGTCAGATAATGCGGGGCCATGAAATGCAAACATTTACAAACAATAAATCAAATCTTGATTTGTAGTCTAAAAGTCATTGGGAGTCAGTGAAGGGAGGCCAGTACAGGAGTAATGTGCTCCCATCATTTGGTTTTTGTTAAAAGCACAGGCTGCAGCATTCTGCACATTCTGCAAGCGCTGGAGAGAACCCTGGTCCAAACCAATGTGGAGTGAGTTACAGTAATCTAGTCGTGTTGTGACAAAAGCATGAGTTTCTCTTTTAAAATGAGCCAGATGGAGATACTGCTTTATTTTTTAAATAAGTCTCAGCTGAAAATGATTCAATGACACAACAGATTTGCTTGTCAAACTTAAACATGACATCAGAAATCACCCCAAGGCTCCTTGGAGAGGGATGGGTGAAGGAGGACAGAGGACCAATAACACAGTCATGTCCATGTAGAGGGTTTATTTGGCCAAAAAAACACAGTTTCTGTTTTACAGTACAGTAATTCTATCTAAAAGGGTCCATACAAGAAATTTATTAATTCCAGTTTGATCATGACCATAATCTTAAACACACTGCAAAGTTTACACTACACAAAAACCGTTAAGGATATCAAACTCTACTTATGTTGAAAGAAAGTTACTAAATTGCACTAAAACCTTTAAAGGTTAGCTTGACATATAATTCTCTTCATCAAATTATTTATTTTTTTACATCCCCCGACCAAGATTATACTTAAGACAAAAAAGTTATTAAAGCATACGGACCACTATTAAATGTTTGTGTCAAAATTGTTTTGAATGATGGCATATCCATTACATGATTCTACTATTTTACGATATATTATGATATTATATCAGTGTAACATAAACTTTTTACATTTTCTGTATATTTTACCCAGAATTACTGTCACTATTGTTTTGTGAGGAGTGCATAAAAACAAGGAGTTTCAGAGACACTGAAAACTGACCATTTTCTTTAGTTTATCTGAGGTTGGGTTAAGAAAGCAACTGGTTCTGGAGGAAGAACCTGACACCCATTCCCCTGCAACGTACTCCAGATCCTCCTGCAGAATAAAAAAAAATCCCCATGTCAGAACAGAAACATTTTTTTTACATTGGGGTCTCCTCCCAGTAGGCCATACCTGGAAAACATCCAAGAAGAAGGTGACCAGGAGGCTTTTAATCACATACCTGAACCACTTCAGCTGGCTCCTTTCAACATGAGGAGCAGTTGATCCTCACCAAACTCCTTCTGCACGTCCCACTTCCTCACCCAATCTTGTAAGCTGAGCTGAAAACTTGTATTTACAAAATCATTCTTTCAATCACTACCCGCATCTTGTGACTTCAGATGTGGATTGTAGACAGCTCTGTAAATTAAAGCTTTGCCTTTTAGATCTGTCTTTAATCAACCAGTGCAATGCTCATTAGATCTCAAATAGATTGTGAATGAGGCTTTGGATAGCACTCCACCCTTTTCCAGCTGAGAACCATGGCCTCAGACTTAATGGAGCTGACTTTCATCCTGACTGCTTCACACTCACACCCACCCCAGTGTGCGCTGAAGGTCTTGGTCTGAGGAACCCAACAAACCACATAATCTGCTAAAAGCAGGGTGCAACCCTGAGGATCCCAAACCAGTCTAACACTTTACAGGCCTTATCCATGCAACACTGGAAAGGCGTGTCATCCAAAACAAAACAGTGCTAGCCACACAATATCCAGAGCCTTCAGTAGATCAGGGCATATCTTGATGGTTCCCTATTGTCAGGGGGGTTTTCAATGACCTGGTCAACCTCTGACCGAGTCTTCAGATCTAATCTCATCAGTGAAGGAAATCATGGCCAGAATACAGAAATTCATTTAATATTTCCAGTTCAGGTCAGCAGTCCTGCACCAAGGCCAAAACCTACTCAGGATGGCTTCAGCTTTCCCTTCCTAAATCCTCGATTAGTTTGCCAGAACTTCTGGTGTGCTTACTATATATTGCAGTTTTCCAATTCTTATCTTGATGTTACTGTCATAGCATAGTTTGCACAAGTGTTAAATGTTCAACGATTTTTTGTTCCACTGCTTTTTCACTTGTTGTGTTTTAATAAGGACAAGGACAATTCCACATTTCACCACTTTGTAAATAGATTTATGAACATAATTGCCTTCCTATGGAAACCAATGTATTGCATCTTGTCCTCAGCTTTGCAGCCCATCCTGAGCATGCACATGGCAACAGGTGACTGTTGAAAGGTTTAAAAAAAAAGTCCCTTTTAATATGAAGGAAAACCCTCCAGCAAAGAGGGTGGTCATGACAAGTTGGGGTGAAGAAACAGGAAAGAGAAATCAACAGGCATCACATGCTGAGACATACTGAAGAGAAGAAGAGGAGAAAATGTATTTGTGGAATGAGCAGCAGAGTTGAGAATGTGGGTTGTACTCATGAAAAAACAAATTATTCTTTACTAAACAGATTCTTTTGCAATTAACTCTTAATTTTTAATTTTCTTGTACTGTAGATGCTGACAACAAAGTGCCGAATTGGCTCTTGATTAGCATCTGACCTGCAAGCATGGACCCTACTGCAGTGATGATGTTGTATTTGCACCAAGTATTTCACATTTGACTGATTTGGACTGTACCTTTGCCACAGAGTACTTCAAGCTGATATTCAATAAAACCAAGTTGCAGTCTTATTTTCTATTGAGTCCTAATACCATGTCCAAACTAAAAGCCAAGTTCTATGAAGGACATTAAAAACCAACCACTAAATGGGTGTCCTAAAAACCCCCTCTCCTCACCCTGTCAGTGTTCATGAACTGTAGGCAGTCTTCTGTGAATTTGCAATC
Organism: Telmatherina bonti; assembly: GCF_933228915.1. Taxonomy (NCBI): domain Eukaryota; kingdom Metazoa; phylum Chordata; class Actinopteri; order Atheriniformes; family Telmatherinidae; genus Telmatherina; species Telmatherina bonti. The sequence goes on from NC_136622.1 coordinate 21,978,208, forward strand.
AAGATTTGCAAGCTCACCGTCTGTGCAGAGCACACTGCACACAGCCAATCCAGTCTCACAAGGCTGCCAAGAGACTTGCCATGATTGCCCTTCACCATCAGACACATTTGCACTGATGTCAGAAACATGTGCACTGGAAACCGGACATGTGGAGGACCATTATGTTCAGCAATAAAATCATATTCTGACTACAGCAGCTGGATCATAGGATCCAAAAATGGCAGAAAACATTACACTAATAGTCCTTTTTTCAAACGAATTAATAGTTAAACTGCCAAGTAGTTGTGTGTCTTCAGACCTTAACAACTTAATCCATTAAATGATGCTAAATAAGTCGATAGCAGAATAAGATGCAGCTGGCAGAAAAGATTTGGCAGTTGTTTTTTACGGGCTATATCCATAAAATCTGTTGCTCATCCTGCAGATGCATTTTCATTATGAATATGGCACCATTTAAAGGGTAAATCAACAAGGTTTTAAACAGCATACGTATCAGTATTTATTCCCGAGAGGCATTGTTTAAGTCAGTAAATGCTTATTTATATAACACCTTTTGAGATTTAAAAAAATCACCAAATGTTTCACAGTAAAACACAAAACAAACAACAAAGAAATAATTAACCAGTGAGAAAAAGTCCTGACTTTTTGTATTAAATTTAAGTTACATTTTGAATTTCAAAAGCTTTTCAGTTAGTTTTGTGTGTGTGTGTGTGTGTGTGTGTGTGTGTGTGTGTGTGTGTGTGTGTGTGTGTGTGTGTGTGTGTGTATGTGTGTGTGTGTTAATGCATTTTTGCCTTAGTACACATACTGGCTGTATGTATGCATGTATGTACCTATACTAAATGCATACATACATTATTGTTGTAATTTTCTTTATACAGTATCTAGCACTTTGACACTTTGTTTTAGCATGTGATACAATACAGATTACATGTCATCATTTTTTTTATTGTTATATCACTATGTAGCATGTAGCATATATCTTCAAATCATTGGCCTTTTTTTTTTTTTTTTTAGCATTATGCATTTTTTGGCCACGTGTGTAATGTTCCTGAAGGTGTGTTGTTTTAAATAACACCAGAACTGCCTTACTGATTTACAGTTTAAACTTAATAATATGATTTCTAACTACCCCATGGCTACTTACACGGTCATCAAACCTAAATCATTCGTTGTTTTGTGGTTAAAATCCTGATTGACAGTATGCAGTAGTTTGTATTTGATTATTTTAAGACAGTGTTTCTCACTACCAGTCCTCAGGACCCCCTGCTCTGCATGTTTTATGGGCAACCCTACCTTTACACACCTGAATGAAATAAAGGGCTCGTTAACAGGCTGCAAAGAACTTGATAAGGAAGTTCAATAATCTGACTCAGGTGCTTTGGAGGAGGAACATGTCTAAAACATGCAGGGCAGGGGGGGGGGCCTGAGGACAGGAATTGAGAAACACTGCTTTAAGAGAACTGTAAGTTGACTTACTATATCATTGCCACCAGGTGGTGCTCTGACCCAATCAATGTAAACTAATGAAGCCCTGAGTTTCTGGCAGTTCTCTGCTATTAGTCAGATTTGTTCTGGATGCTGTGATACAGTCGGAGTAAATCTGCAGGTTAATGCTGAAAATATAATAAATAAAAGGAGAAAAATGACATAGATTGAAACGTATAAAATCACACAAGCGTGTAGGTTTACTGTGCCTCCTCTAGGGGGACACCGGTCCCCGCGAAACGGGACGCAGATCGCGTGAGTATACGCGCGCGTGTGTGCGGCATGAGAGAAAAGGGGGAGAGAGAAATGAGAAAGGGAGGGAAGAGAGGCGTTTGGACTGTATTGTCGAGCTCTGGCTGCAATAAGCAGAAGTTGTCCTCCTAATTTTGTAGTTTTCTCTGCCTTCCCAAAGCTCCCTGGTGTCGGACAGACCCTCATCTGAAGCGTGTCACGGCGGCTGCGCGAGGACTGAAGACCGGGCTAAACTAGAGCTCCACTGCGGTGTGAAGAGTTACTCCTATTGGATATTTCTGGCATATATGGTTATCCTATGGTAAGTGCGGTGCTTCTCACAAGCTTTCCCGCGGCTTCGCTGGGGAACTGCTCTTCACATTGTTCATTAGTTGGAGGTCGGTTTAACTAAATGCAGTCTGAGGATACAGCAGTCAAGGAGGAGGACGGGGGGGGTCACGCCAACAGCTGACTTGTACTACAGTTGTGATTGCGGCGGGGCTGAGCAGCAGGACATTTCTGCAGAACATAACAACGTTCCGCATGCCTGCAATTTATTTCTTTATTTATTTGCTTATTTATTTATTTGTTTTCTTATTTATTTATAAATAACTTGTTCTTAACCTGCCAGCTATTTCATATCTTAAATATGTCTCCCAAACAGCGTTTCACTTCTGTTTGTATCCTACATGATCTGACACACGTGTTCCGAGAGAAAGGCCCATGTAACCTAAACTGTCCATATAGATAAGACCATGTTATCACTGCTATAAGCTGGACTACACACCCCTGTGATTTCGAAGAATCCCGGTGCCAAGACTGAAGTTGCCCGACGGAATGTTTCACTCCTGATAAGTTGGTGAAGGCGGTGATGTGTGTCAAGCTGCAGTCCAGGCTGACCTCGGGCTGTCCGGTTCCACGCTGTGTCCATGTGAATTGTGCCTAAAGAAGCTACATGTGAACATGGAGAGCTGTCGACTTTCCATGTAGGCTACTACTTGGTGCGTCCGGTTATGTAACGCGCTTCGGCCGGCCGACTGCCCGCAAATAGACAGACAGGGCCTACAACGTGTATTTGCCTAACATGTTTTTTTCATCATGATTAACATCAATGGAAACAAGACTGTTTGTGTCAGCCACACACACACACACACACACACACACACACACACACACACATATATATATATACACATACACAAAAAAAACAAAAAAACAACGACAAATAAACAAACAAAAAAGAAAGAAGCAACAACGTCGGGAAAAAAAGACACCCATGATGTGCTTTGCGCTGTAAAATGCCAGCGTGAACATTTTAATTTGTGCATGCAGGGCGGCTGACTCAAATCAGTTCATGTGATAAAGATTCAGTTCATGATATATGACAGATGCCTGCATGCACAGATTGCATTACATAAGATGGGGCTGACCTGTCTGTATCAAAGGTGAGTCGAGGACTAAGGTTATTTTTGCACGAAAAAAGGGTGAACTGGCCACATTATGCCAGAGTGGTTCACACACTCACCATATGTTCATAACATATAAATAACATACTGATTATTACTCTTGTTTGCTATTGTTGCAAGCAGTTATGGCCAGATAATTTAATTAAGGAACAACCTGTGCTTCATTGGGATTTGTTGAGAAGAATGAACACAAATATGACTTTGAAACACAAGCTTAAACTTGCTTTGCGTGTTTGATGCTGCTCTTTCAATTGGATTTGTTCTTTGGTGATTGATTAACTCAAATTACAACCCACTGGTGATTCTAACCCAATCCATGAGTGCAGTTTATGTGTGCTCTTCCTACCATTAGCCTCAACTCATTCATTCTGGCAGAGATTTGCTTATTAAGTTTAGAGGTCAGCAGTGTCCTTGACATGTGCAGTCAGAAGCCAGCTATAGTGAGTCATCAAAGCTAATGGAGGAAGCATGGACAATTTAATCTGGACAGGAGAGCTCTTGATCTCTGATGGTGCCCACTCACTGCGCCTTTGTTGTCAAATAGAGCACAGCCAACCCTGGCCACTCAAGATGTTTGGGGCAGATTGCAAGGATACAGCGTAGCATGTATTCACCAAGAATTGTTGTTCTTGGTGTTCCAAAGCTCAGAGTGGTAAATGTTAAAAAAGAAAAACTCAGCAGTCAGTGCAGTTTGAGTTAAAATGGGGCTACATTCGACATTACAGTTTAATGACACAATAATCTGTGCTGCACGACGTAACCTAATTCAAGGAGTTTTTGAGTTCAAGTTTTGCTAGCAGAGCATCATGGAGACCTTGAAAATGCTGTTGAATCCTGTTGACATTGGGTGATGAGGGACAGTCAAATGACAAACCTTTTAACAGGCATTATTTCATGAGCTCAGTCATTGATTCTCAAACTTTCAGCCCGAGTCACACACAAAAGGGCACATGTAAGTACATGCATGCACACATTCACCGCTGTAACACATGTGCTATGGAAAATGCATCTCCCTCAGTGTTTCCATCTATCATGATCCTGATCCCCAGGAAGTTTACCCTCAGATTTGTCTTTGTGTGTGTGCTGTAACGGATTGTGTATTTATTTGTTCTTTAGGACAACAGGTGGTTTATAGACACATCATGGTGTGAAGGGTAGACACAAAACAGAAAGTGGTTCAAATACAGACACACCTCTGATCCTTCTGGCCAGTCTGAGCTCATGGTGTGTGTTCGCTGGGATCAACTAGTGGCCTGGCCAAAGAGCGAAGAGTTTCTACACACAGCAAAGCCCACACAGGTGAGAGGATCCTCAAATCTCTGCAAATTCAAAACTGATATCATACAGGTAGCTTGTTTTAGCTTAATTAATTTTGTTTGGATCACCGGCTTTTTGTTAGGATGTCGTGGGCCAGAAGCCTCTTCGCAGGCCGAGAGGACGAGCGAAAAACAGCATGGGGAGAGCGCAATGGCAAAAAGAGGAAAGAAAGTTCGTCTCTATGCAACCCACGTTACATGAGCTGCCTGAGGGACTCAGAGGACGTAGAGACCCCTAATGTGGCCCCTCAGCATTACCATTGCGGAGCAGGTACCAGTGGGGGCAGCTTTGGCCTGCGTTGTGGCTGGCAGGAGGACCACTATGGGAAAAGGATGGTTGATGGCGGCGATGTGGGACTAAAGGCCGTGGACCTGGGCTTTGAAGATGGCGAGCTGAATGGCAGAAAAGAGGACGAATTAGGGGAATTATCCGAGAACAACTGCAAGGTGATGACTGTCACGGAATGCTGGATGCAAATTTTGTGGATTTTCCAATCCAAGAAATTTCAGTCTGCCAAACTGGAGCGCCTTTACCAGCGCTACTTCTTCAGACTCAACCAGAGTTCTCTGACCATGTTGATGGGAGTGCTGGTGGTTGTGTGTGGAGTCATGCTTGCCTTCCACTGCATCCACTCAACCCTGAATGTGGCCTACATCTCTGTACTCTCAGTAGCCATGGCTCTCTTTCTGGGCATGATGGTGGTGTGCAACCGTAATGGCTTCCACCAGGACTACATGTGGATTGTGAGCTACTTGGTGATCGGGGTGCTGATTGTAGTACAGGTTCTCGGGGTGCTGATGGTGTCCCCCCGTAGTGCTTCAGAGGGCATCTGGTGGACAGTCTTCTTCATCTACATTATTTACACTCTGCTGCCAGTCAGAATGAGAGCTGCAGTCCTGAGCGGGACTGTGCTGTCCACCATACACATTGTCACTGCCTGGCAACTCAACCAAGAAGACAAGTTCATTTTCAAACAGGTAAGCCAGAAACAAGCTCCTGCAGGTCTTTCAAAGAAACTAAAGACCTTAAATACCCTTCTAATACAGTATGTTTAATTTTCTATCTCTTTTGCCACCTCAGTTATCAGAGTGGAAACAGTCTGGCTATTAATTACAGGACAGCCAAATAATCAGCCACGACTTTGTCAGCCGATGATTTAAGCCAAGCTTTGCCAACTTTCAATGCTTTCAACTTTCATTTTTCTGTTTCATATAATTGGACAAAAGATTATCTGGGTTTGAGACTGCTGTTTAAACAAAATAATGTGTCATGTTTTGCCCTGAAAATTTAAACCAGCTTTAATCGTGATATAAGATGTTCTGGAAAGAAAAAAAAAAAACTGAAACATGAAGAGATGATTTTGCACATTACATAACAAGTCGAGGTCTTTCATTATAGAAAATCTAATACTATAATGAGTCTCTCATGCCTAATAATTAGCTAGATTCCTACAATGACTGTGCATCCTGAGGTTTTTATGTATTGGTTATCTGACTTCAAACAGTTGCAAAATATTTGAGCTCTTTTTATTTTGATTTTTTTTTTTACCTATATTGCTTTAACATATGCTGTAACTGTTTCTGTTCATCTAAACTTAATCCAAAACAAGTTTTTAGCCGCATTAGATAGAAATATCAGTGTCTTTAGGGTTCAAAGTTTTCAGCAAGTATTTCACTGTGCGACGGTACCGTGTATAGTTTGATATAAAGCCTATTCCTAAATAGTATTCCTGATGTGTATTGCAGAATATTTGTCATAATTATTCAACCATCTGTTGAGAATACTATGAAAAATATCCCATACATGCTTGCCACCATACAATTGAGTACAATGTTGTCACTGTATTCACCAGTGAAAATGGCCCACTTTCTGCTCCCATCAATATAGGACACACATTGTACAGATTCCTTAACCACTTTTTCATGTCAGAGGTGCTGTACTAAAAGTAGATGGTGCTGTAGATCTCGGCAGCTTTTCAAATGAGATTTTTAATGAGTCTATGTTTTGTGCTTTAGGGCAGCTACTGGCATCTCTTTGGGGGTTTGTAGAGGGTCATCTGGGTTGAATGAGCCTGTTTAGCTGCATTGTAGAGAATTATCATGATAACGTAGCATGGTGCATTCAGGCCGCAATCCTCTAAAACAAGGAGGCTATTGTAGTTAAACAAAACCGGGTGGGGTGGGATACTCAGATTGTGCAATGAATTTTATGGAAAACAGGATGGTTACTTCTACATATTGGAAACAGTTTGTAATTTCATTAGCTTTCAGCACATTGTAAATATTTCTTCATTGCTTTTGCGTGTTTATTCGTTTCAGCTTCCACTTTGAAAGTGACTGTACTAGTACAATCATATATATGTATGTATGTATGTATGTATGTATAAATATATATATATATATATATGTATATATATATATACATGTATAAATATATATATATGTATATATATATATATGTATGTATGTATGTATGTATGTATGTATGTATGTATGTATGTATGTATATATATATATATATATATATATATATATATATATATATATATATATATATATATATATATATATATATATATATATATATATATATATATATATATATATATGCATGTGTCCATGTACGGGGCCTCAATACTGACCAGATGTGCTTCTTTGTCCTTCAACAGGCTAAACATTTATCAGTTACATTTTTTGTGATGAAAATATGGAAAGGAAATACAAAAAACATTGAGTTTGCATAGAAGTTTAACCTGTATAAATGAATGTGCTGTGAAATAATCATCTATCGGCTACAGTCAAACCTCTCCAATGTTTTTGTCTTCGGTTTTGTTATCATACAAATCAGAGGTTGTTATATTAGTTAAACTTCCACTTTCCACATTGAACATTTAGCTGATTGTTTCTGCATACCGTATGCATTTTTTTGCCTTGTATTTGGTGCCAGTGGTAACTTTACCATTAGGCACTGTGCAGGGAAATAGTTGATTAGCATAAGAACTTGTGAAACAGGCAGCCGTAACAATTTTTTTCTCTTGTGCCACATATTCTTCCTGAAGTTTTCAGTCCTTAAAAATATTTTTTCCCTCATGAGAGAGGCAAATATAGAGACAAGTGCCTGAGCAAGACAATATAAACTGACTATCTCGATGTATCGTTTTTTCCATGACAGTTGAGCAGCCTGATGAATATGCAGCCACTAGCAATAAGGCAATATTGACATAACTACTGGTACAGTCAGTTTATGTGTTAAATGCACTTGACTAGACAGAATGAGAAAGGCATTTTGCTCTTTTGTCTGTGTGTGCTCCAGCCATGATCAGTTGCATTGGTTTTCAGATGATGGACTGCCGGTATGTCTAGGCTTGCGCCACTGTACATTCCAGCTGTGTGAACATTTAAAGATAGGACATGGACCTCGTGGTGTTTGGTCGAGATCTATGTAAAGACATGAACCTTGCTTGTTTTTTGTGATACTGGTGTTTAGAGTAAAGATAGTGTGCTTTTCAGTAACTTAACAGTCCCGGCAAGCATTTATCAAACCTGCTTCAAGTTACTCACAGATGTGTGAATACTGAGTGACTCTATTCAAAGTGTATCTCATGTTAACGCTGGCACAAAGTCTGGCGTCACTCTTCTGAGACCTCGTCATTCTCCAACCCTCAGTGTATCCCAGTCTTTTCTTGTATTTTTTATTCTCCCTGTGGATATTTTTATGGAGGATGAGAGCTGAGAAGATGTGAAACTGATGACAACAAGGACAAAAGCAGTCTTTGTGAGGGACCTCCGCGAAGATGGGGAGATGGGGGTTTGTGGGGTTATACAGTGGTGACAAGCAGACGACCATGGATGGAGAGCATGAAATAATGCGAGGCTGACTCACCCTGCTGTAAAAGACCTGCCAGTCACTTCTCCTTTTTTTTTCCACTCTTTTTTTTCTATGAGTCATAATTCCAGTCTCACAAAACCTCTCTCAAATGGAGTGGCCTTTTATTTCACAACAGGCTGAGATTGAGCTCATGCTACTCGTGGGGATTGCTTCCATAGATCCAAATGTTTCTGTGATCTCTGCTATAAATGGTTTCCTTAGAAGCAATACAAAGGGATGAAGGTGGAACTGCTCTCAGGAACAGGGATGAGACACTGCTATGTTCCCTTGAAGTGTCTCCTTAACCCTACAGGCAAACCTTTACAAGAACCTCAATCACATTTTTGTCTGTGCTGTAAAGATTTAAAAGTAAGCTTTTGTGTTGTATCAGAAGGAACAGCTAAAGCTAACCTTTTTTTTTATTATTGGTTATCTGGATAAGGGAAATGCAAGAAATGGATACCCTGACCATGACTTGTTCTTTGCAACACTCATCGATTAGGTCCTTTTTCGTAAATATATTTTATTGAATTTTAATATAGCAAAACAAAACAACACAAATGGAAAAATAAATACAAAACATAACACTGAACGATGAGCAGTCTGAGCAATATAAAAAAAACAAAAATATCACAAAAATAGAAAAAATAAATACCTCCATCTGTCACAAACGTAACATCACATATTCATTTAGATAGACCCAAAGCACTCCACTTCAGGCCTGTACCTCTCCGAAGGACACCGCTCAAGTCTCCGGGTAAGTACTCCAAGAAGGGACGCCATAAATCAAAAAAACGGTCATCATTACCATTCAACTTTGCACTCAGTCTTTCCATAGGTAAAACTTGAAAAATTTCTTTATACCACTGAGTAACAGTTGGTGGTTTATCTTTTATCCAATTGAATAAAATACACTTCCGTGCTAAAAATAAAAGCTTATTTACTAACATGAATTGTTTTCTATCTGCAAACTTATTAGAAGACGGCAGCCCCAAGAGAAACTGACCCGGGTCTTTGCAGATTCTTCTCTTCAATATAGCACTTATTTCTTTTGTTACACAAGTCCAATACTTCGATATCTTTGGACAGCTCCATAGACAATGTAAATACGTCCCATCAGTAATTTTACATTTAGTACATAAGGAGGACCTTAGTGAGTCTATCTTGTTCAGGAAGACCGGAGTCCTGTGCTGCCTATGTAATATTTTATACTGAATTTCTTTGTATTTATTGCTAAGAAATAATGTATGAGTAAATCAAATACAATCTTTCCAGTCAGTCTCATCATAGTGGCACTGAAGATCCTCCTCCCATCGATCAATCAACTTTCCAAGATGATGTCCAGCATATTCCTGTAAATTTGCACACGACTGCTTAATGATGGGCTTCTTCACATTAAGATCCAGTACAAATTTCTCGATGGGTCCTGGCAACATTGTTCCTTGAGTAAGTCCAAAATTTGCTTGAACAAAATGTCTAATTTGCAAATATGCAAAAAAGTTCTTTTGAGAAATACCATATTTACTCTGTACCTGTACAAAAGACAAAAGGATATTACCTTCAAATAAGTCACCAACTACTCTTATTCCAACACTGTACCATCTTTGAAAAACAGCACTTTTGACCCCTGGGGGAAAATCAATATTATTCATTAAAGGTGTCAAGTAATAGAGGTTGGAAATATAAGATGTATGTTTATTCATATCTCGCCAAACTTTTATAGTATTGTAAATCAACACATTAGTCTGTGTTACCTTCTTCTTTCTCATAAGTTCACTTATTAATGAATAGGGAGTACATGCCCATGATTCAAGAGGATTTCCTTTTCCCTTCAAATAAGCATGTACCCAGTCATGGAGAATTCTACAATGACAAGACCAGTTGTAATACATAATATTAGGAAGAGCGAGTCCACCCCCATCTTTGGGTAACTGCAAAGTTTTAAAACTTAATCTGGGCTTTTTCCCTCTCCATATAAATTTTGACAAGTCCCTCTCAATATCCTTTATCACCTTTTTTGTTAAATATATTGGAAGCATTTGTAAAGGGTATAGAAGACGTGGTAACACATTCATTTTAATTAAATTTATCCTGCCCATCCAGGACACTGGGAGCTCCGCCCATCTAGTGAGATCTCCTTTAACTTTCTTATGAACCACATCAAAATTTTTCTTAAGAATAGTCCTAATATTTGGCGAAATATGAATACCTAAATATATGAACCCAGTGTCAGACCAAGAAAATGGAAAATTATCAATCTTGTTACAATTTCCTAATGGCATGGCAATTGTTTTATCAAAATTAACTTTATAACCTGAAAGAGACCCAAATGATTTTATAACTGACATTACAGCTGAAACAGACTTCTCAGGATTAGTGATAAACAGCAAAACATCGTCAGCATATAACACAATTTTATATTCAGACCCTCCAATTTGGTATCCAGAAATGGAACTATGACTTCAAATGGCCTCAGCCAAAGGCTCAATTGCCAATGCAAAAATTAATGGAGAAATCGGGTCCCCTTGGCGCGTGGATCTACTCAGTTTAAACTCAGTCGATTTAATACCATTTACAATAACACAAGCTTTGGGAGAATTATATAACAACTTAATTAGGGCAATAAAGCCGTCCCCAAGACCAAATTTCTCCATAACTGCAAATAAATATGGCCACTCCAAACGGTCAAACGCTTTTTCAGCGTCAAGCGATATGACCAGACCTTTTGTTTTAGTGACGTTGGAGTATTCAATGATGTTCATGAGCTTTCACATATTACTAAATGAGAGTCGATTTTTAATAAACCCTGTTTGATCCGACCTGATGAGGGTTGGTAAATATTTCTCTAATCTTCTTGATAATATTTTTGAGAAAACCTTGCTATCTACATTTATCAAACTAATTGGACGATAGGAGCTACACTGATCTGCTGGTTTGCCTTTTTTTAATATTAAAGAGATATTTGCTGAGTACAATGTAGTAGGGAAAGTGCCCAATTCTGCCGCATGCCGGTACATATTTAGAAGTGGTTGAACAAGTTGGTCTTGGAAAGTCTTGTAAAACTCGGGACCATATCCGTCAGGCCCACCTACTTTTCCACTTTGAAGAGATTTTATTGCATTAATCACTTCTTCTTTTGTTATTGGCCCACCAAGGGCAGCCTGATCCTCATCTGTTAAAGAAGGCAAATTGAGAGTTTCCAAGAACTTAGAAGTAGCATTTGGTGACATTGATGTCTCTGATGAATATATTTTCTGATAAAAATGTTCCATTATTTTTTACTAACTTTGTACTTTCATAATGAGTTTGACCATTCTCATCTTTCAAGGATGATATAGCTTGAATGTCTTGTCTGCCTGCTGCCAACCGTGCCAGGAGCCGTCCTGGTTTATCTCCCATTTCAAAGAATCTGTGTCTAGCATAAAAAACACTGGCCTCAGCTTTCTGAGTCAACAAATGATTCAAAGCTGAGCGAGTGGCCTCAACCTTTTTGTGCAGAACCACTGTAAAACCGGCCTTAAGTTGAGTTTCCAACCTGTGTAACTCCTGTTCTAACTCTAATTGTTGTTGGATTGCCTCCTTTTTTCTAGCTGTACTGTAAGAAATTATGGCTCCCCTTAAAAAGGCCTTCAGCGCCTCCCAGAGGATAGATGGGTTTGTACTGTCATTATCATTAGTGGACAAAAACAGTTCAATTTGGTCTCTAATAAATGTTACAAATAATGGGCTGTTTAAAAGTGATGGATTGAGACGCCAGTTACGTGATATTAGTTGTGGTTGAGGTGGCAATACCAGCATATGAACATCTGCATGATCTGAAAGTACCCTCGTACCAATGTCACATACCTGAACTCTATCCAAAACCGACCTAGAAGCAAAAAAATAATCTATGCGAGAGAAGCTACAGTGTGGATTTGAATAAAACGTATAATCTTTTTCAAGTGGATGAATAGCTCTCCACACATCAATCAATTGCAAATCAGAGCATAATTCCTTAGTTGCCTCTCTCATTCTACACATTGAACTTCTTGCTGGAGGACTTTGATCCATCTTAGCATCCATAGTGCAATTAAAGTCACCTGCAAGAATACTAAATGCGATCATAAAAGAAGAACTCACAGCAAGAAGTTTAGAATAAAAGTCTTTTAAATAAACATTTGGGGCATAAATACAGCCAATCAAAATATTTTCCCCATACAAATAACCTCTGATGATAACATATCTACCTTCAGTGTCTGTCACAGTCTTTTCTAAGGTAAATGGTGTGTTTTTATTAATTAATATTGCAACTCCTCTCTTACTACTTGAAAAAGATGAATAATATACTTGTCCAACCCATTCTCTTTTAAGCTTTTTGTGTTCCTCATCAGTGAGGTGGGTTTCTTGTAAAAGGGCGATATTAACCTTCTCTTTCTTAAACCAACTTAATATTTTTTTCCGTTTTACCGCATTATTTATTCCTTTAACATTCAAAGAAATATACTTAGTTGTACTCATAAGAAAAAAGTAAAACTAAACATTTATGCAACACAATGGAGGGAAAAAACACATAACACTCATAATCTGCATTAAAATATAGAAAACCTTGCTCAGACTTGCTCGAACCAGAACAGAAAAGAACAAAAGAAAAAAAAAAAAACCTGGGCGAAAACAACATATATATATATCAATAAAAAGATCAAAACACCCAAGCACGAGAGGTATAACAGTCCTCTGGAAAAACAGTTCAAGACTCTCCGGTCTGGGAGGAATCACCACCTGTTGTGAGCGCACATTCCAAGGCAGACTCCACACGTCCGCTCCCATAACGGCACTCTCATACCCCCGATCAAACTTTCAGTTCAAAACGTAAAAGCTACCTTATACTGTAATAAAGGTAAACAACGAACAGTCACTTTTATCCTTACTCAAATATGGTTGAAATGAAAATATTCAAAAACATAATCTGGCATCTTATCCACACTATTCATCACTCGTTTGGCCGTCCAACGCCTCTACAACACTTGCTGCGTCTTCAGCAGAATCGAAGGAGAAATTCTTACCATTGTAAGAAAAACGAAGAACCGCAGGGTACAGCATCCCAAACCTGATGTTCTTGCTGATCAGCTGTTGACATACTGCGTTGAACTTTCTTCGTTGCAATAATACTCTTTGTGGGAAGTCTTGACGGATGATAATCGAGGCTTCATCGAAAACCAATTTCTTTTTCTTGCTGAGAGCGAAGACTCTCATTGCATCGGTCGGATAGTGAAGCTTCATGATGACAGCCCGTGGAACTCCTGGTCTTGGCGTTCCCAAACTCCTGTGGCAGCGGTCCAGCCGGATCTTGCCCTTTTTGGTTTCCATGTTCAGGAGAGTTGGTAGCCAGGTTTCAAAAAAGTGAATGGCATCCTTTCCTTCTATGCCTTCTTTCACTCCAAATATTCTTATGTTGTCTCTTCGCATTCTAGATTCCTGTTCATCCATTCGGTTTGTCAGCGTGGTAAGTCGTCTCTCAGCCTGCATCATTCTTGTCTCAATATTGGCGATGGTGTCTTCCGCACCAGAAATGCGACTTTCGGCTTCCTCCAGACACTTTGTATTGCCGTCTAAAGTAGTCTGGATTGTGTCCAGTTTATCGCTGATAACCGCCATCTTGTCTTCTACAACGGCAGCAACTGTGTCCCTAATGTCCATTTTCAAGGCCGCAAAATCAAAGGGATAGCCGGAATTAGCTTGGTTAGCATCCACGGTGCAGTCATCATTAGCCGTAGCAGTAGCCTCGACGCCAGTTTGATTTCGAGTGCTTCTCACTGGCCTCTTATCCACAGTTTCGCCTCCTCTTTTGCCAGACATGTTTACATATGCAAAGTATCCGTCGTGTGTAAAATTTGGTAGCCTTATTCAACCGTAATATATTAAAATTGAGAAAGCTTCACCGGGAGCTCTTAAGCGCTGAACCTCTCAGTGTGACGTCATACCGGAAGTCCCATCGATTAGGTCCTGATTGATGTGAATAAAAAATGCTACTTAGACAAGAAATAAACTGAAACAAGAAAACTCCAGTTCAAATATCTCATTCCTTGTTTGGGAATTTTAAATGTCCACATGCAGACTGATGTTCAGACTGATTGTTTAGGTAGAGGCTCAAAATGTATTTTCTTCTGATACCATAATTTGAAGTATTTTCGATTATCACTTGCTCTCTGTGCTTGTTCTGAGTTTGCAAACTGGAAGAAACATTGCTCTCCATACAAAACATGCAATCTGAATATAGTTTCGAGTCAGACAAATGTCGAGAGTTACAAGTGCACTCCTATAGAATCTTATTTACTGCTACATTTCCTTTTTCTGTAACGGTTTTCAGCTACAGAACAATTTCCAAGATAGTGTGTAGTAGTTGTCCTTGTTTTGTAGAAATACTTCTGGCACTTTAATTTTGTCCCCAGTCATGCTCTTTTTAGTCTTTTAATTGAATTTGTTATAAAAGGGCATCTATGAAAGCTGATGTCTTGGAAACCATTTTTTTTCCTGTTTTTGATATTTGGCTCATGACTTTTGATTGATGATTAGAACAAAAATACAAAATTCAAGATTTTGCCTTTTTCTCTTTTTGTTTTTAATGAACACTGAACATCCTAAAAGTCAGATCTACGCTAACAAAACTAAATGTTTGTTATGGAAAGTTTTAGCTAGTAATAATTTACTCTGTGTTTAACACTTTTTACCTCTTATTTTACCATTGTGTTGACTCAGAAATAAGATTTTTCCACCAGTAATCCTTAGTAGATAACATCCACTTGCACTGTTCTACTTTGGTCCAGTCACCTGAGGGATGATTTTAGCTCATAGCGCCGAGCTCTCGTGCTGGGGCTGGAAGTCAGACACAAACATCACATGATCCATAACGGACACATTTGGACCTCGGAATGCTTCCTTGTTAAAGTCCACCTGTTCTTACTGTGTGTGTTGTCGTCTCCTGTGGGTAGGTAAAGCAACTTTTACAGCATCGAGCCCAAAAGGCTTTGCTATGGAATTTCCATACTTGGAAGTTTTGCAGCTGTGCATCCAAATGCCTATATGTCTTAAGGGGGATTACTCGATTTCCCATACCATTGTTTAATTCTAAGAATTTACAGCCAGTGAGATTGCATCATGATGTCATACATGGATTAACAAGGAGCTATGCATAAATTGTTATTTGGTGTGGTGTGGGATAAATTTGGATTTCTAAATCCAAAATTAAATCCAGCTGGAAGGAGCTTTTGACAAGCATGTCAAAAACAGAGTAAATCTCGAAGGGACATCTCGGCTTTGCTTTGGTTATTGTGTGCTGATCCTGCACTAGAGGAAAAACCTGTTCCCTTGGCAGATTGTTATGGGGTCAACGAATGTGGGACTAGTGGAAACATACCGATTCTTCAGCTTAACACTGGTGAGAAAGATACCAATCAATGAAATGTCACGAGAATGACGAGGCTTGCATAATACAGTTAGGCCAGAAAACAACTCAAAACTAGCAGCACAGGCTACTGTTACCTCGGACAATGATTTATGGTGTTTGCCTTGAAAGGAAGACCAATACTCACATGTTCTGCAGGAAAATAACATGTGCTCTCTGATGCTCAGCTTTTACTGAAACAAACTGAAAACACTGATCCTGTTTCGCATGATATATTTTCCAGTTGATTTTAATTGTTGTCGAGGTTACATTGGCTTATTGTTAGGACTTTTCTTTTTGCAAATAAAAGCATTGGATGCCCCTTTTATGGCAAAAGTCTTTACTGTTTTATATTAGGTTCAAAGACAATGAAGGTTTTAGAAGTAATATGATCAAAATCTTAAATATCACTTTACAAAAAATTGAGAATTGAATGGAAACAGTAAAATATGCTTTAAGATTGAGTCAAAAAGACACAAAAATAGGTTAATCCATTTGATGCCATCAACATCACTGTTGTTGTTCTGAACATACTGAGTTTTGGTTAGTATTTAACAAATGTTTATACATAGTCTGGCATGCATGGAACAGATTTCTTTTCCAGTTTGCACACATTGTGTGCTTTATTCTGAATGTATAGGTAACAAGAAGAGTTACCTACATGTGTGTGCATGAGCTGCAAGGATCTGAGTGACTTACTTTGCCGCTATCAGATGGCAAGAATACATCCTCATGTTTTATGGCTCCTAAACAACACAGTGCCTCGAATAATAGACCTCTCACCCCCTCTAGACAAGAAAGAGAAAGATGGTGACTCATCCGCTTATTGTATTACAACCACAAGCAACAATACAAACCTGGATAGCCTCCATTACAATGAGTGGGAGAAATTAAGATTAGTGATAAGTGAAACCTTGGTCTTAAAATATAACCAATGATAAGGGAAATAATAGCGAGACTAATAATAACTGAGTGAGTCAAGGGATGAAGAAGTGCAAGCTTCTAATTACACGTCATGGTTTACTGACATGGTGTAACTCTGCTAAAGTATATTCGTGTTTGTGTGTGTGTGTGTGTGGCATGCATTCCCTTTTTTATTCAAAGATAGTTTTACTCAGGATCTTATTGAGTGTGACATCTGTCCTTAAACTGGTGACAAGAAGGTGAATGACTCTGTCAGAGGTCAAAATCTCACAAGTCAGCTGTCTTGTTATCCCCATTCTCAGTTACACTTAAGCTGCTGAAACAACGACAGCATATGTAAGACTGGCATGTGAATGTGCAACAGGAGAACAATTGTAATGACATATTCACTATCAGAGTACAAATAGACACCACCTTTTTCCCACTGAAATGTGCAACACTCTGCCAGACCCATGTGTTTATTGTCAAGGATATTGTAGACCCTCTTAAACATGTTCAGCTTCCTCAACTTTTAATTGAATGGCTTATTAAATGGAAAAAACAGATGATTCTAATGATTTTTCCTAGCTTGTGTTGGTGTTTTTTGTTCTTTAGCCGTTACGTTTCCAGGGTTAAGCTTTAGTGTCCTCCAGTATGACTTTATGACATTTTTAGTGTTTTTATAAAAGCACTCTAGCCCTTAAGTGCTGAGCAGACACAATAAGGAAATGATAAACAAAAGATCTGAGTACTTAAACATACATAGGGGCATCTCATGCTATGGTTAATCATGTGCTCTAACTGTACACCTTAATTCTCATTAAACCCTATGTATGTATTAGGCTTTGTAAACATGACATGTCACATGACTTCTCCTGAAGCTGGTTCAAGATGTGGATACTGTACATCACACGCATGAATTCAGTGTCAGCTCATCCTTGACTAAACAGCTTAAAGAGTATGAGTATTTTCTGCTGTTTAAACTATAAGGTGTTCCCGTGACAGTATTGATCTGTAAGCTTTGTAGTAAAAGCTAATATTGTGCTTGGTTGAGGAGACGGAACAAGGAAGGACAATGGTTAAACCTCTGTAAACAGACACTTCAGTAACTCAGTAATGTAATGAAGTTTAATGTTTCCTATCCTAAAATGTACCATTGAGACAAATCACAAAGATACACAAACAAGGTGTGATGCAGTTCTATTTTGAAGCTCTATGTTTATCTCTTTGTTCATGTTACATTGGTCTCTATCATGAAGGGAAATGGTGGCCTTGGGTTGATGTTGGATATTGTGCTTAAAAGGAGATGAAATAGAAGTTGAACTGGGAATTCCTGGATGTTTAGCTCACACTTTCACAGTTCAAGGCCTGGACTCTCTCACACAGTACAAACCAGTGAAAAGAGCCAATAGAAGACTTAATGTGGCTGGCCGCCTGGTAGGTTAGGCTAATTGAGCAGATTTTGTGTTCTTCAGCCGCTGTGCTATAATTGCAGCTGTGCCTGTGAGGGTGTCAGTGGGCAGGAAGTGGAGGGTTAGTGAGGACACAGCTGGGAGGGGAGTACTGTGTCCAGTTTTGCCTGCTCCCTCCCTCACTCCCTCCCTCCCTCTCACCCACCCACCCATTGCGTGTCCAGCCAAACACTGACCTCCAGCCACTGAGCAGCCAAGACCACTGACAAACAACAAGTAGTCCTCTCAGAATCTCTAACGCATGTCTATTTTAGTTAATGAATGATAGTTAAAAAAATAAATGGAAAAGTCAGAGGCATGTAGTCTCCCCACTAGTGTTGATATTCCTAATATCAATATATATATTGAATGGAGGCTTCTTGTTTATCTTTGCATCAATTTTTTGTGCTCACTTTTAAAGTTTTACATGGGAAAATCCCATCCTGTGTCTATGATTTTCTCCAAATACACATTGTTATTGTTTTATTTCATTTGCAATTACGTGACTTTTGGTGTTATTAGGGGTGAAGCTCTTTGGTCAGCTGTTTTAAAAGGAGCTATTAAAGTATATTTGGCATTGACGTAGTATGAACATTAGATAAAATTAAAGTCAGTAAATTGAGTTTGAGATTTCCTGGCAGAAAAGGAGCCTTTAGATTTTTAACTTTGAGATAAATGTGTTAATTTAGAAAGATTGAGCGGGTAGGTAAACAGGTGATTGCAATTTGCATTTGTCAAACAAGGCTTTTGTTTAATTTTCCTCAAGCTAGTTTTGATTAAGGATCTGTTTTTCTGACAGATGTAAGGCCCGTGTCCAACTTTGTTTAACATTGTGGAATTTGCTTAAGCTTTTCTCAAAGACTTCTTCGGGATTTCTCCGGTCACTTGAGAGCAATTTTGGTTTGGCCCAAGTCATGACATAAACAGAACTTCGATGCCAGATGGCATGAGCCCAAGATGGTAAAGACGGGCACCCACACCCATTTTGCAAAATTTATCTTTATAAGGAAAAGCTTCTTTCTTGTGTCAGTAATTATACATCATAGTAACCTCCAATTACATCACAGCTAGCGCAACAAAGTCTCAAACTTTTGTCTATTTTTACCATTCTAGTTGCACATGTTGTCTTTTCAGGCTGTCATCTGCAGTGTTTGCAGTGTGGGCTTTGATGGTCATTTCTGTTAGACATTTTAAAAGCACCAGATGCCTATCAAAGGTCATTTGCTGGAGAGTAGCCCCCATGTCAACAGCAGTCAGTGTCCCAAGAGCCTGTGTGTTGGCTTATGGGATGTAGCACTCTGGCCTTTTAAAGTTTGAACTCCAGATTTGTGGAGCCTGGGGTTACTGAAATATCTGAACTTCTCTCTCTTTGCAAGTTTCTTCAAACAGCCCAGAATAAGTTCACATATATTATTCAAACGGTAACTTTCAAGTTGTGATGACAGTAAAATACATTTTGGATGATCCAGTGTTAATTTTCACATCCTTCCCTGGTTTGTTGTAGGAATAACAGTTACAAAATCATAAACGTATGACTACATGTGCCACATTTGCCTTCATGTAATCTACATAGGAACAAGATAGTTGCAGTGATCACAGCTTAGAAGGGCTGTGCTAAAATGTAATGAAATTAGATTTTATTTATGAGGTTATTAGTAATTGCATTGCTTTTTATCCCTAAATGAATGGTTGGCGCTCAATCTGTGCACATGTACATTCCAGCACGCTTGTGCTTAAGGGGATCGTCCAGTGGGATATTATTAAAGACGGACTGGATCTGCTGTCTGTTTGCCAAAACGAAATCTTTTCCATCCCTGTCCTCTATTTGTTCTATAACATTCTTACTTTATAAAGCACCTTGCCATGATCCGCACCTTATAAGCCAATGTTTGGGCTCCTTTTAAATTTACCGCCAAGATGTCCCTGCAAAAGTTAAAAAAAAAAAAAGTTGTGCGAGGCTAACCTTTGGTGGCCTAAAATCTCAAGAACAAATGGTCAGCAGACATCAATGGGAGATACTTAAGTCCAGATTAGTGGTTATAAAAACTGCATAATTGTGCTCACTTAGAGAAGTTCCTTCTGCTCTCTTTTCACCACATCACTGTGAAGAGTGTCAGCCATTTGTCTGAATTGGATTTAAAGGCCTGGATGATGTAAGTGCTGCAACAGACACAACAAGCTTCAGGATCAAAGCGCTGCCAGTCCAAAAGGACTCTCGCACATGCATAGCTCCCGCACAAGATTTATTCAAAATCCTCTGTGAATGCCTCTGCCTCTAATCTCTAGACTTTGTGGTGACTAAGCATATAACTCAGCATTAACATAAGCTTTGTTCGTCATGTTTCCCCACAATGTAGTTTCACTTTATCATAGTGATAGGGGGAAAGAAAATGACATTAATAAAGCACAGTTTTTGTTTTGACAGTATTTGCTGCCAGTACAGCTTGGCTGCATCTTGGTGTTGATTGTGTAAGTCTGTAGCATTACTAGAAGGGTGGGACGATTTGCTTTAAAATGAAAAGTTGTTGGAAATTACTGTAAGCACAAGTTTTCTCTGGTGAACCTTCCCTCCTCAACAGGGACAAAAAGAGCCAAACCATACCAAAGAAACGCCAGGAGACACTCCATCCTGTGGGAGTCAGAGGCTGCATGTTTTCTTTTAATTTCTTTTTTATCAAGATTATGCACTGAGCAGTATTTTAACTTTTTTTTTTGGGGGGGGGGGTTACCCAGTTATTGCAGTTTCTAACGGTGCTCAAACTGAATCACCCATACTTCTCACCAAGTTTAAATAGTTAGAATAAATTGCTTTTGCTTTGACCCCTACTTGGACTTAGCGGTAAGAACATGAATAAATGCATTTGATTTTTAGATACTGCGAAAAAGACAGTACATACTCCTTTAATTTAAAGTTTTTATATATAGCACACAGACTCAAACACACACAAATCATCTGGTCAAAGTTGAGTGAATAAAACCTCAGACGATGACAAGACATGACATGTTTGACAGTTTGTCATTATTTATTTAGCATCAACTATACAAAAGATGTATCTGAAGTTGTTTAACTAATCTGCAGGTGTGAAGATCTCTATAAAGCCTAAGAAAATTAGAAAAAGACTGAACACATATGGTTTGGTTTGGAGTTGCCAGGCAAAAAGCTTCATCTCTCTAAAAAGATCATGGCAGCACAGCTGAGGTTAGCAAAGCTGGATGTGAACAAACCACAGGACTTCTGCAGCAGTGTCCTTTGGACAGATTAGACCAAAGTGGAAATGTTTGATTGTAATGTACAGCAACTTGTCTGGTGAAAACCAAGCACTGCATATCAGCACAAAGGCCTCATAGCAGATATTAAGCATGAAGGGTGAAGAGTTGGGTTTGTTTTGGAGCCACAGGACCTGGACACCTTGCTGTCATTGAGTCTAACATGAAATCCTCTGTGTGAAGCCAGCTGTCCAGCAGCTAAGCCTGGTTGAAATTAGGTCATGCTGCAAGACAATGATCCCAAATAAACCGCCATATCTACAACAGAATGTCTGGAAAAGGAAAGAATGAACATGTTGCAATGGTCCAGTCAAAGTCCAATCCTCAGTCTGATTGAAACGCTGTGGCAAGACCTGCATGCTGAATGCCTGCAGATCTCCATAAACTAAAGTAAAATTGTAAAGCAATGTGGTTGAAAATACATCTGCAATGATTTATGTGACTGATAACGTACAGAAAATGATAATAAATTTGAGTTTTTACTGCTAAAGGTGGATCTATAAGCCCCTGAACTGAGGGGTGTACTTATGGGGTTTGCTTATTTCCATTTTGGGAGACTTTTGTTGAATAAATGTAGACACAATGTCACACATTGTTGTTCAGCTGAGGTAACACAGATGACCTGGTAAGTATCAGATTTTTTCTCTTATGTTTCAAAGCAGAATTGAAAGAGGATGTACTTTCTTTTTCACAAAACTGTACATCCACCTTATCACAGCACTATTGTGTTTTTTCCTGGAAATACCAGTGTTGAACCACACACACAATGTCTGAACTTGTACTGAATACAGTGTGCTTACATGAAGCTGAATTGTCTGAACATAAACCAAGTTCATTACTGAAAAATGCAGTCCTGTGAACTGCAGTTAGCCATGAAAGTCAGACAGGCTACTAGCCTGCTATAACCTTCGCTCTTTTCAATTCTGTCAAGCTGTATTCAAAAGTGACAGCTTACAACAAAGTCAACTCAATTAACTTTTAAAGATGCAATCCAGTACAGTGTAGTCCAGTAATATTCTAATTTTCAAAAATCCATTGTACAATCCACAGTTGTTAAATTTATAATCACTGTGTCCATATAAGCCTATTTCTAAGAAATACTTATCTTACAAATGCATAGTCATTTCTGGAGTTGATGCCATCAGATTGTACCACAGCTGTTTGGCAGTCAAGTTTCCTTTGGTTGTCCAGAACCTGATGATGGAGTTAATGATGAGATCTCAGCTCTTGCTGGTTTATCATTATGATTAGCTCACAATGTAAGCTACAGTAAGACTCAAATTTTAATGCTTCACTCAAGAAACATTCAAACAGCCACCATGAGTGGATGTAGGTCCAGACACCTGTGCTTTAATCACCAGCTTATTAAATATGTCATGCCTTTTGATAGTTTTGATGTGAATCCCTGAAGAGCCTATCAGCTCTGTTCTTTAATCTCAGGTCAAAGATTTCAGAAAAAACATTCCTCTCATTCACTCCTAAAATTGTGGTCAAGGGAACTTGCTTGTATGTGTTTCCCTTAGAGATGAAAATGAGGATTTATTTTTCTTGCCCTCTTGCTAGTTCTGGAATAACTGAGTGTCTCTACCTGCTTCTGTAATTCCAAGGACTGATATATACCCAGTACATCCAAAGTATTTCTCCATCTGCCCCTGTGAGCCATCAGTGAGTTTATTTTTGCTTCCTGATGTGCTCCTAATCTAGTTAGTCTTTTTATTTAGGTAGAATGGCCAACTAAAATTGATTGTCGCTTAATAATCCTCAGCGTGAAATTTGCCTCCCTCTGTCCTGTGGCGATAGTGTTCTGTTTCAAGCACAGGTTGTTAGATTATCTTGTTGTGACAACAAAGGCTGAGTTCTCGTGTATACAGTGTAAACCTCGTATCAGGACAGTGTGAGGAAAGCTGGCATCATGACTGAAGCGGTGTTTTTATCTGCTAAATTAAGAAAATGTGTGGATGCTAATGTAATAGTTCAAAACTGTAGTTTTTATCTATATTTTGAGAAGGCAATGACACATCCCTGAAAATATGCAACATACGTATGTGTCCCAATTATCTTTCTCTATCTCTAGTTCTTCATCTCTCTTCCGTCATTCTCTTGATGAACACAAATTGCAAGCATGTCCACAAGCACACACTGGTTTGGCAACATACCAGCCCTTGCTCAGACCTACTGGTAGTGGTGATGGGGTGTTTTCACCTCCTCACATTCAGTTATGATGTCGCTGCTAACCCACAATGAAATACAGCCTCTGTATGTGTCCTGTGCATGTCTTTTTCCCTTTATTGATGATATGATCTCTAGAGGAAACACTCCGGCCTCTGGTCAGGGGTCAAGTGACTTTCCCAGGCTGGAGTATGTTTCTGAACATGAAGAAGAAGTGTGTGTGTGTGTGTGTGTGTGTGTGTGTGTGTGTGTGTGTGTGTGTGTGTGTGTGTGTGTGTGTGTGTGTGTGTGTGTGTGTGCGCATGCCCCTTGCATTTCTGAGCAGAGGGGAAGTCCACAGCTCAAGGCGCACTTTCTGATGTTCAGTCTTGGCTGTGGACTAGTGAGGAGAGAAATTACTAACAGACTTGGCTTACCACATGGGTCCAAAAACACACAGGCACACATAGAAAGTGACTTCAGCAGCACAGATGAATGCCTTCAAGGTCAATGACCTCACAAAGCTAACTGTGCTCCGTAGCTAAACATAATTTACTCAAGGCACAGATAATGTTGTACAGACTGTGTACTGCATTTTCAGAGCTTATGGCACTAGTTAGTCACATAGAAGTTATTTTAATGGCTGTTTGTGTCTTTGTCTTAGGATGCACATTGAAGAGTTCAAACCATGCAAGTGGGTGTCCAACAAATGACGTGGGTCTTGGGATTTTTATTTTAAATTGGAATGGGTTGTACACTGCATTAGCCCTCTTACTGAACCATCTGGGCATCTTATCTGCCATTTAAAACGCAAAGTGAAGAAAACTTTTTCCTGCAGAGTAACCATGACACCATGTTAACCATCTGTGACCAGATCACATCTAATGGCTCCTCAGACGTTTGAGGAATTTTTCGCCTTGCAGTCACTCCTATGACACAGAATGTTATCAATTTCACTAAATGACCTCACCCAGGTCAGACAGAGTGTACTGTCTTCTTCTGAGACATGTTCATATCTTTTTTTTTTCTTTTTTTTTTTTTTTAACTCACTGTTAAAAATGCTTGTCTTTTTAGATCAGTGCCAATGTGCTGATCTTCCTGTGCACTAACATGATCGGGATCTGTACCCACTACCCTGCTGAGGTTTCCCAGAGGCAAGCCTTCCAGGAGACCAGGGGATATATTCAGGCCAGACTTCACCTGCAGAGGGAAAACCAGCAGCAGGTATACAAATACACATGTAGACACCTGCATATTTAAGCTAAATAAGACAAGGAATGAGCTGTGTTATAGTTCTGTCAGAAGAAATGTCACATATGCAAACAAGCAGCAGATGGATGTCTCCATTCCCACTCAAATTTGTTTTTCTCAAATTTTCGAGGTCAACAATTCTGGAGTGTAACAAGTGTCTCCAGTCGTCTTTATTTGACTAGCACATTCCCACGCAAATGCCAGCGAGGGAGAGTGACTCACTGAGCATTCTAACGGGGGAAAAGAATTAAAATGAATGGACTCTCTCTTTCCGTCTACCTTTTTTAATTCCTCTCTCTATCTTTATCTCTCTCTTAGGAGCGTTTACTGCTGTCAGTGCTGCCAAGGCACGTTGCCATGGAGATGAAGGCTGATATCAATGCCAAGAAGGAAGATATGATGTTTCACAAGATCTACATCCAAAAGCACGACAACGTTAGGTAAACTTACAGAGAGCCACGCACGCATGCTTCCACACAAGCTGAGCGGTTACAACTGGCATCAGTGGCTTTGACCTCAATCCAGTGACTGATGTTTCGGTTACAGTGTGACTTCAACAGCTATTTCCCTGACAGTATGTATTATGCATGTTGTTGTTTATTTGCACTGACAGCTCTGGCTGCAGTAATGATATTGACTGAAGCACACTGCTGCGCCTTCTGAAGCAAATTATAGCAAACAGACTTCAAGTTTGCTTGCTCCTTGTCTCAGCCCATGTCACTGGATTTCACTACAGTGTGAATAACTAAGCTGTAAAAGGACATCGAAACTCTTCATCCATTGTGATGGAGGTGCTGGCAGGGCAAAATGAAATGAGGTTCCTACAGAGATCTTCTGTCACAGATGACCTGCATTAGAAGAGGTCATGTACTTAGTGGAAGAATTTGTTGCAGCATCACTGCCTTGGCAAGGTGTAAACTTACAGGACCAATTCATTATCAGTATGTAACCTGATAGTTTATCCTGCTGTCTTTGTTTCAAAAACTGTCATTTTGTAAAAGCACTAACATTAAAGAACTAAGAAATCTAATTAGTGACTTATGTTTTATGGTTTCTAAAGGTGTGTTTGCATCCGTAAAGGTGGAGTATGTAAGATTTTCAATATTTTCAAAATAAATTAACTAATAAAATAACTACAACCATAATAAGAAAGTTTTTTGAACATGTAGGTTCCAGTCTGTCCATATTTGATGCGTTATTAAATTACAAGTTTAATTAATGACAAATGACAAAAAGCACTTTTTTTTTTTATTGGTAGGCAAACATTCAAGAAGAGTCTTTGTCATTAATTAAACTTGTAATTTAATTACACACCAAATATGGACAGAATGAAACCTACATTTTTTTTTTTATAAAAAAAACTATCTAATTATGATTGTAGTTATTTTTTTAGTTAATTTATTTTGAAAATATTGAAAATCTTACATACTCCACCCTTAATGTTTACCAAAGAGCCTAGAATTAAAATTACTGGATGGTCAGTGAGCAATTGTTATATTTCTTCACATTTTGTGCATCTTATTTGTACACCTTTTATGTTTCTAGGTCCAAGATTCAAGGGTAAGAAGTTATGTGAAATTGTAAGCTGTATTACGAGCAGTTTTATGTTTCTTTTTACAGGATTTGTTATGTAATTCTTAACCACTGAAGCTTTATAGGAAAATCACAGTTAATCAAGTTTTCATCCCTCCCTGCAAGTTGGGGTGTGCAGTGTATACATAGGGTGTATATTGTGACACAGGACATCAGTTTTCTGAGTAAATTACAAAATTCCACTTCTAAATTCCTAAATTATGTGCATTATCTAATTATGTGTACAAGTCAAATAGTTGTCCTGCGACAAGGAAGGCATTTGCCTCCATCTGAAAAGTATTCATATCTGTATTGGATGAGTTGATGAGGAGAAAATGAGAAAGTCAGTATGAGAAAAAACAAGTACAAAATAAAGGGAGAGAGAAACATAACAATTATCAATGTGAAGAAATGGGCATCAAATACAGAAAAAATCTCAAAATAAAAGTAGATTATAGATGTTGACAAAGAGCAATTTGAACTTGTGGGTTAATGAAAAAACATGCAATTAATGAGCTTACTTTTGCTGCTTCTCATTTCATTCAAATTCAACTTGAAGATCTGTTCAGATGTTAAAATATGTTTTGATTTATTAAATAAATAAAATAAAATAAAATAAAAATAGTAATTTTAAAAAAACATGCTAAAATCTTCAACAACTACATCTATGAGTGCTCAATTTAGAATTTGGTTTATTCTACCTTAAGGGGATAAACTAATGCATTACAGCTCAAAGCTTTAGTAATAGTGGGAGACACAGATGTACTTTGGACTTCTGTAATTAAGGTCCAGATCACCTGCCCTCTCTCAGTGGTGGTCCTGACAGGATCCACAGCACCATCTGCCAGATTAAACTGGAACTTTTTGTCTAAGATGCTGTTTATGCTTGCTTTTCATTACTATCAAAAGTTAGCAATGAAAGGCATGCAGACAGGGGGACGGGGGCTGGTGTTCTCAGAGGGCTGGATGTAATGACCTACATCGGCCAAGATGATGAGAGCCAGAGCTGAAAAAATGTCTGCGACTCCCCACTGCTCACATGGCAGCCTGACAGTGAGAGGAGAGGGAGGTCCTACACCATGCTAACTCCCTTAATACATTATTGAGTGATCTTGTTCTCTGACTCCCTCTGCCTTTCTTTTTTCCTTTTTGCCTTTTTCGGCTTGTCTTTGCCCTTTCTCCTACCCTCATCTGTCCTGCAGCATCCTGTTTGCTGACATCGAAGGTTTCACCAGCCTGGCGTCTCAGTGCACGGCCCAGGAGCTGGTCATGACGTTGAACGAGCTGTTTGCCCGCTTTGACAAGCTGGCCTCAGTGAGACACCTGTGGCATATGCCGCTACCTCTTTTATAGCAGAATTCTATACAATTATCTCTTATATAATTGCACAGTTTGCAGTCACACTGTATGCATGACAAAACCCAGCATGATGGTCTCTTTGTGGTGTGTGTCTGTGTGTGTAGGTTATATTGTGGAGCACACCAATTAGACTATGCACAGACTGATGAGTCATCTAAATTATGCATCTGCTTGACCTGAGCAAGCTGTGTATTAGCTGTAATTAAAGGTCTAATATTGCAGGTGATTTGTGCTGTGTGTCCCTGCTGTACAGGAGAACCACTGCCTGCGTATCAAAATCCTCGGGGACTGTTACTACTGTGTTTCAGGGCTACCTGAGCCCCGAGCTGATCATGCCCACTGCTGTGTAGAGATGGGAGTAGACATGATCGAAGCCATCTCGTAAGTAAACTTCACACTAATTAGTCAAAACACAAAGAATAACAGCATTTCACTGAAGGTTTAGTATGAATTCCTTGCATTATGCACAGAGTTCTGAAGGAATTCTAACGCTAAATGGTGATTTTTCTGACAACTGTGTGTATTTTTATGCATGTATTTCTGCAGGCTGGTGAGAGAAGTGACAGGTGTTAATGTGAACATGCGGGTGGGCATTCACAGTGGGCGCGTTCACTGTGGGGTCCTGGGCCTGCGCAAGTGGCAATTTGACGTCTGGTCCAACGATGTTACACTTGCCAACCAAATGGAAGCGGGAGGAAAAGCAGGGTAAGTCCCTTACATTCCACCTGCTACTCCACTGAGGTATGGTCCCGTAGACATAGCAACCTTTTTTTTTTTTTTTTTTTTTTTTTTACATGTTTTTAGGCGTATCCACATCACCAAAGCGACGTTGCAGTATCTGAATGGGGACTACGAGGTGGAGCCAGGCTTTGGAGGAGAAAGGAATGCTTATCTGAAGGAGAACAACATTGAAACGTTCTTGGTGCTTGGCTGCAGCCAGAAAAGGGTTTGTGCATGGTCAAACACACAGACATGCTCCTGATTATCTGCATAAACCCTTCAAAGTGTCACACCAGTGCCATATTTCACACAAACAGTATAATGGTTTGTCACCTGGCTTAGAGGGCCTTATTTGATAAAGCGTGTACCCCGGTGGGTTTTTTTTTCTCCTCCAGAAAGAAGAGAAAGCCATGATAGCCAAGATGCAGCGGGCACGTGCGAATTCTGCAGAGGGACTTATGCCACGTTGGGTGTCAGAGAGAACTTTTTCCAGAAGCAAGGAGTCCAAAGTCTACAAGAAAATGGTGAGACTGTGGAATACCTTCCTTATTCTTACCAAGCATCTTGTCCACTCGCTAAAATCAAATCTCATTGTTGTTTTCGCTTGGGTGAAAGGAACCATAGAGTGTAAGAAATCTATTTTACAGTCTATGAAAGTTACACTAGTGGAGTTGACCTAAGAGGCATCTGCTAGAGATGAACAGTTTAATTATTAATGCATTAATTCATGCATTAATGCATTAAAACTAAAGCATAAAAATGTGAAATAACATCACACAGATATGTTGAGCCTCCTGTTTGTCCATATTAGGGCTCAGCTATTATGCTATAAATGCATGGAGGCATTGCTGCTTGAAAGTGTTAGCATCACCCTGTATGTTATACATGAAACAGGTACAGTAGGTTTTCAATGGAACTTTTTTTTCATCATATACATATATTTCAGACTAACTTCTCCCTCATCTTCCCAAATCACTGCTTCTATGTTATAGCTACTGTTGGCTCTCATGTTACAAAGAATCAAAAACTACACTGTGGATGTAAACTCCATGATGTTACCGATTAAAGCAGTTGATTTCAAGCTTTGATATGACCACAGTCTTCATTAGTTGGATGAGAAGTGACCATATTTTTATAATGTTGTGATATTTAAAACTTGACATGACAAGTCATTTAGCTGACGAGACTGAAATTACTTGTGGATCAAAAAATATTTATACTCAGTATTTTATGAGAAAAATGTACTGTTCTTTTTCAAGGAAATCTGTTGTATCCAGAAAGACATTGAGGCAAGGCTGTAGAGCCTTAGTGGTCACATCTGATTGCACACATCATCACATTTTCAGTATCATTTTCATAATCTGTTCAGAGAACATGTAGCATGTCTTTCAATATTGAACAGGGTCCCTCACTAAAAAAACAGATGTTAGCACGTTAAGATGATGGTGAGCACTGGAAACACTCCAGCATTTCCATCTTATCATCATCCTTGTATGTATAGTGGGTTTTTTTTGTTGTTTTTTTGTTGTTTTTTTTGTCTTGTCCAGCATTTAAGCAAGCAGACTGATGTTCTGGATGCTGTGTTCTGCTGAGCAAATTTATTTTGCCAAGGGGAACTTTTATAGATGCAATGATCCCCTTGTATTTCTTGATTCTTATTTTATTTTTCTATTTGCTTTGGATAATAGTTTGTATTACAGAGTTTATGCTGCTGGACCTGACTGGAAAGGACAGGAAAGGGGCAGAAAGAGAACAGAAAAGAGAACATAAAAAACAAAAAGAGATCAATGCATACACGTATATGCACATACATACTCACCTACATATATATGTATATACACTCGCACATACAGTATATATATATATATACATATATACATACATACATACATATATATAGATATACATGCATACATACATATATACACACATATATACATATATATACATACATATACACATACATACAGACATATACATACATACATACATATGTACACACACATACCCACCCACACACATAAATATATACACCCACATAAGCCAACTCTAGATTCATGGTCCCTGTGGAGAACAAAACCATTGACAATCAGGAGGACCAGAAACTAGCAAGTTAAATCAAAAAGACAGATTAATGTATAGTGTTTTTATCATACCAAAAATATTTTGTGTTGTCATTTTTGGTTTACAATTTAATAGAATGAACCCCTAATATCCTTACATACTTCTTTATTGTGTTTTTTTTTTTTTGCCTCTGCAAATGCTACTTATATTTTAGAGTTATGTTTCCACTTGGAAGCAGTTATTAGACATATGTAGCTTAGCTGTGGGCTAGTGTTGGTTGTGTTGGCACTGTAGCTTTGCTCCTCTTTGGAATACAGAGTATGAGATCTGCTTATTTGATAGTCGGAAACTTAAGTGTTACATAATCAATACTGTGCAGTTGCTGCTACTGTTGGTTTTGCTTTTAACTTTTGCCTTAAAATCAGTTGTTGTTGGCCCTTGTTAAGCCTTTCTAACTTGCACTAAATTTCATCAAGTCAAAAGTATTTGAGTTCCAAGACCTATATATTGTTAGGCATTTGGAAGACTGCACACTTGTCTACTTGTGTTGAAAACAGGCATCTGGGAGCAACACAGGCTTTTAATACCTAACCTCAACTGATGGTGACAACCAAAGAACCCCTTTAAAAAGTTCCCAAGTATTCAGTGTCCAATTAAGCAAATGCAAGGATGAAAGCTTTTCCAGTTCCTATTAACAGTTTTATAGAGTGGGGGAAGCTAAGGCAGGACACTGGGAACATAGGATCTTGGCAAAGAAATGCCCTTAAAAGAATACACATGTAGATTTGAAATCTAAGGACCCTGTGTGAAAAGCACATGTATTACTTACAAAAATGTAGAGATAGCCAGTTTGTTGAATGTCAGAATAAACCTAAAATGTACTAAAACCTTTATAGGTGGACTTAATAAGGCTTTCTCTAAAAATTGCAATGCAACTATACAACTGTTCAGTGTTGAAGTACTCAACATGCTGTTATGTGACAAGATGACCACCACCCCCTTGTCTTGCTTTTGCTTTTAACTGAAAGCACTTTGTGCCACACCACATTTTTTATTAAAGGAAAAGCGATTTATACATGAGGATTGATTGATTGATTGATTGATTGATTGATTGATTGATTGATTGAACTTTTTACATTTTCTGAATATTCAGCTGATAAGTTGTGTATCACTAACTTTTCAATCGTGGCATACATGTACATGCCAAAACTTTCTGCCATAGTCTTGGAGTTCTCCTAATTTTCCTGCAATTTAAAGCATGTTCGGTGAAGATGAATAGAAGTCATAAATATTCACAGAACTTTCATTGCAAGATGAAAAGAGGCTATGGGAATTTAAAAAGTATTGATCTTTTTCCATCAAGCCCACAGAAGATAAAAAAAGACCCCTGGGAATTCCTAGTTCACCATATACAACCCCAAGTTAACTCGATGGGACTGCAGCTGCAGCTGTTTTTTCACTTTCTCCCTCTATGTGCTTAAAGTCTAATTTCCTTTTCTTCCTACATTCTTCTCCTTTTTCTCCTCATCTGTCCTCTCAGTCTCAGAGGGTTTGAGCCCTAGGGGCAAAGAGGGTGTAATTTGAAGCCTCCAAGCATTAATTAAAACATCAGTCTGGCTCACAGGGATTAACTGTGCAGATGTCTGAGTCTCTGTCTATATTTCACTGGTACTGTAACTACTTTATAACTTCTCCCTTTACTTTTTTTTTTTCCTGTCGTGCTCTCTACACTTTTTGCTCCTGTTTAAACTTTAGTTTTTTGTGTTTCACAGGGCATCGATGCTGCATCCAGCAAAGAAAAGTGAGTGTTTTTGTTCTGTTTTTTGTTATTGAGGCAGCTTTTGTTATTAGAAGTTGACTGGCAGATTGTTACTGCAGTACTTTCACTTGAGAGCACACTGTTGGTTTAATTCAATGAAATCCAACACAGCAATAATACCACATTAGCTCTGAGTCTTCCTGCCTGTCACAACACAGGTCTGTCCTCTCACATGCACATTCACACAGATACAAACACACTCTATAGAGTGACCTTTTCTGCCATGTACCCCAGTCGCTGTGTTCAGGAAACTCTGAACCCCGAGGATGAGGTGGATGAGTTTCTTGGACGGGCCATCGATGCACGCAGCATTGACCAGTTGAGGAAAGATCACGTCAAGAAGTTTCTACTCACATTTCAGAGAGCAGATCTGGAGAAAAAGGTTTGCATTAAGAGATTATATGAAACTTGCCACAATAAAATGTATCTGTGTTGCAAATGAATTCTTCTTCATGCTTCATTCTCAGTACTCCAAAAAGATTGATGATCGTTTTGGTGGATACGTGGCCTGCACACTACTTGTCTTCTGCTTCATCTGCTTTATTCAGATTATTATTTTCCCACAGTAAGTCCTCTCTTTGTCAAGTAGCCTTTCTGAGTTCTACTAAATTACGGACAGGAAATGTGGCCTTGATTAGTTTATGAGGAGTTAATGAGAGCTGTACATCCTAATGAGCTGGCTTTCTTCTCTTCCACAGAACAACACTTATGCTTGGGCTTTACATCAGCATCTTCATCATCCTTGCTAACATCCTCTTCATCTGTGCCATCTATTCCTGCATTAAAGTAGGAAACAAAGCCATTCACTATCTATATGGTCCTTCTTCTAGATATCTATCGATAAGAATACTTATCATACGTCCTCAGCTTGCATCACTTGTGATATTAACTCTCTTATCTGTTTTTTTTTTCTGTGCCGTTTCTATTAAAGCTTTTTCCAGCTGCCTTGCAGACGCTTACCAAGAAAATAGTCCAGTCTCGAACAAACAGCACACTGGTGGGCGTCTTCACCATCCTTCTCCTCTTCATCTCTTCTTTTGCTAACATGGTAGGCGCTTGAGGTCTTCATTTAGTGGCTTTTGAATCATCAAGCTGTTCTTTTGTTGTGAACATGTTGTTTCCAGATGTCCCTCAACATGGGCGTCTGAAAGGATTTGGAATTCCTCGTTCATCTGTTCCTCCATCAATCTGTCATGCAGTTTCTCACAGATGTCGCTTAGCCAATTTTTGAGTCATTTGAAAAAAGCAATACCCCATCCATGCTTTAAGATGACACCATCTTGCCTTGGGGGGGCGCTATAATTAAAGGCAAAGCTGCATTCAATCATAATCTGTGGCTGTGACAGATGGCGTTGTAAAAATGCATCTATTTTTAAACATCATACATATTCCATGTTTATCAACATTATATAAACCAATTTAAGTTTGTGTTTGCATATGTGTGGAATTAGATCTGCATAAAACTAATACAGCTATTTATTTAATAGCAATGCCATGCTAGATTTTTAGAAAATTCCAAAGAAAGACAGAACAAGAAATAATAATATTAACCATCATAAGAAGAAGAAGAAGCACAAAACAAAGCACTTAAGTTTTATCCCTGTGTGTTGTGTTTTTTGGGGGGGGTCATGGAAAAGGAGTCCAATGATATCTGTTTAAAAACATGGAACAAAAATTAATTGACATAAAAAGGCAACCAGGTTAACAGATCAGCAAAATATTCACAGGTTCTAACACGTGCTGCCAATTCAAGGTTACTAAAATCAAAAACTTGCCGCATTCTTATGTGTATCAACACAAAATGTTTCATTTTATTGTAAATGCTACCAACTAAAATTACATACGGTGACACACTTATTGCAATGTTGCATATGCTTTGGAGATGAAAAGAACAAAAAAGCCAAGGAAAGGTTATGCATATGAATTATCTGTACTGAAACTCACCTCCAAGCATCATCAGCATGAAGTGCCACTTTACCCATTCTGTAGCTAAAATATTTTACTTTCTGCATATCCTTTACTGACAGTATTTGAGATATTATTCCTGACTGTAAAACCGTGTGTCAGTTAAGGTGTTTTGGTTTAGTCATGAGCCGCGAACTGGGTTTTACATATTAATGCATTTCCAAGATTGGTGAGGATTTTTTCTAAATATAGAGCTTTCTACCTAGCAGATTTATTTGTCACAGTTCCTTTATTATCCCATAGTTATGACAGCTTTGAGAAGTAATGTATCTTCAATATGTTTGTCTCCAGATTGCACTCCTAAACAATAGACTATTTATGTTATTGACAGTTTACCTGCAGCAGAGAGGAACTGCAGGACTGTGTGGCCAAGGAGCAGAACACTTCAGTGACTCTCTGCCTGCTTCACAACCTGACCCACACTGCAATGGACGGTTTGACTCTGTGCTCCAATCAGACCATGCCCTGCCATTTTCCTGAGGTTGGTCCTGTAAAATTTTAGCTTTTGTGTGTGTGTGTGTGTGTGTGTGTGTGTAAGAGTGTTAGTGAATGTTGACAGAACATTAATGTTATTCTTCAGTATGCTTCATGAAAAATGAGTTTGAATATTCACCTCAAACCTTCCTTGTCTCTTATTGCCTCCCCTCTGCT
Organism: Telmatherina bonti; assembly: GCF_933228915.1. Classification (NCBI taxonomy): domain Eukaryota; kingdom Metazoa; phylum Chordata; class Actinopteri; order Atheriniformes; family Telmatherinidae; genus Telmatherina; species Telmatherina bonti. The sequence continues at coordinate 22,013,167 of NC_136622.1, forward strand.
GCAGTATTTCAGCTACAGTGTGCTGCTGACCCTGCTAGCCTGCTCAGTGTTCCTCCACATCAGCAGCATAGGGAAGTTGGCGCTGATGCTGCTCATTCAGCTCACTTTCATCCTGCTGGTGGAGTGGCCTCAGGTGGCCCTGTTTGACAACGCAGACCTGCTGGTTATTGCTAACGCACTGTAAGTCCCTCACAAAGACACATACAAGTATATTGACACTCACTCTTTCCTAATTTTCAACAAAATAGTCAAGCTTATGTATTACAAGATTATGGTTTAGTGTGGATTTGGCCTAGTTTTACAGATAAGGTTAAGATTGTAGAAGACCTACTTTCTCATGTTCTTTTTATAAAAAGTTTTTTTTTTCCTCAGGCAATTATCCCCCGTTAATGATTCCCTACCACAGTAAGTTGTGTTTGTGTGCTTTTGTTCTAGCAAATTGAAATGGCTTAACGTTGTCCTTTAGGTGTGATTTTCTCTTGCCTTTTGTTCCAGACTTAGTTTCAATGAAACTGCTGAAGAGTGGTGAGTTGTTGTTTATCTTCTTATTTATCTTTGGTCAAATACATTTTTTCTTCAAAGCCGTTCTCTCAGTCGCACTCCTCTTTCTCTCCTCAGCCTGGAAACTATGACCAAGGTATCTCTAAAGGTCATCACACCTGTCGTCCTCATGGTTTTTGTCCTGGCTCTTTACTTGCATGGCCAGCAGGTGGAGTCCACTGCACGCCTTGACTTTCTCTGGAAGCTGCAGGTGAATGGAGTTTCATTTGTAAACCAGAAACAATTCAAATAATTACTTTTTTAACTCATCAGAAGTTCTTTTTCACGATGGATATTAGTTATTTCATGAATTACAAGGTTATCCATGAATGACCATGACTATTCTACGAACACATAAGCTATTCCTTTGTGTCAGTAAATAAACATGGCATCATACATAAAAATGAGGAAGGTGAAGAGGAATTCAGCCATCATAAATTTCATTATTTGCACCTGTGCTCCTGTCACATGTCAGCATGACTGAAACGCCCATAGCAACAGCAGTGAGTACCTCAGGAATCCAGTCACCTGGCAAAGTGACTGAGCAGCCTCATCTCTCTTTCTGTACCTCTAAGGCCACAGAGGAGAAGGAGGAGATGGAGGAGCTGCAGGCGTATAACCGCCGCCTGCTGCACAACATACTGCCCAAGGACGTGGCTGCCCATTTTCTTGCCCGGGAGCGCCGAAATGATGAGTTGTACTACCAGTCATGCGAGTGCGTCGCTGTCATGTTCGCCTCCATCAGCAACTTTTCAGAGTTTTATGTGGAACTGGAAGCAAACAATGAGGGGGTCGAGTGTCTCAGGCTGCTTAATGAGATCATTGCTGACTTTGATGAGGTAAATTTCATGCCGCTAAAATAATTTTGAAGAACATTGATTGGGTAAAGTGATGGGGAAATATTTGTTTTATGCCGTTATGATCAATATTTTCTTGGCTGTGTGTTGTGCTTGCATACTGTTGACCTATAGCTGAAATGCTGCTTTTTTTTCTCTAATTTCTTCTACCTGATTATTTGTCTACAGATCATCAGTGAGGAGAGGTTCCGCCAGCTGGAGAAAATTAAAACCATTGGCTCCACTTACATGGCAGCCTCTGGCCTTAACGTCTCCACGTACGATAGAGAAGGCCGCTCGCACATCCTGGCCTTGGCAGACTATGCCATGAGGCTTAGAGAGCAGATGAAATACATCAATGAGCACTCTTTCAACAACTTCCAGATGAAGATAGGTAAGCCTGGAGGGCAGAGGAAATTGATCTTGAAACATTATCTGATAAATCTTCCTTGGAAAGGTCTTGCTCGGACAGTCAAAAAAGCAGTCAAATAATCTCTATTTTTATAACACAGCATTAAAATTACCTTCAAATGATGTTACTAATACAGTGCCTCACAGCTACCTGTAATCCATTCCCAGGGTTGAACATGGGGCCTGTTGTAGCAGGCGTGATTGGAGCCAGAAAACCCCAGTATGATATTTGGGGGAACACAGTCAATGTGGCCAGCCGAATGGACAGCACAGGAGTGCCAGACTATATCCAGGTATTAAAAATACACATGATGAGGCATGATTAACATAGCTCAGAAAGTTGATAAATGTTTTTTAATAAAGCTGGTTATCAGCTCGGTAATTGAGCACAGGGTTTTCCCATTTTGATCAGTCCGTGTTTACATAAACAGGTTTGTGTTTGCAGCGTCTGACCAATAGCAGTCATAGAGCAAATACTGCAGAGCAGCTACTGTACCGTGGAGGAGTAGTCAGTTATTCTTCATAAATATGATGAATTTAAACAAATTATCCAGGCCTAAAGCAACTCTGTTGCTGCAGCAAAAACCAGGAAGGAATCCTGGCAGTTCATAGCTGACTGTTGATGTGTAAGTTTATCAGACTATACAGTATGAATTAATTGGACAATATAAATAGACACTAGTCTAATCACTTTGTTAAAGCTCAGGTATTTTGGGCAGGGCTTTTTCATTTTATATTGTTAATTTCAACTCCCTAGCACTAACTCTAAACCTAAACCTAAGATCAAGAAAAAAAAAAAATTTCAGAGCTGTGAGTGACAAGGCTTTAATTCTTCATCAACAGGATGCATCTGTTCCTAAAAACTCTTTCTCTCATAAACACTCCTCTCACGCTCCATAAACCAACGCCGACAGAATGAGCAGGCAATTTTCCAAGAGTTCTGATTGGTCAGGAGATGGTGCTCTTACACTCTGATCTGTAATCCAGAACATAACCTGCTTCATAGCAGGTTAGCTGTTCAGCATATGTTACCATGGTGATTAGATAAAAAGAGAAACAGCTTCGTAGTACAGAAAACCCTGCTGGGTTAAACCTGAAGTTACCGGGATAAGAAAAAGTCCAGCTTCATCGTACAGGCCTCTGGTCTGCTTGAAGTAACCTCTGCACAGTTTGAAATTTTGTATCAAAAGAAGCATTTTGTTTTTAATAATTTGGAACAAATCCTGCCAACTCTGAATACTAGAGCCTTTTTTTCCCAGCAGTCACTTTAAATATTTTATTAGTTTATTTATATGCAAATCATTATAAAAGCAATGCCCACACCTGTATGTAATCACAAACAAAAAGCATATTAAGTTGTTCTAATTCTTGATGAAACAATCACAGCATATACTTCTGCTTGGGATAGATTGTGTTTCAGAAATATCAGGGACTACCAGCCATGCTCTTCAGTACCAGAATTGTTGTTTTAATGTCACTTTGGGTATGAGGCAAAAACATGAAAGTAAAAAAAGTTCAATTCCCTGCAGAGGTCATGCAACTGCCATAACACAACCACTTTCGTGTGGAAAATCAATGCATGGTAATCAAAAAAGCAAAAAGTAATTCACAAACAAGTAACAGATGTTGGTGTTTTTCTCAAAATGTGTTAGTAATACATCCTGTCTGACCACTGACAGATTAGCAAGCATAGTGCTGCCACCTGTAGTGCAGTATATGTTACTGCAAACCTAAAATATCAGCTGTGATCCAAGCAACTAAGCATTAGTTTCAGTTCTGCTCAATGCATAGCTTTTGTTATGGCAATGAAATGGGAAGGATAAATAAGAAAAGTACTTCTTGTGTTTTTTGTTAACAGTTTTGATTACATAAAACACAGAAATTGTGGGAAAATAATGTTATCTAGAATAAAAGAAAGCTGACCATCATAGCTTCTCAGTAAACCTGTTCAGAGATATTTTTAAAACTTTATCTTAAAACTGTGTTTCTTGCTGTGAAATAGTTTGAAACTGGAGGCAGACTGAAAACAAAAAGCAAATCCTTACATTTGAGAAATATGGCATTTGATTTAAAAAAAATGTGGTTAACATGACAAACTAAAATATTATTAACTAAACTACCTGATTTAAGTCCTTATATATAAGCGTATTTAAATATATATTGTATTCTTGATAAACACAAAGAATTTCCTTTGTTTGTATTTCACATCTATCAAATTGCTTTAGGGAGATTATTCGGTGGTAATCTGGGGATGACATGGTTTTCTCTCTGGAAAGGTTGAATGTCTCATTTCCTGAGTGTTAAATGTCCGTGTCTTCTCCAAGGTGACCACAGACTTATACCATGTGCTGGCCAATAACGGATACCAGCTGGACTGTCGAGGAGTCGTCAAGGTGAAGGGAAAAGGAGAGATGACCACTTACTTCCTCACCAGCGGCCCCCCGGGTAGTTAACGACAGACGGGCTGACCACAGAGCGACTCCCACTGCGGCAGAGACTGCAGAGAGACTGAGTGATAAGCTCGGTGATGAGCACCAAAGCACGGTGCGCAGGACTGGAGACAGAACATGGCCAACAGAGACAAGTCTGTCACTTATGTCACTTTCTTGCACACATGTAGGGTGGTGTCCGTGTCTGAAGATATTTTTTTTGTTTGTTTTTCAAGCTGCCCGACAGATAATGAAGCCCAGTTGCCTTAGAATGGAAGTGGGGATGCTTGTATGTAAAAAGCAATAGTATAAGTATTTCATCTGAAGTCATTATTTATTTTTGTGAAAAATAAAACAATATTTCGTAAAAGAAAATATGCAAGGACAAAATGAAGGAGAATAACCAAAGAACAAATGTTTGATATGAAACATAAATTAATAAGTCTGCTGAAAAATAAAATAACCTCATATATATTATTCCTCTTTTAAGAGCAAAGGCCACGGCAACTTCTCTGTTGTTGACAGAGATTAACTCTTATTTCATTGGGGACTTATTGATAAAGGAGAACGCACATCTACGCACAGATCTATGGACATACGCAGACAAGAGACATAATAACCTTGGCTCGGACTTCTGCGTGTTTTATCAGGGCTTTTTTTTTTGCTCCTTCCAGCCTGTAATTACCCACACTCTGGACAGAAGACTGTTTGTGGTTCAGTCAGATGTTTGGCTGAACACTCACTCCATGCAATGTAGTTTTTGGTTCAAGCCACAAAACAGGAAGTACAAAGTGGAGGAACGGTTTCATTAATACCACACAACTAAAGACAGATTGTTAAACTGCTATGAAACATTTTATACAAGTGTGTGAGTTCTGTATATGTGGGTGTGTGGGTGTGAGTAGCCGAGCACTGATCAGCAAAGGGGGCATACTGTAATTTTTCACTGTGAGATTTTTATGATACCGTATGACAATGCTTTCTTGCCAAACTGGTTGCTATGAGGCATGTTTTATATTAGTTATCAAAGTTGTGTGTTCATTCCTATTTTTCTGAAAACAAAGGATTATTTGAAGAGGACTGCATCTATTATTCCCTTTACTGGACTGTTATTCTGACTGACTTCATTCCAAATGGAAAAAGTTATGGGGTTATTTTGGACTGTGGTACAATATGTGAAGGAAAAGCTGTTTCCAGACGGCTTCAGTATTTAGTTCATTTAGAAATTCTATGTCTTGTATTGATTTTTTGCGGTACGAGTAATCACATACTTCATGGACCAATAATCACAACATTACAAAGCAGTATTGGCTCCTAATTTGCATTAGAATAAAATGAATGTATGAAACAATGAAGATTTCAGACTGCAGAAGAAAACTGGTATTAAAGAAGAAGCTCAGTCATTGAATTGAAGGTATGACAGTGTGGACCACATCTTATCTAAAAGAATATTTTATATTTAAACAAGCTTTACACTTGGTAATTTTACGCTCACGATTCTTCTTCTGAGCACCAAAATGCTGCCTGAACAGGCTAAAAAATATATCTCATGACTTGGACTTGTCCATCTCTGTCCTCACAGAGGAAAAGTTGAGTGAATACTGTTGCATCTTTTAAAACGTGTCAAGTTCAATAATTGCATTAGTGCAATGATCAATTTGGTTAGACTCTCCAATGATAACAAAATCAATAAATAAATTTTTGCATTACTGTATTTATTTGGTTTTCTTGATGCTCCCGTCCAGCTGTTTCTGAAAAAAAAAATCCAAAATAAAATAATGTGCAGTTTATTTGTTGTTTTACAAAAAACTTTAAAGTGCTGTAGCCGCTGTATTTGTGAACTTTCATTTAGCTCTCATGTCAATCAGCAACCTGCAATCAAGATTGCACTGTGTGACAGTAACCTGAGCGATACACCCATCTCCTTTTCTGAATAACACAGTCTACAGTTTCAAGAGGGTGATACAGGAGAGAGTATTTAATTGCTTGCACATTAATAATGAATTTCTGTTGAGCTTATTGCAATGTTCACTTACAGCACTCTATGCTGAACATTAATTAAGTGACATAAATTCCCCCTAATCCCTGATGAAAAAAGCACTAATGTTACTATAATAGATACATGATACAGTAACATGTTGTATTGAACTGCTCTGTCGGACTGTATCAGATGTCTGGGATCGTCTGAGGTGGAATCTGAGTCACTTTGATGTTTCTTTGCAGTATCTTAGCTTTAACAACAGACAAGTGGTCGTTTAAAGGAAAACCCTGAACTTTTGACCCCTATAATGAACGGATCCAGTGACTTTGTCATATTGTGGGGGCAGATATGTACAGGCTTTGTTTAGATTCTCTCTTTTTCTTGGAGGAAAGGGTCTCCATCAGTTAACACTAAGCTGATCTCAGTGATCATCTTTATACTACAATGAACAATCACTATCTTTATGTGGTCTCTTACTGGAAGGCAGGACATATTTTGTTTTTCATGAGACATCACCTAGGATGACCATGAAATCTTGATCATATGCAGTGACCTTCACAGTCCGGGGATATTAGTACAACTGGCACTAAAGGAGTAAGGATTGATGGGTGGTTTGGTAGAATAATGTCCCATCTCTCCTGTAGAGAGATGGGACATCTCTCTACAGGAGAGATGATTCTTCCAATTCCATGAATTGGAAGAATCATTGCATGGGTGCAGTAATGCTTTCAGGAGGCACAAGGCCCAGCACCACACTGAGATTCACATCAGTGTTATGTCATAGAGTGCATACAGCAAAAAAAAAAAAAAAAAGATTAATTAAAAATGATTAAAAGTTCTGCTTAAAGAAAAGTACATGAATACTGGTAGCAAACAGTAAAAACTGGTCTGGAATGACTGACTGATCTATTGTCATATATGACAACACAGGAAATTTATTTAGCATTAGTAACTGAGGGTTTAGGTTTGAACAATAGTAGTTATAGTTTTACAAACAAGGACACCAGAAGAAATGAAAGGGATATTCTGTGATTAATAAGAGAGGGGAAAAAAGTTATTATTATTATTATTATTATTATTATTATTATTATTATTATTATTATTATTATTATTATTATTATCAGTAGTAGTAGTAGTAGCAGTAGTAGTAGTAGTAGTAAATATTGGATCGGTAGAAAATGTACTTTGAATGGGGCAGGTGGACCCCAACAACGTTAAACATGTTTAACATTTTAGGGATACTTCACTATTTTTTGTAATAATAACAAGAAAAACAAACAACGCGCGCTGTCTACAATAAAAGTCTTCCACGTGACGTGATGCACCGAATTTCCTCCAATTCAGGGCACGTGCAACCAGCAGGGGACTCACTTGAACAAATTATTCTTACTGATGGCACCTGCTCGGCTAATAGCAACACTCGGCTTTGTTTCTGGACTCCACTTTGGCTCCTTCAAGAAGCTTCAAGACGAGACACGTGCTGCGTCTTTCACCTGACGCGCACAACGTGGAGCATCTAGTCAGCCGGAGCAGGCCGACGAGGACACCACCTCTTCTCCAGTTCTAGGTAAGTAGCAGCGTTTCAGAAAGTTCTGATCCTGCATCATGTCCTGATTGTGATATTGAGTTCCTGTTTGTTTCATCATCTGCCAAACGTTAGATCGGTTAAAACAGGTGATGTTATAATGAAAGCTCGAGACGACCACTCATACTTGTTTCCGGCTCTTCCTCTTTCGCTTTTGGTTCAGGACTACTCTGTCTGTACTTTTTGTCTGTTTCATAAGTATTGTAGTGACAGGTTTTTTTTTTCCTGTGCTGCAAACTCTGTTCAGTTTCTAAATTGATTATCCTTATCCCATGCTTTCTTGGAATACTACATAATTTGTGTCTCCAGATGTGTGTGCTCACATCATAATGACTTAATTTGGGCTTTTATATATGACCAGTGACCCAGGGTGACCTGTTTTACCTTATTTTGAACAGTAAAGTGTTCTCTTGAATCAATTATGAACGCAGTTGGCTTAAGAATAAAGTAAATTAATCATGACCAAGAAAGTATAACCCTCTTAGTGAACAGTGATCACCCCAGGAAATTACTATTATTACACTAATAACCAGTTTCATGCAACAGGAAACAGTGTGCCATTGCACATAAGGTGGGTGAATACATGCTCCACTAGCAAACTTAACTTCCTATTCCAGATGAAAACTGCTCATTAATGATGAGCTAATATATGGTGGATGTGAAGACAGAGGGTTGCGTGTCATTTGTTAACCAGGATGGGAGCTGGAGGTTGAGCCTGCAGCGTCATGGTTCACCTGTTGCCACGTGGGTCCTGGCGGACTGTGGCCAGAGCAGGTGAATTGTTTGCTGAGAGGTGAGGTGTGTTTGTTCACTCTCTCTACTTCCCTGTTCTCTGCACCCTGTGGGATTGTTTCCTAAAGAGACGAGGAGGGAGGAGGAACAGCAGCAGGGTTGGCTTGATCACCAGCTGCTATGACGCTGACAGAGTCATAGCTGTGCAAACCGGTTTGAGGGGTTCTTATCTCGCTTGTCATTCTTTTAGTTGAATAACTTTGTCGATGTATACTGAGTAAAAGCAGGTAGTAGTAAAATCATCTTATTTTTGTTTTATTTTGATCTTGTTTGTTTAGTTTTTATAAGCTTGTTCATACATCACCTGAAGCAGACAGAAACCTCATGAAAATGTCCTTTTTTTTTATCTCCGCAGAAAGAGCAACCCTTTAGGCAACCTGAAACATGCGGCTGTTCCTGCGGCGCCGTATGTCTCCTTTGAAGCTGGTGCTTCTTGGGGGGACTCTGTTCATGGTTGTCCTGGTGGTTCTACAAAGGGATGTTGGCTCTTCAACTGCTGGGGAACCCTGGTTGCAGGACTGGGTTGACAGAGGGGACAAGGTGATGGTGATGGTCCGAGAGGCTGTGAACAACATTGGCTTCCAGATTGGAGCTCCACAACGGCCAAGCGTGAACGAGCAGCCCACCCAAGATGTTAACTGCCCTATTGGATTTTACACTTTGGCTGAACTGAAACCTCACCTGGAGAGACCACCTCAGGACCCTCAAAGCGCTGGAGCTGATGGGAGGGCATTTCAGAAAGACAGCATGACACCTGAGGAAGAGAAGGAGAAGGAGGAGGGTATGACCCGGCATTGTTTCAACCAGTTTGCCAGTGATCGTATCTCGCTCAGCCGTAGTCTTGGGGATGACACGAGGCCTCCAGAGTGAGTTTATATTCTCAGAATGATTTCTTCGTGTGGTCTAATCACCAGTTTGTTTACCAGTATACTGACACGTATGCAGGCTAGATAACAGTTTCTCAACTATGCTCATGGTCTGAAAGGTAAATTATTTACATACTGTTTCCCTCCTTGGTTAAAGAGGTTAACCCAGCTATAACCGCTGCAATTAAATGAAATCTTGATGGTATGCTGCATTCTGGATTGATTTTGAGAATTATATGGAATATTAGTGTAAATATTCTTTTCACTATAGATTCTACCCAAACATTAACTACAACATTTGTACATAAATGGACAATAACAACAAAAAATAAATAAAATAAGAGCTTTTCCTACTTATTTAAATTTCCATTTGGTGGTTAATAAAATAATTTTCATTTCATATCCAGACACCCTGATACTGTAATCCTTGATGCATTTCTTTTTTAGTTTTAAAATGGCTTTTAATCAGGTGTTTGTTTTTGAGTTTTACATGTTGAGCTGTTTTAAAGAAGCCACTGTGCAGGTTTTACCTGCAGACAATGGTCGGTTATGTTTGGACCTTGTGTGACTTTCGTTTAATCAGATATGCCTCTTCCCTCTCACATGGATCTTTTTCTCTGTGGTTCACCTCACCCAGGTGTGTGGAGAGAAAATTTCCTCGCTGTCCACCTCTGCCTACCACCAGCGTTATCATAGTCTTTCACAACGAGGCTTGGTCCACGCTCATCAGGACGGTCTACAGTGTCCTGCATACATCTCCTGCCATCCTGCTCAAAGAGATCATCTTGGTAGATGACGCCAGTACTGCAGGTGCATACACTAATTATACATACATAGAAGACTTGCTGACAGCAAGTGGTGTGTGACAATAAGGGAAGCTTTGAGTACATTTTTAAGTGGCTATTTTTTCTTTGTTCTGCTCTGACTCAGACAGTGAGCGAGGAACACCACTTTAAAGTTCTCTCTCATTTAGTAAAGTAAATGTGAGCTTGCGGGGCTTTCAGATACTGCACCCCCTGAAAAAATAGCAAGTGCTTGGTTTTAAAAGGATTACTCTGAACCTGCACCAGCATTAACTGGTCTACTTTAGTCACTTTTCATATCTCCCATGTATTTCACAATTTCTCAGCTAAAACTCTGGAAATCTCACAAGCATCACTGCAAAGATCTGTGTTAAACATATTTAGGAAATGTGCGCTATCTCTTTAAAAGCAGACTTTTTTGTTTTGTTTTTATGTCCTAATAGAGAATAACATATTTTTTTCTATCCAAACCTAACTTTTTCACTTGTTGCTTGAGTTCATGAGCATGTGAGACCAGAAGGAGCAGTCTAGTGCAATAGTTGCTGTGGACTCTAACAAAATGGTGAAAATGAATTTGCATAAGCGCATAATGAAGAACAAAATCCAGCAGAAACGTTTTATTTTGTCCATATTGGTAGTATCTTACTCAGGTTTCTGTATTTCACACTGTATCGATTTGATAAGTTGCATTCAGGCTCTCATTCTCTGTTGCAGAAAATGAAAGCTGTCTTATCATCGACTATCTCATTTTTATATTTTCCAATAAATCTTTACAGAATATTGTGTCAGATTCAGTCATAGGCTAATTACCTCCATGAAGGCAGGGGTCATGTTTTCAAATGTGACTGTTAGACCGTAACTCAGAAAATTACAGATGGATTTCGATTAAATGTTCAGTAAAGGAAAAAGGAATAGGTAGTTACATTTTGTAGATGATCATTTTGTAGTTGTGTTAGTTTTTCAATCTGTGATCAGTGTTAATATTGGATACAGTGTGCTTTTTATGTCATTTTTCTGAATTCCCTGATTCCATTATGTATTGTTTATTAGCAGTTATTTGTGCTTATGAGGGGCATCTTATTGGTATTCCAAAAGTAATAAGCAAAACATTAAACACAATGTAAAATTATAGTACGGATGAAGCGCAAGTCACCTCTTTTTCTGTTAGATTTGCCATAAGTGACAGAATAACTGTGATAACAGGCCTGTCTTTAATACTTTATGGCACGATAAGCTTCTTTTTAAAGGCAGCCATGTTGCTTGTAAATTAAATTATAATAGATTCCATGGCTTGCTAATTATTTCCTCCCAGTCTTTCACCACTGGTAATGTCACATGACTGTATCTTTTGTTTTGCACACATGCATGTTTGCTGCTGCAAATTGCACACTGGTTTCACATATTATGTGCAAACAATGGAAACTGTGAAAGACTTAAGTGATGGTTCACACTTTTGGTTTGAAGAGCAATAAGTTGGGCTCTAACTTTGCTGCAAAAGTTACGATAACCGATTTAATTTAACTACATATATTTATACATAAACCGATCAACTTTTTCCAGAGGTTCTTCTCTGAAGAAGACATGATGTCCCCCTCAAATGTAGATATTTAAAGGACTTAATGGATGTCCAAAGAGCATCCTGTAAAAGCTACACTTCTACACCAGACTATGCAGATACTTCAGTGTTTGACATGTGTCAGTTTTTTGTTGACAGTTAACTGAGGCTGAAATATTCAGTCAGTTATCTCCATTTCATTCCATCACCCTGAGTTTCTAATCATTTATTAATTCACACAAACTTTTTTTTCCCCTTTTTTTTTTTCATTGTAACAGTTACCTGATCCGCAGCTTTCAGTTACAACATTCATGTTTTGTGGTTTTCTAGGTTCACTCAAAATGAAACTGGTAAGAAATACAGTATGTTCATTGCAGTCACTAAAGGTCTTAGAGGGGAAGTGTGACCCAGTTTTACCAGCAGCATTTCCACTTCATTTGCTATTTCTTCTGGCGGCAGTGGGTATAAATAAGTATGAATAAGATGAAGGCTTGACTTTTTCCTCCTCTGGAGCAGTGAGGTGCCCGATGAAGTGACAGACTGAGTTATTTATCAACAGATCATTTTTGGTTGTAAATATTGAAACGTGTGACTGCAGTGATGTTAAAATGAACCCTCAGTACTTTCTGTAATCACTGGAGCTTACTTAAGACAGCCGTTTCAGCTAGACAAGGAATACTCATTCACAATGATCTCTGTTGTCATTTTTCTGCAGACCACCTTAAGAGTAAGCTGGAGGTGTTTGTGCAGCAGCTGAAGATTGTCCGTGTGGTGAGGCAGCCGGAGAGAAAAGGCCTGATCACAGCCAGGATGCTGGGTGCCAGTATCGCTCAGGGTGAAGTCCTCACCTTCCTCGATGCGCATTGTGAGAATACCCACACAGAAAACACAACAACACACATGTTAAAAGCAGGCATTTTAAGCAGCTGCATGAGAATGGCCAAAACCATATCACCTTGAGAAATTATAGCATGCTTTAAACGGTCACATAACGCACTTAGTGTCTTAATCTAGTGACATATTTAACTTGATTTATCAAAGTTTGCTTTCCCCATAATTTTCTGTTTGTCTCTGTTCAGGTGAATGTTTTCATGGTTGGCTGGAGCCTCTTTTGGCTCGCATTGTTGAGGAACCCACTGCTGTAGTTAGCCCGGAGATCACCACCATAGATCTCGACTCCTTTCAGTTCCACAAGCCTGTGGCCACTAATCGAGCTTATAACCGAGGTAACTTTGACTGGAGCCTGACTTTTGGCTGGGAGGCGATACCTGAGGAAGCAAAGAAGTTGCGCAAGGACGAAACCTATCCTGTAAAGTAAGATGGCTTGTGTTGTTGTTTTCACCAGGAGCATTCAGCCATTTAAATATCTAAAGCTCTCGCGTGTGTCCATGAACATTTCAGAACACCTACGTTTGCTGGAGGTCTTTTCTCAATCTCAAAGAAGTACTTTGAACACATTGGAACGTATGATGACAAGATGGAGATCTGGGGTGGAGAAAATGTAGAGATGTCATTCAGGGTCAGTCTTTTTCTCTGCCCTCACAGTTCCACAAATTACTCAATGAGTCTCCTTACTATTATTTAGTCCGTTTTAATGCTTTCTGTCTGTGTCTTATGTGTGTGTCTTATGTATTTTGCAGGTCTGGCAATGTGGGGGTCAACTAGAGATCATCCCCTGTTCTGTGGTGGGTCACGTCTTCCGCACCAAAAGCCCACATACCTTCCCCAAAGGCACAGAGGTCATCACCCGCAACCAGGTGCGCCTGGCTGAAGTCTGGATGGATGACTATAAGAAGATTTTTTACCGACGCAACAGAAATGCTGCAATCATGGCCAGTGAGGTCTGTTATGAAATGTTACATTGATGTGGTGACATTTGTCACCTTCATGTTGCCTAGAGGACATAGTACCCTGATGCAACAAGCTGATATGTTGCTGTTAACACTGGTGGTTGTTTTTGCTTGTCAGACTATTAACTTGCCTCCCCTCCCCGTCCCTCCTCACAATTATAGAATAAGTATGGAGACATTTCAGATCGCCTGAAACTGAGACAGAGTCTTAACTGCAAGAACTTCACTTGGTACCTCAACACAATCTACCCAGAAGCCTTTGTTCCAGATTTAAGCCCACAAAAATTTGGAGCAGTGAGTCACGTTTTGCTAGATGCATCAACATAAAAGCATGCATGCAAAGCATAACTGGGATCATTTTCTTACTCTGACTGTGTGCCCATGTCTGCAAAAGATCAGAAACTCAGGATCTAAGACCTGCCTGGATGTTGGAGAGAACAATCAGGGAGGTAAAGCTGTGATCATGTACCAGTGCCACAACATGGGAGGAAACCAGGTAAAGTAACTGATTACCCAGTGTGAAATGAAGAATTCCAGTTCAAGATAATTCAGTGATCTTTTGGGACAGTTGGGTTCTAACAGGGTGATTGTGTTCTCTAGTACTTTGAGTACTCGTCTCATAAGGAGCTGCGTCATAACATTGGAAAGGAACTGTGTCTTCATGCCACAAACCCCCCAGAGCCTGTGAAGATTGAGCTTTGCCAGTTGAAGGGGAAGGGTACCAGTTTGGCACCACAGCAGGAATGGATTTTAACAGAGGTGAGGAGCATTTGGTTATCTGCAAAAATAATGTAATTCCACTAATGACCTTTGCCATTTTTTATTATTTATTTGTAATTCCCTTGACAATTATTTGAAGTGTCAAGAAAGACGTGGTTCTGATCGAGAACAGGACAGCTGACACAGTCCCTTAAACTGACCATACCTGTGTTGAAAACTTTTTTTTGTATCTGGCAGTAAACTTTTTTTTTCACTTTTACATCTAAATTGAGCATTCATTCACTATTTATAAGACAGTCTTGCCTTGTCTTTGTTTAGTTGTGGAAGTTGATTGAGGCCATAGGGTTGCTAGATAACTTGGACAGTCCTGAAAAACCACTGCACCAGCTGAAGAAATGAAGTTGCTCTAAGGCGATCTGAAAACTCCTGCTTTGCATTTTTACAAATTACTGTTTGAACGGATTGAACAACTATAATATGTAGGAATTAGAGAACTTTTATAGCTTATATTTACAGAAATAAATACAGAACTTATATATACAGAAAAGGCCACACTGTGAAAAGAGACTATGTCTCTCATTCTGATTGAATTATATTGCTCTGAAAGCTGAATACATTGCTACATTATTTTGATTTCTGGTGGTGTTTTCATTGTTGGGGTGTTTTTCCACAGGAAAATCTTATGATGAACCCCATCAGTGGGAAATGTTTACAGCTAAAAGGAGGCCAGATTCAGATGGACCACTGTAATGCTGCGGATCTCTACCAGCACTGGGCTTTCAGCTGACCTGACCTATGGCACGTTTTGTCAACCTTCCTTGGACTCATAACCTTGGAGCCTAAGCATCATTGATCCAGGAGGATCTGCTGCAGAGTTTTGTGCATTTGGCCAGAGTGATGACCAGTGAAAGATGGAGGACAGTGTAAAGACAATCACCTTTTGGTGAAAACATTTGGGTTGGGTTGGTCTTAACTATTTTTAAATTCTATTTATGGAGAAAACTCAGGAAAAGGATTTGACTGTGGTTGGGGATTTTATGAAATCTATGGACTTTCCAGTTATTGGCCGCTTGATTGTGAGGCTGAGAGCACTTCTTTTACACTCCAACATGGGAATATTTTTATTTGTGTCTTTTTTTTGTCTTAATGATTGTTTAAGAATAAGTTTGAATGCAGAGTTAAAGGTGTTTCTTTTTTAAATATTTTTTAAAATAAAGATCTTTTATGTTTGATCGTTTACAGCAATGGATATATTTTCATTTACTTTCATGTTAATGATCTATAATCATTTAGATAAACATTTCAATGAACTGAAGCTGGGACTTTGCATCACTGGCCCTTAAGTACTGTCCAAACAGTAGCATAAATATTTTGCATATCCATCCCAAAATCTTCTCTTTTGTCCTGGCTTGTTAATGGTTTACATAAACCAGTAGAGTCCTTTTTTTTTTTCAAAAGTAATAATTAATTTGCTTTGGTTACTGATACCATAAATATTTATCTAGGATTTAAAGTTACAGTAGCATTAAGCTGCCAGCCTGGAAATGCTTTGTTCTCTTGAGACTTCGTTACACAGCCTGTGGAACCCGCCCAGCCAAAGGTTATGTGCAGATGCTTAATCCTGCAACGAAGTGTGAGGAATTTATTTGTCAAAGGCACCTGTAGATGTTGCGCAACATTTGTCCAAGGAGTGGTTTCAGAGCAAGACACATTCTTGTTTTATTGTCTCAGTTTTGTCTGAAGAGACCTGAAATGGGAAGAATTGCCAAACCTGCTCTGATGGTATGTGCAGAATTGATCATTATACACACTCAGTGGAGAGCAGAGAAGATGTAGTCTACAATCTATATGGTAAGGGTTGGCATTAAGCTATTTTTCTGTCCAACAATAGGTGTCAGCATAGAGTCAGTTTTTCTGCAAGGCAATGACACAACTGAAATTTCACCACACTTGTGTGTCAGTTTGCCACGGGATAAAGAACAGTCTCTGTAGGGGCAGACTGAGAACAGATTGTCCAGAAGATGAGCACTGAGCCCCTTACTCGTTTGGAGGTATTTGGACAGCTCAGAAGGGAGCTTTATGGAGAGGAGCGGTCAAGTCAGTCTAACGCACATGTATTCATCATCCTAGGAGCATCTGTGAGTAAAACCTTTGAACTTCTTGCAACATAAAATAATATTGTTCTCTATTTCAAGGTAATGGCTGATTTCCATATTTGATAATGTCACGCTTTCTGTAGTTGGATCTTCTTCGGGCTGCTTTGCACCAAATTCCAAATACTCTTAGATGAAAAGGGGCCCAACAGAGAGGCCCACTGGGGAATAATTCACAGTGAAAAGCCAGGGAATTCTCACATGACAGTCTTGTGCTGCATTTACTGTTTTTCTTTACTGAGTTCAAATATAGAGGATATAGAGAATAAATAAATATGTATATGTATATATATATGTATATGTATATATATATATATATATATATATATATATATATATATATATATAATGAATCTAAAATCTAATGCAATCTTTACAAATGAACTTAATTTGACTTTCATAAAAAATTTTAATCCAAGTGTAAAACTTTTAAATGTCTCAGTACAAGTTACTCATTATCCTGTTGTTTTTTTTAACAATGTGATTAACAGCAAAAAATCCTCAAAAGAAGTGTCTGAAACATAAATCAACCACTAAATATTCTGAATTAATTACACATTGTATCCAAATAGTCCTCTTCATAACCCTGCTCATTTTAGACATCATCAAATGAAGATAAAACCTAACACATAAGTTGAGATACTGACATGTTGTGATTTACCCACCATTAGTGTAAATGAAAGAATTGTCATTACATGATTCTACATTCTTGATATATCAATGTAGCATCAGTTTTCCTTAACTTAACTTTTTGTGAGCATTGTTACTTTCTCTCCATGTGCCCACTTATCCTGAGTTTACCTACACTTTGGACTTTTGATCTTTTACTGTGACACTGATTATCTGCAGGTTTCTTGATCAGATCTGGTTTAATTTTTGCTATTTGCACAGGGGGATCTCGCTAAAAAGAAAATCTATCCAACTCTATGGTGAGTAAAACATTACATCTCGCTTGTCACCTGACAACAGAACTGCTTTGGAGTTGTTTGATCACATTTTGCTCTGAGGAGTTTGACCTTTGGACAAAGTTTTGCATTGCAGCTTTTGACTGACTGCCCTTTGTTTAGGTGGTTATTCAGAGATGGGCTTCTCCCAGACAACACATACTTTGTGGGTTTTGCTCGGTCTAACCTGACCGTGGAGGACATTAAGGCTGCATGTCTGCCGTATATGAAGGTTAAGGTTAACGTTTGGCTATTTAAGACACGATTGTGACTTGTTCAAGATGTGCATTCAGGAATAACTGTCAGCTTTTCCTTAGGTCAGTAATAATGAGACTGATGGTCTGTCAGCATTCTTCAGTAAGAACTCTTACCTGAGTGGCAGGTATGACGATGGCAGTTCCTTTGACCAACTCAACAGCCATCTGTCATCTCTGCCTGGGGGAACAAACGCCAACCGACTCTACTACCTCGCTCTGCCACCCACTGTCTACCGCAATGTCAGCACAAACATCAGAAACCACTGCATGAGCCACAAGTTAGCATCCGTTCAGTCCAGAAAAATAATGCAAATAGATTTTCATTGGATTCTTCTAATGAGTTTTGTTTTTGCAGAGGATGGAACAGGGTCATTTTTGAGAAGCCATTTGGTCATGACCTCCAGAGCTCTCAAGAATTGTCAGTCCACCTGTCTGCTCTGTTTGCAGAGGACCAAATCTACCGCATAGATCACTACCTGGGAAAGGAGATGGTGCAGAACCTCATGGTGCTCAGGTAAGCACATGGAATGGATCAGAAATGGAAATGTTAATTTTTTAATTGTCTAATTTTTGGAGGTTTTAGAGGTATGTGATTCACTCATTTCTAGGTTTGGAAATCGCATTTTTGGGCCCACATGGAACAGGAACAGTGTAGCCTGTGTGGTCCTTACTTTCAAGGAGCCCTTTGGCACTCAGGGACGTGGAGGATACTTTGATGACTTCGGTATCATACGGTAAAGACTGTACTATACATTCAGAATGGTTACCTTCAACACATTTTTTACTCCATTCGTTTCTTCTTAATGTAGAGATGTCATGCAAAACCATTTGCTCCAGATGCTCTGTTTGGTTGCCATGGAGAAACCAGCTTCTACCAGTCCAGATGATGTGAGAGATGAAAAGGTAACACTGGGGACTGTATTTTATTTTATTTTATTTTATTTTATTTTATTTTATTTTATTTTATTTTATTTTATTTTATTTTATTTTATTTTATTTTATTTTATTTTATTTTGTGTGCCATAGGTGAAGGTGTTGAAGTGTGTAGCTCCTGTTGCTATGTCAGATGTGGTGCTTGGCCAGTATGTTGGAGATCCTAAAGGGGAGGGTGACTCCAAGCTGGGTTACCGGGATGATCCCACTGTACCAAAAGATTCCTGCACTGCAACATTTGCCACTGCAGTGGTTTATGTCCAGAATGAAAGATGGGACGGTGAGTCGGCATTCCAGCCTTTTTTTCCCCTTTGTTTACTTTCTTAGTTCTTAGTTCATTGTTAACAACTGATTTGATAATCTGCTACTTATTTGTTCCCATTCACCCAATTTTTATGTATATCACTGAATCACCCATCAGGTGTTCCTTTCATTCTGCGCTGTGGTAAAGCTCTGAATGAGCGGAAAGCAGAAGTACGTCTGCAGTTCACAGATGTGCCAGGAGACATCTTTGGCGAACGCTGTCAGAGGAATGAGTTGGTTGTAAGAGTGCAGCCGGATGAAGCTATTTACCTGAAGATGATGACCAAAAGGCCTGGGGTTTACTTCAGCCCAGAGGAGACTGAGCTGGACCTCACCTACAAAAGCAGATACAAGGTGCATATTACTGAGGGCAAATTATCAGTCTGAAAAGCTTGTTAATCCATTATATGTCCCTTGATTCCTGAGTTACGTTGGTCATACACAGGGACTGTGAGTGGCAAACTCAACATATGACAAAAATGATTTTTTTCCCCCAAAATATGTGTAGTCATGATTTTATCATTTAAGAATGAACGATTTATTTCTTTTCGTGGTTCCTACATGGTACACAGGAGAGACCTGCCATATCAGACACAAAAAGGCACACAGAAGAAGAGAACTGATAATTAGTAGTTGTAGGTGCCATTTTTGTGGAGAGTTTAAATGTACAAATTTGAAAATGAATTCTTATTTAATGTCTTATTATTCTTTTGTAATGCAAAAGCACCTAACAAAATAAAGGAGTTCAAGCAGTTTTGTGACAGGAGAAGGAAGAAAACTAGATAAATATTGTTACAGGTTTTCACAGAAGAAATTGCTAATAATGAAAAAAATCTGAAGTGATTTAACACACGCTGATGTTAAAGTTCACTTATTTTGACACTGATATGAGAGGAAATCATGGAGCATGAAATATAACGATCCAGTCTTTGTGTTGGTCAATTTAACGTCTAACGTCTATTTGTAGAATGTGAAGCTTCCTGATGCGTATGAGAGGTTAATTCTGGATGTCTTCTGTGGAAATCAAATGCACTTTGTCCGAAGGTTAGTAGCGTACTGTACTGTAGCTGACTGAGAGAAGATGTAAACATTTGCACACAACTCTGCTCCAGAAATCTTCTGACTTTATCCAAATGATTTCAACATAAACCAGATTCCTACAGCATCTTTCACCCATCTTTCACCCATCACTCAGCTCAGTGGCAGTTTTTAAAAAAAATGTCCTAAAAATGTTTTGTTAAACATCTTTTCATCTGAGCACCTCATCTTTCTGTCCCAGTGATGAGTTGCGGGAAGCCTGGAGGATCTTCACTCCCCTCCTCCATCAAATACAGGCAGAGAAGAGGCAACCTATTCCTTACACATATGGAAGGTAAACTTATGTTTCTATACCACTGAGTCCAGTTCAGGGTTGTAGAGCTACGCAGGGTACACTGGGCCAACACAGAGAGCCAATCAATACATTCACTCCTCGAGATACTTTATAGTGACCATTGTCTTACATTCATGTCTTTGATGATGGGAGGAAGCTGAACTTCTTGGACTTTCATTCATGTTTTGCTTTTGTTGTGTCCATAGTCGTGGTCCGAATGAAGCAGATGACCTTGTGAGGAGGGCCGGATTCCGCTATGAGGGGACATACAAGTGGGTGCAGCCCCACACAACCTGATGTTTACGTACACGCACATGCACTCACATGGTGATATCACTGTATGAAAGTTTACAAAAAATAAAGTTTACTTCAGTCACTGTTGTTTGATCGGTTTGATTTGTCTGCACACACAAAATAGAATAAAATAAAATGACACTGCTTGTTTCTACCAATCAGACAAGAATGAAAATTAGGTAAAAAGTGAAACAGCCTGATTTAACATGAACATATGAGATTTCTAAAATAAAAAAAAAAATCATCATTCACCCATAATAATCAGGAAAACGAGACCTTCATTCATTCATTCATTCAAATCATTGAAGCAGTTTGCAAATGGATGGGTGTGTATGGAAAATGTATTATCTGGGTGATTTGAGTGTTAGGAATAAAGACTTGTTCTATGCCATCAGCAGGCCTGTGTTTTCAGCCATCACTAAACTATAGTGATGTAAAACATGATTCACACAATGCACCACCAGCTAGTAACCAAACCAGAAGGACATGTTGGACTGGTTTCTAAGAGGAGGTGAGAAAAGCTTCACCTGATTTAGCTCAATCAAAACTCCCAAGTTGTTATTATTGGCATGTTAATTACTAATCGTGCATGAATAAAGTTTCAGATGACATTCTTTTTTTTTTTTAAGTTCCACCATAAAATTAGGAGATTTTCATAAGATACCTGCAATGGACTGATATTGTTTTGTTGCTTTGTCTCTACTAGGTGTTCGCCCTAACTGGAATTACACAAATATACGCATATTTTATTAACCATGACCAATAACAGCGCAGTCACTGATCATGGCCTTATCCAGAGACGTGTGGGAAGAACAGCAAGGACAAACATGTGTTCAAACAACTTTATCTCTGGGACCGTGGTTGCTTCACTTATTTCTCCTTGTACTAAGCCAATAAAGCTGTGGTCTATTTGTATGAGAAGCTGTGTTGACATTTAAAATCCATTTTAGCAGAGCTTAGTTTGGGTTTCACCAGAACTATATAGTCTTTATGAGAATATATAGAATATGCAGGAATCTGTTGCCACTTTTGTTCAGTTTAAAGGGAAACATAAAAAGAAGTTTGTTTGACCTAATATTGATAGCGACAAGTCAGATCATTGATTTTATTTGTTTTATGGTTTGTAGGCCAAATCAATTCATTATCAATTCATTTTGCGTTCAAGTTCAAGCACCAAAAACAAAACAAACAACCAAAACTAATCAAAACAGAAAACAACCTTAAAAAAAGCATCACTGGCACACACCTTATGTACAGTTACAGATCACATGATTTTTGTTCAGAAAACGGCAGTGAAATGCAGAGGGAACCATTTCAACAAACACACACACACACACACAATATATACATATATGCTTTACCATTAAATATAACGAGAATGTGTGCCCAAACTTTTGATTTGGTATCGTATATGAATAAATCTGAGAATAGTCGATTCCCATTAATACATTGAGAAAACTAAAAGTACCTGAAATATTGGAACTCTTTGGAAATCAACACACCAGACATTCATACAATTGTTCACTGCCATCACACTTTTTCTTTTCGTCATTTTGTTTCTCTTCCTCTCCATAAAAAAGTTGCATTATTTTCCTAGATAGTGTGTTCTGTCACACTGATCCCCCCTCCTGGCTGCTGTTGTGTATGGCAGTTCCATCCTCAATGCCCCTGGCATACAGCTGCACCAACTGACCTTGAATCCTAAGAGAGGGGAAAAAACAGTTAAAGAAAAAACTTGAAATATATACAAAATGCTGTTATCTGTTGCTGTTTATTGTTTTTAACCTGCCATGCTTTAGATATATTAAGGCAAGGATCATCAACTCCAAACCCCCAGGTCAGGGATGTCAAACTCATCCTTGGAGGCCACCGTCCTGCAGTTTTTGGATGCGTGCCTGCTGTAACACACCTGACTCACAAACCTAGTTTTAATCAGGTGTGTTGCAGTAGGGAAGTATCTAAAAAGAACAGTGAACCTAAAGAACTGGACTAGATCCTTGATTTAATGTCAGACAAGTCACAGAATTTTATGTTATGCTCTCTTACTTGCAAAATATATCAGTGACAGGCAACATCTCCCCATCACAATTCCACACGGACACAGTGGGAGCTTTTTTACAGCACAGACACATGAAGGGGGTTGCTGTTTTCTCCTTGTTTGGTGTCACTCGTCCCATGGATCTCTGCTGAAATCCATTTCTGTCTCCATTCTCCCTTCTCTCCTCTCCACTCTTCCCATCACTCCGTTCTCCAGATTCTTCATCAACTTCTTCATCTATGCTCCCTGCTAGAAAGAAGCGAACCGCCTTGACTCGATGGACTTCCACAAATGGCAGGTCGAACTAGAAATAAGTTTAAAAAAATAAAAAAAGAGTCCAAGCACTGAATTAAAGTGGAAATAGAAACTGTTTAAGTCAAGCTTTGCTTTCATGAGACAGACCCAGTACCTGGTCCTGTGTGCTTGTGTGCCTGTGTAGGAACTTGAGGAAACCCAGTGGGTGAGTGTCCCACACTAGGATAAGGTCCCCTGTTCCGTCTGCCAGGTGGGCAGACGGGGAGAGACCCAGAGGACTTCTGGCACATGAGCTGGACATACAAGTGAGGGACATACACTTGAACCTGCCCTCCACACTCACCCACTGACCTGAAGACACAAATGCAGAGCAAGATTACACACACACACACACACACACACACAGAAAGAGCTTGTTTACACTTCAATAACATCTCTCTTACAAAATGCCTCTTGGATCATTTTGTTGATTATATGACAAAGAAATAAATACTGCCACCTACAAAGAACCCCTTCCCCTTAAAGTGTCACACTCATAACTTTAAAATCAACATGATTTTTGTTTGATGGGCTCAAACATGTCTGCAGAGTTACCTTCTGAATCAGTATTGAACTGGCCAGAGTAGGAGCTGTACAAGGAACCCGAATCGGAGCCATTGGTGAAAAGTCTTTCTGTACTTCTGGAGCACACGCCACATCTAAACACACACAGCACACGGTTTTTGGTCTGTCAAATAACAAGCTCCTCATCTAATGCTGTGATGTCACCCAGGATTAGAAACTGTTTAGTGACCGCCAGAGGCAGCTGCTTCAAACAAAGACTGCAGCAGACACCCTTAACAGGAGGCCAAGTCTCACCTTTCATCTAGATCAAGTTCCTCCCATCAAGCTACCCTTCTTAAGGTGCATCCATTACCTGATTTCCCACTGTGGGTGGTTGCAGTTTCAGTGTCTCCAACTGTGAATTTGAAGTATTTCCTTGATGCCACGGTAATACTGATATTTATCAAACATGCCACATTCTTTTACTTTTTCACTTAAAATTGTTTCAGGATTAAAACAATACAAATTCTTTGATGAGGCTGAGTTCCATTAGGGTTCCAAAAAATGCATCAGGATTTCACTATTTGTTGAAGCTTATATGTTTATATTGGCTTATTTCAATCCTTTTTTTTTTCTACATCATGGCTCATCTGGTGTGTGACTATGTTTGAGTTCACATTTGTGGTATAGAAAACTTAAAGCAGAATCTGCATACACATTATTAGTAGGTGCTTGGGAAATAAGTTCATAAAAATAGAGAAGTAGTCTGTACAACATATAACACATCTGAATTGCATGATGGTTTTATGGTGACAAAACACAAACTGTTCACTCACTCTACACCACTTTTCCTTTCTTTATGTTTTTCCATTTGGTTAATTATATACAATTATTGATGTGAATACTTGTCAGAAATTGGCTTTTTACCCTGAGAGGCAGCATGTTTTATCTCTAGGACTGGAGAGTAGTGGGTCTGCTGGGAGATACTGAACTGTGCCGCTGTAGCTTCTGTTACTCAGGAACACCATTGTGCCTAAACAAAGGAGAGCAATTATGTTAGCTTAAAACTACACAGCATCAGATGTACTCACAAGATGTAAACAAAAGGCATTTTGTGGTTTTGTTTTATAAAATGTTTAATAAAAAAAAATAAAGGAACACAGGGGTCGTATAAGTAATTTCTTTGTGATCGCAGAAAAAATTTGACACAGCAAATATAACACCATCTGACATATTTGAGAATGCAGTCGCCTGTTCTTTACATAAATCATCAGTCCAGACCTGAATAGTCATATCTGAGAGGTCCCATCCAGCGATGTTTTTCACTCTCAGCCAGTACGTCCCCATAGAAGCCATAACCTAACAGAGACACTGAATAGCGAACCAGAGCAGAGGCATAATGGACTGAACACACATCCAAAGGCTGAGAGTCTCCTGCAAGGTAATATTGGAAATCAGAAAGATTAGATAAGCAAAGCTAAGAGTAAAAAAATAAATAAATAAATAATAGGATTTCACTATGTTTTAATGGAATAAAATATCCATCCTCACCAATGATGATGTGCAAAGCTGAAGTGACGGGGTCAATTACTCCTACTGTGGCATAACATACACAGTCAGTGGAACCTAAAAGAGATTTATTACATCAAAAAGTGTCAAACTTCTGCATGTCATGAGTTTATTAATACTTAGCAACAGTAACCTGCAGGGATGATGCCAATATGCAGCGGACAAGGCTGCAAAGTGACAGTAGGATCATTCTCACACAGGCCTGCTTCTTGTTGTGTTCGCCCAATCACACCGTGAAGTATTTCACTGAACATGCCATCCCCACCCACACACACCACACTGTTAAAAACAAACAACAAACACAACGGCTTCTGTTATACGACAAGCACCTCTGAGGAGGCTTAGATGTCCAAATAGTCTGTTAAGTGCAGTGTTTGCAACAAAGTGCTGCTGGCACTTACCCGTCAAAGCCAGTCAGATCTTTTTTCAAAAGGTGGTCCCGGGCCTGGTTTGCCTTCTCTGTAACTAAACAGTAGATTTTATGATCATATGAAAGGGGTTTTAGAGTAAAAAAGTTCACTCTAGGCTAATTAATCCAAGAACTAATTGTGGGCCTTAGGCTCTCTGTCAGGTTTTGCAGTGGTAACAAATGAACTTCACCTCAAAACAGGCATAAGAAATAGTGCTCAGTGGAAAATTACCTATTACATGTGAGCTGATACCAGCCAACTCAAATAGAGGGGAAACCAGAGAATGGTAGATCTTTCTTCCTTTCTTCTTTCCTCCAAATGGGTTGATGAACACCAGGAGTCTATGAGGACGTAAAGGACCTAAACACCATTTAGAGTATGACAGGTTAGCCAGAAACCTCTGCTATGTAGTTATTTCACAGGACAAAACAGCTCTTGTATTGCTTATTTATTTGTTTTTCAATTATCCATTCCTACAGTGAGTTTTCAGAGCGGTCCTTAGATGTTTAGTCCACTGGTCTCTGAGAGCACGACTGGGGCAGCTGAACTGGGTCCTGCCCAGCCTCCATAGAAAACCATGGGAAGCCCCGCTGCTGCTACGCTTCACATAAAAAACTGAAAATACATAGAAAATAAAGGAACTGTGTTGTAAAACCAAAATGTTATCTGGTGCAATCTGAGGGAGATGATCAATTTCTAAGATTTACAATGCTTCAGGTTTGTTATTGATCATTTATTTTATTGGATGGATAGTGGTGGCAGCTCCCACAGGGAACACACCTGTAAAATCCTTGTCTGTATCCTCAACAGACTTTTGGGGCAAGATCTCCACTCGACCTTCCTCCACACCAACCACTTCAGCCACAGGCACTGAAACTTTTAAATATGAATGCATTGAACATTTTAGTAGACACACTCCTTTACATACAATTTGCAAAATAACCCCTAAAAGTTTTCAACTTTTCTTACAAGGTTCTTTTACTTGTACTTCAGATTAATGCACAGCTGTGTATAAATAATAGATTAATTACATGTGACAGAATGAAAAACTGTGATGTAACTGACAATAGTTCATTAATTATCACTGATATTCAGTTCTTCATCTCATTGGTGGGATTATTGCAGAGCTGGTGCATTTAAGCTGTTGTCACAGAAGACAATGATCCTTCCTTGTTTTTGGTCCACTAACGAGTCACACACCATTCTACGTAGAATCCCAGGTGACAACAACTGGTGTACCATTTTCTACAAAATCAGCAACTGTCTGAAAAAACCCCAAACAATAGCAAGGCATTTTTAAAGACATTTTTGTATCTTTGTTGTTAAAAACAAAAAGGTGTATCTGGATGTCTTCATATCAACAACTCTTTTTTGTCCCATTTGCTGCTGGTGGTTAATAAGTAAAGTCTAGGAGGCTTTTTTTTTAGTGAAAAGAGCAGTCCTACATCATGCTGCGCTCTTGTGCCAGAAAGAATGTGTGTCCATGTGTTTTCAGTAAACTGTGTTTTAGGGTTATGTGTCCTGTTGGTGCTGTTCAACTCGTTCTTCGTGTTTTTCTATGCAGTTACCTCACGGCACTCCCTCTCTATAATGATCCTAAATTGCACCTGGGATGAAAATGTTGTTATTCTGTTTATCCATATTGTTGTGTACAGTTTCCAAGGCTACTTAAAATACTGTTGAAGAAAGACACTTGTCACTATCACTGTTCTTCATAGTAAACAGTGCAGATAGAAAACAGTGGCTTTCAACGAGCTGAAATTACATTGATTTCTGTGTAATTCCATTTTATATTTTGTTCACTATTTTGAAATATGTATATAAAAAAGTTGACTCAGCACAAAATATTTTCCATTTATAGTTAAATGTTTCTGTGCCCTTTATTATGGCTTCATGCACACTTACCTGTGATCTTATCACGGTTCTTATCCACTTCGGTCCACTTGAAATGCCAACCAGTCAGGACAGCCAGGTATCTCTTATTTCCTATCCACAAGCTTGACTCCAACCTCAGGTCCATCTCCATCTCAACAAATGTTGTCATTCACGTCAGGCTTCCCCGTGTGCCAAACAATGATCCTGATCACATTTTATACTCATCACTTTAACATCCCTGGGAATATACAGCGGGCTGCCCATCTGATCTCACCATCAGGCAACAATCTGCCAGTCCGTTCTCGCATGTTAACATTTTTATCTCCCTTTGAAAAGCCTTTAAAATAAATAAATAAATATATCAAAACACAAATACACACACCTATGTGAAATGTTGTCGACACAGCACGACACAAGGGCGTTATCCTAAATCCGTATCCTCTTCCTCCGTGTGACACCTGCTCGATTTGCATGGCGCGTTGCTGATTGGACAGAAGTTCACCTGAAGGAAAGTGTTCAGTAAAGCCTTAGAGTGTTTAACAAGTTTGCTCTTTTTTATGGTAAATACTATGTAGGCCTAAATAAAACTTGACCAACGATATGTTTGCTGGTTGGTTAGCTATTCATTTACTTAAATTTGTTTAGCCTACGCTTACGTTATAAGAAAATGTAGGTTACGTGATTCAGGGCAGTCTAAATTTGCATAGCCAAGCGTTAGAAAGTACATCCAAAACCATGCAAATTATCAGTATGGTTTTATCAAAGTATTAAACCAAAGTGTTGATTAACGAGCAACTGGTCCGTTACACATTTCTTTTATTTTATATTTTAGGTAAAAAAAACAAAAAAAAAAAAAAAACCAGAATGATATAATATGTATCCTATTGAGCTTCCACCCTTCTTATGAAAAACTAGAAAACATATTTTCAGTTTCTATAATGCCAACGTTGCCTCATAGCGCACGGTGGTGAAGTAGCTATCTTATAGAAATGTCGTTGGTTTGAAAAGGGTTGTGATATAGGCCCCACATTCAGTCTGGGCTTCACTGAACAGCAGGCTACATATGTTACATTCACTGACACTTAATTTCATTAAATTATCAGGTTCATATTTTATTACAACATTCAGTTTTGTTCAACTTTATTCATACAGCACATAATTAAATGCAAAAGAGGCTAAATGTTTAAAACAATTAAAATTACAACAGACAAAAAAGGCAGAAAATAGACAATAATAAAACAAATTTGCAATAATAAATCATAATAATAGTTATAATCATGAAAACCCCCAAAAAACAGTATCTTGGTTCCCGTGCATACAAACTATAGAAAGAATTGGGCTGACCACAGTGATGGACAATAAAATTTTAGGGGCCCCATTTCATTTTGCATTCTTGAAAATAAAGCTGCTGTAAGGCATTGTTACTTTAATTTGAAGTCTTTAACCGGAAATGATTATTTTTCTGTCATGCGCATTCTCTCCTCCTGCCTCTGCTAGCAAGTCGACTTAATAGCTAGCGAAATAAGATCTTTTAATTCTGTTTTGCCAATATTATGAATATTTCGATATAGGAAGTGTAATTGATATTTCCTCCTGAAACAAAATAAGAATACAAATAACATAATGAACATACGTAACGCGCGGGTAAGTATGCTGAAATACTCTTAGTCAGCCACGCTGGTTAGCAACGAGCTAAGGCTAACTCAACCGCCTGTAACCTGCATTTTACCTGATCAGAAATCACCTTTTTTAGTTGTTTAGCATCGTGTCATTCATATTTATGACAACTATTTTTTGTATTTCAGCCGGAAGACCTAATGAACATGCAGCACTGTAACCTGCTGTGTCTTCCAGAAAACTATCAAATGAAATATTACTTCTACCACGGGTTGTCCTGGCCTCAGGTGACTAGCCTTGCCCTTCCAGTTTCTCCTGTGCTGATGGCACAGCCGCGGTTAAACGAAGGTTTACAACTATATATTTGTTTCTGTTTCCATTATTTCAGCTCTCATACATTGCAGAGGATGAGAATGGAAAGATTGTGGGATATGTACTGGCGAAGATGTAAGTACCCTTGTCAACATTTGCATCTTGACATCCCTTGATCAAAATTACATGTAATGTTTGCGGTTTTAAATATTATCTGTTGTTTTTTCTAGGGAAGAAGACCCAGATGATGTCCCTCATGGACACATCACATCACTGGTAAGCCTTTTATATACATTTTGTATAAACAAGGTAAAGTTTTTAATGTGTTTTGTCACTCAAATATCAGTTAAACTAACTTTGTGTCTTCCAGGCGGTGAAGCGATCCCACAGACGTCTTGGTTTGGCTCAGAAGCTCATGGACCAGGCGAGTCGGGCCATGATTGAAAACTTTAATGCTAAATATGTCTCCCTTCACGTTCGTAAAAGGTGTCTTTTCTTTTCCTCTCTATCAGAATTTATTTACTATGAATTTGGTCTTTACTCTATTTTATGTTGAAAATCGCAGATCCCTATTTCAGAAACATATGTGTTCTGTATTGATAAATGCTTTTGTTCTAAAGATCTTTACTGATATCTTCTCTTCACTGCAGCAACCGGGCAGCTCTGCACCTGTATTCAAACACACTCAAATTCCAGTAAGTTTATCCTGTGCAAGCACAGATATTTCTTATAATATAGTATATGTGTTCTCTTTGTGTAGCCTTATTAGGGACTTTTATTGGGCATGACTGGGCATGGCACTGAGGACAGGAGTAATGCTCGACTGTAAAATCAGAGATATGCAGTGCATATTGCCTGATATTTGATAATAACAAATACTTGGGTGTACATCAACAAGAATATTAATTGCAGCACAACGCAAAGGGTCAACTAGCATGAAGTTAAATTCAGTTGATAATTGCAATGGCTTGTTTTTTTCCTGTTATCTATATCCTAAAATGTTTTAATACAGAATTACTTTTGTTAATGTACTTTTGGGGCACATCTAATAAAAAAAAAAAAATCAAAGAGTTATAGTTAATAGGATATTATTATAAATTCTTTGTATGTTGTGCTTTTTTTATATATATATATATATATATATATATATATATATATATATATATATATATATATATATATTTATCTCAGACATATACAGTACAAGAATAAATAATTCACATTTGATAACAGTGTACCTTATTTGAGACGGCGCAGTAGGAAGCATGCTTATAGATTAAAAAATAAATAAATGAATAAAATGTTTGTACAAAGTGCCTCTTACTATTCATTTTCTTAAAAGCCTTTCCTTGAAGGTCCAGGCTGTTTAGATTAAAACAAGCTGTTTGCCATACTGGTCCACAGATTGTGCAAATTATGACATGACTCACAAAAATAAGAGGTACTTTAAAGTATAACATGTATGCTTATCTAATGTTTTTTCATGGATTTATAGGATTAGTGAAGTAGAGCCAAAGTACTATGCGGATGGAGAGGATGCTTACGCCATGAAAAGAGACCTGGCCCACATGGCAGATGAGGTGGCTTTATTTTCAACATCTTTTCACTGGTTGTTTTGGTACAAATTTGAATGACTAAGAAGACATGACTGTATTTTAAATGAGTATTTTATTTGTTGTTTTCCCTGTGCTTCTTCATGCAGCTGAGGAAACCTGGGGTGCGTGTATCGGGTCAAGATGCACCGTCTGGCTCCGGTGACCAGGAGAGAGAAAGCGAAAGGGACAGTGGTGGAGAGAGCAAAGAGCTGAGTGAAGTCAGCGAGGCAACAGAAAGCACAGACGTTAAAGATTCTTCTTCTGACTCGCAATGACGTTTTACCAAGCATTTTTAAATGTCCCTCAGTTTCTCCTTTTTTTTTTTTTTTCTTTTTATAAATCCCCACAACTATTTCTGGCTCTACAGACTGGCCATCTGTGCATCAATTGTACTGCACCACTTCTGTTTCTTTTTCTTTTTCTTTAATTTTTTTCTGCAATTAAACAAACCAATCTTACGGAACTAATGTGCTATATATATTAAACATAAAAAACTTACTGTGTTATCTTTTTAACTGATTTGGCACTGTCATTAATGAAGTTCTGTTACATTTACAGAGTTAAAGCAAACCTGTGTTTTCAGTTTGATCTTAGCTACTGATCAAAATGACTAAAAATCTCTTTGTTTCTTACACCTTGATGTCTCCAGTTACAAAATGCAGTGAAATACATATTAATTTACAGCTAAGACAAATATCTTTGGACACAAAATTGGCCTTTCTGGATGAAATCAGAAGCTCAAACAAAGTGTCAAAGTGCCATGTAGCTCAACCTGCAGCTGGCTTGGGTTTGCCTCGCCTGTGGTCCTTTGCCATATGCCCACCTCTCAGCTCCTCTCTGTTAAGATACGTTCAAATAAAGGTCCCGCAATTCTTTTAAATAAAGTTGAATTGTGTAAAGGTGAGCTGAGTTTCTATTTAAGATTATGAAAGTCAGCTGTTGGACACTAAAGATGCTTTTGTTGTAAAGGCTTCATGCAGATGAATAAGTGTGGACAATAATGCTATGAGCCTCTGTCATTAAACAAGTTGCTAAGATCAGTCGTAATAGAAGAGATAGACGGCCGAATAAGAAAACCAAAAATGTTGGAAGAACAGAAGAAGGTTCATGGTCCAAACCTTTCTGTGTGGAATTTGCATGTTCTCATGCTCCAGCTTCTTCCCAGAGTCGGATTGTGTATGTTGGGTTGATTGGTCATTCTAGTCTACCTCCTGTCTAATAATGGGTGGGATAGGCTCCACGACCATACATTGGTTTTAATGGGAAACCACAGTTCTTTCAGATTATGGTTCTTTATTACATTTGTGATTGATGAAACTGAAGTTCTGAGAAAACCCCTTCATAATGAAATGCATGGTGAAGATTTTATGATTAGGGCTACCTACATTGCAGCTTGATGCACTAGAGGCATTGAGATAATTATCCATTTGTTCATTTATCCATCCATTGTCTATACCTACTAATTCCAATTAAAAATTACTCCACAAGGGCTCCACAGTGGCATAGTGGTTAGCACTGTGGCCTCACAACAAGAAGATCACTGGTTTGATCCTCAGCTGGAGTGAGGTTTCTGCATATTCTACCTGTGAATGCATGGATTCTCTCCAGGTACTCTGTCTTCCTCCCACTATCTCAATAGCAAATACATGCATGTTAGGTTGATTGGTTACTCTAAATTCCCCATAGGAGTGCACATGTGCAGCCCTGCAATGGACTGGCAAGCTGTCCAGGGTGTACCCTGCCTTTTGCCCAAAGACTGCTGGGATAGGCTCCAGCTTCCCCACAACCCTTCATTGGGTTAAGTAGTTAGTACTACTCCACTATATGAAAAAGTCTAACTTAAAATCAGAAAACTTGTAGTTTTATGGGAGCAATGGTCAAAAGCAGACATGCAACTGATCCAAAGAGTGATTCATAAGCCTTAAAAAAAGAAATAGAATTGTTAATGGTGACTATGCTTGAGTTTTGTAAACCTCACTACTATAGCAATGGCCCTAATATCATTTCAACTGTGAGTCTTAGGAGCACACAGGAAATTGAAATCAAAATTACCATCAAACAAATAGTCACAAGAAACATTTAGACTCCAAAGCACTGTTTAGGTATACAAATCCAAATCTTCTGAAATATGTGATGAAAAGTCAACACTAAATGAACCACTGAATCCTCCCTTGGCAGTAAAACTATTCCTACAGCACATGCAAAATTTTCCAAATTCCAACTATTGTGACTCCTAGTGGTTGAGTAAGAATAGACAATTGCACGTAGAGCCACAGCAAATCTCCCCCTAGGACGCTGATGAATGGACTGAAAGCAACTGAATGAATATCCTTTTCATTTTGCAAAGAGAAAAATACTTCTGAAATAAAAAGACTCAAATTAATTAGACATTATTCTTTTA
The DNA here is from genome assembly GCF_933228915.1 of Telmatherina bonti. Taxonomy (NCBI): domain Eukaryota; kingdom Metazoa; phylum Chordata; class Actinopteri; order Atheriniformes; family Telmatherinidae; genus Telmatherina; species Telmatherina bonti. The sequence continues at coordinate 22,046,406 of NC_136622.1, forward strand.
TGCAATGTCTGTTGCTGTAACTCCAGAGCTCCATCTTTGTTTACAGCTTGGCATAAAGGAGCTGGTATTATCTTTGCCGTAAACAATAAAGAAGAAGTAGGAAAAAAAAAAAAAACAAGAATCCACCCCCTCCCTCCCACACACACACACACACCCAACAAACCATAAATAATGCATCAACACTTAAAATGTGTCAGTTAAGTGGAATTTGTGTGTGCTTGTGCAACAACATCCAACAGTGAGTTTGGGGAAGGAAACAGAAGTGAGAAAGAAGTGCATGGTAGATAAGAGCAAATTACAAATACTGCCCTCCAGAAAGTTTGCCTGTTTTTCATAAACTGTAGCTCAGTTTGCCACCTTTCTGCTTGACATCTTTCAGCTCAATGTAAGTGAAAACAGTGCTGCATTATCAAGCAAATCTATGGTGAATTTTAATTCCACTGAACTGACAGACACCTTTTGTTTGTTTTAAATATATTTGATCTTTTTTGGGCTTTTTTTTTTCTCAAACAATCTGGGTGGTTGTTATGGGATACAATGTATGCATGTAAGAACATAAAATAAAAACTATATAAGTAGTTTTAATCAACTAATCTTTTATTTGTCCGAATGTACCCTAAAACAGCTGAATTTACTCAGTGACCTCCAAATAACCGGTGATCTGGGACTAATCAGTGAAAACAGCTGGTGCATGATTGGGTGGAAAAACTTGCCGTGGAGTTCAAGAAGCAGCACGAAAGAGAAAGAGAGGAAGGGCTTGACTCAAAAAGGTTTTGCTTGTCACACTTTGCACAATCACACTCTGATGCCTCAAATTGTGTGAGTGTGATGAGGGGTGAGAAAGAGAGAGCAGCTGAACTGTGTGTGTGTGTGTGTGTGTGTGTGTGTGTGTGTGTGTGTGTGTGTGTGTGTGTGTGTGTGTGTGTGTGTGTGTGTGTGTGTGTGTGTGTGTGTGTGTGTGTGTGTGTGTGAGAGAGAGAAAAAAAAAAGTCAGAGATGAGTTCCACTCCACCCACATCCATCCATGTCCAATGTGAGGGGGTGGTGAAACACTATAGACCTTACTGTGCCATTAACTGGCATTATTTAGCTGATTTAAGCTGGGAGAAGAGGCTAGTCAACACAGCTCCTAATAAGGTAATCCTATTTGTTTTTCTGGATAGGATCGAATTTTACTCAACTTTACTTGTCCACGACAGGATAGGAAGTCGATATCTAATACTCTTTTCTTTTTTTTAATCTAAAGTAATGTAGTGTATTAAACTGAATAATTATTGCTGTTCAGTTAACCTAATTCAGCTGTGTTTACGTTTGGCCCTTAACATTTCATTCCTCTGAGAGCATTTGTGTCTTAAGACTTACTGGGTAGCAGGAAAACCTTGACAGCAAGTGACTGGCTATAGTTGCAGCAAATGTAACACCAACTTTAATGCAATAATACAGCTGCTTGTGATGACAGAAGTCATTGATTCAATGCTGATCGCAATAAGAAAGAGTGAAAGGGCTAACAGAAAGGAGTGACATGCTGGGAAAATGAGACATCTTCCTCTAAAGCAGAGGTTTCGGCTTTGCTAAAATGCACCAGTTGTTGTAGCAGGCCTGCTGGCAAATGTCTCAACTGAAAGAGCAAAGGGTGCACATTTTGCTGAAGGGAATGCTGATGAGTGATGTTTGGCTTTCGGAAAAAAAGGGAAGTTAAGTGATAAAGAGAGAATGGTGGTGATGATTGTGTGCAAAGGGTTTCGATCCAGCAAGAAAAACTGTCCTCCTTCCTCTTTCTGGTGTTCTTTAAATGTTGTTATAAGCAAAACCCGTCATCTCCCAGTAACTTGTTTGTCAAAGGCTGATGATTTATCAGACGTTTGAAGAACTGTCCTTTTCTCCTGTTTCTTTTACATTCTTTTGAAAGCTGCTTGATGCGTCGACAATGAGCTTATTTCAGACATGCTGCATGATAAAAATGGTAACCAGGGAAACTAAAGTTTTCTGAGGCTTGTTTATTTTATTCAAAAATAGAGTTAAACGCATCATGTTCAGCCAAAACTGAACCACAACTTGCTCATTAACATAAGAGTCAAATGCTGATGAGTTATTGTAATTGGAAATGCAGAATGTACTCTGAGTGCATCAGTACTCATGAGTGTCACAGGCAGAAAACCACCTGTTGTCTTCAGAGCAAACATCCCCACAGAGTTGTATGCCTTCTGGTTCAGTCTATTTTTAGGGTAACTAAGATGTTGTGAGAGCTATTTTTGCACCTTGTGCAATTCTGCAGTGACCCGTGCAGTGGGCAACACATGCCAACTGCTTTTCTAGTTGTCTGCTGATGAAGAAAGCACAGCACAGGGTGACCAGTTTGAAGAGATGTGTTACAGTAAGATGAGCATGCTCTCTTTTCACTCTTTCTGTGGCAGCAGGAAGTTGGTGTGGTCGGTAGAGGTTGGAGTATGAGAGTTTGTGAAGAGGCGTGTGAGGTGCTGCAGTTGGGCACAGGCATGGACTTTGGTTAGCAGCCTTGTCCGGCATAAAGAACAGAACGGTCTGCATGCGCCCAAATCGCACATGACCTCCATGAGAGAGGAACATAGTTTATGCTTTTCCCAGTGGTGATACAGGAGTATTCATTTATTTTGCACAGAATTCCATCCTGTTGGAGCAACAATGGCTTCTCATGTAAAACTCAGGAAGGAGAGGGTGGGTGTGGTGGACTACGACACACAAATCAAAGGTAAAGTAGCTTATCAGTCAATTCTGTTAACCTCTTCTCTTTTGCTCTTCTGTGGAAAGTCCTCATAAAATCTGTTTCTCACCTCCCAACAGGACTCTCAGACTGAGTCATGCTCTGTTAGAATTCTGTCACTTTTTTTTCTTTTGCTTTGCCGTTTATTCTGTCTTCTCTTTATGTTTCAGAAGTGCGCTCCCAGCTTGTAGACCAACTAAAAGTGTTGGACTTGCAACTTGAGCATAAGACCCAACAGCTACAAGACCTCACAGACTACCTACGAAGACGGGGTGAGATAGAAAGCGAGTACGCCCGCTCCTTAGAAAAACTTGCTGAAAGATTTACTTCCAGAACAAAGAGGTAAAGGGAATCCTGCACATTAAGTAAATATGGTATTTCAGCATTTCAGGATGTTAACCTGCAATTTTAAAAAAAGGTCTTCACTGTAAAACTTTTTGTTTGTTTTTGTTTTCAGGAAGGAGCTCAGCACTCACTCAGTCTCCCAAGTCTGGCTGGCTCTGCTGTCTCAGACCCGGCAGGAAAGTAAGGACCACAATGTGCTCAGTGAGAGTTGCAGCAACTTTCTCATCCAGCCTCTCACACACTGTCTGGAGTACACACAGCGCCTTGCCAAGAAGGTACAATCTCAGCCCACCTGCAACAAACTCCAAGCTTATCAGTTTGGGACAAGTCTTTTTCTCTTCAGTGTAACTGGCCTGACATTGAAAAGATCAAGGCTCACTGTGTTCCCTGTGTGCCATCTGTAATATTTAGTCTCAACATTGTGTTTCCAGAGCAAAGACATCTGTACTCAGCTACAAGACGGCTTGCTCAAGGTTACTACAGAACTGCAGACTGTAAGTGAGAAACCCACTGCCCAAAACATTTTCCACTTCCTGAGCATGCAGAGAAAAGCATTGCCCTGTGTGTGTGTGTGTGTGTGTGTGTGTGTGTGTGTGTGTGTGTGTGTGTGTGTGTGTGTGTGTGTGTGTGTGTGTGTGTGTGTGTGTGTGTGTGTGTGTGTGTGTGTGTGTGTGTGTGTGTGTGTGTGTGTGTGTCTCTCTCTCTCTCTCTCTCTCTCTCTCTCTCTCTCTTTACAGGCTTGGCGCACATACTACCAGTACCACTCAGATTATATGAGTGCAGAGGGGAAGCTGAGAGAAGCAGAGAAACAAGAAGAAAAACAAAAGCAGAGTGCTGCTAAGAAGCTGGAGAGGTTGATAGAAAAAGTAAAGTAAATCTTTTGTGTGGTACTGTGTGCATGCACATTAATCATTGAGTGCTTTGATATCTCACTTACTATGTTTATATATTATAGAGGCAAATAAAAGTTCAGGAGATACAGCTGAAATGCAGCAAGGCCCGAAATGAGTACCTCCTAAACCTAGCTGCAGCCAATTCCTCCATGAATAAGTACTACCTTCAGGATGTCTCTGCTCTCATAGACGTGAGTTCTTCTTCTTTCAACATAGATTTGTGAAACTCGCATGAATAGGTGATATCTTGCAGACCATTTTTTGTCCCCTAAGTGTGCAGATATAGGGTACCACATCTCTCTCGGCCGGGTGATGCAAGCCTATTTATCCAGACGGTGGCAGGCCCACGAGAACCTGGGCACTGGTCTGGAGAAGCTCCAGGGGGCTGTGTCTGGACTGGACCAGTGCCAAGACAGAGACGCCCTTCTACAGGACCACTACAACACCTTCTCTATGCCTCTTCGCTTCCCATACCAGCCACATGAAGGGGACCAGGTGTGTATTTGGAGGTAATAATCTAAAAGTGTGTATGTGTGTGTGTTTGCTTGTTGTTATCTTCTTTTGGCCCATGACCTAGTTTAAGTCTTGTGTTTCTAAGGTTTCTGAGGTTAGTGCAGAGTTTGAGATGAGATGCGAGTTGGAGATGCGATTCAAACAGATCCAAACCCGACTGAAAGCCGTCACCCAGGAAACGGAGGAGGTAAAGTGCATCACACCGCGCTTCTCACATAGCTGGGATGTCTCCAGTAGAGGTTAACCTGATTTAATGCAAAATAAATACTTTTCTCATACATTATAGATAAACCTTTTGTCACCTTCTAACATGCTGTGTTGGAGCCCCTGTTTTGTTTTTTGTTTTTTTGTTTTTAAAGGCCTAATCTCACAAAGCCTAAATCTGCTCAGATTGATCTAAAATAGCAGAACAATAGTAAATTACTCATTGTATGTTTTCAAATGTGAATATAAGGCAAATGTAGTTTATGATGATTTGATATGATGATATTTACTGGAAGAGAAAGATGGGCTGCAAATTTTAGGCAGACAAGGAGCAGCATCATTAGTTGGGAATAATTGTATGATTTGGACTTTGGGTTGTCTGACTCTTTTGATCTATCACCTGCACAATAGGTGAAAAATGACAGGGAAAAAAAACCATTTTACCTCCTTAAAAATTAATAACAAAAGATTTTTGACAGTTTTTGTATTTAGTATTTCTGTGTTAAAAGCGCATACATCTGAGTCATCAGACCTTTGTCAGAAGTGCTGCATCCACTTCAGCTGATGTGAGACTCACTTTCACACAGGCTAGTAAAAGCATGTCATCAGCCCAGTCCTCTCTGTTGGTGGGCATCAGTGATGATGATCTGGAGCCCAGCAGTGGTTGTGGGCCCTCTCAGGAAGGCAGCACAGAGAATTTGACTGTCAGACCCAGTGTAACCCGACGGAGGGCAAACCTGCAAGAAATAGAAAATATCTACTTCACTGTGAGTTGTTCGTTTTTTTTCTTTTTTTTTTTTTTTTTTTTTTTTTTTAGGTTGTAAACCAGAGTAGTTCACTTTTAAAGTTGAATTGAATTGAAATTAAAGACTTTCACTATGATGAATAATGAGTTTTTTCTCACAATTTCCTTTTACAGAGAGTAAAAGAATACCTTGTTGGCACCTCCTTGGTATCCAAGCTCAAAGCAAAACACGACCTGCTTAAAGTTGCTGTGGAAAAAGGTATTGCACCTCCATTTACAACCATTGTTTTTTATATTCAGTCCAATTCATGGCCACAGAGGTGATGCCTATCTTACCTGGTCATCAGTTCAAAAAAACACCACTCACACTTTATTTTTGTGGTCAACTGTAAAATTAGCAATTAACCTAATATGACTAGTGGTGGGAGGAATCCAGAATACACAAAGAATCCATGCTTGAGTGGAAACTCAGGAACCTCCATGCTGCGAGACAATAGTGTCAACCACTTTCAGCCCACTTCTGTGTTTCTCACATTACAGTACAATAAATCTAACTACTGACACAAAGTACTATTTAGAAACGGTTGATGTACAGCAGGGTTCATTTTACACCAGTCATGTTCCTTTTTCCCGTTTTTTTTTTTTTTTTGTACACAACCTGTTCGAGTGTTAGATTACTTTTTTTGGTCTGTGTGTGTGAGTGGTTCTGAGTCATTCTTATTAAATATTCTGTTTTTTCATAGCTGAAGCATCAAATGGACATCAACCCAGGTATCACCATGTTTTTAAGCATTCTTGGATGTTATTATTATTATCATTATTATTATTATTATTATTATTATTATTATTACATTATTTACTATGACTACACAATACTGTCTCCCCCATTGTGATGTGTTGTGCAGACACACTGGAAAGTCTTTGCGCATCAGAAGGAATCAGTCAAGTGCTTATTTGATGCACAACCACAAGCTTTTCAATGGAGACATGTTGTCCTTCATACAGGTAGCTACTGTCTTCATTTAGTCAGCACTCCATCTTGATTTTTAACATGTTACTTTTTTTTATTGAATTCAGTATAAAAAGTTATTTTCCCAGTTTTAGTCAACAGTGATTTATCTTGTTGGTGAATCTTATTGCTAAATTTGTTTTATTCAGGCATCGGGCCAGGAGATTCCAGTTGTTGTGGAAAGCTGTATTCGCTTTATCAACCTCAATGGTGTGTATTCATAACTGAAGTAACAGTAAACCAGTAGATGCATGATTGTTCCTCTGATTTACAAAAAAAGAAAAGTTTATTTTAAGCCCTGAGAGAGTTCCTGTTGTTCATATTAAGACTGACAGAGCAGGTATAATGGAGCAACACTGGTATGTATGGGTGGCAAGCAACAGATAAAACATGTCAGTGGCAAAAGATGCTGTGTGTGTGTGTGTGTGTAAATATATTTACACACTTTATTTAATGAATGTATACATGTGCAAGTGTGTGCATGTGTATATGTTCTCAAGTAGTTTAGAACATCGGACTTACAGTACAATGTCTGCTCATCAGGTCTTCACCATGAAGGAATTTTCAGAGTGCCAGGATCTCAGATGGAGGTTAATAACCTGCGGGATGCATTTGAGCGAGGTAGACCTGCGGATCTATTCAGACAACCTTCATCTCGAGCTCTTACTGTGGACCAATGATAATGTGAGATAGTGTGCTACTGGCTTCTTCTCCAGGTGAGGACCCCTTGAATGAACAGAGGTATGATCTGGACTCTGTGGCTGGAGTGTTAAAGCTCTACTTTAGAAGTCTGGAGAATCCACTCTTCCCAATGGACAGCACCAACCAGCTACTGGAGCAAGCCCGTAAGTGTACCAATGTGGATGTGAGGAGTGTGGATACTGATGCACTGTAACGACTTATCTTTCATTAATCATGCTTTCTCAGAAATAAAGAACGAAGGAGAGAGAGCAGCTCAGCTCAAGACGATCATCTCTTCCTTTCCTGAGCCCATCATTGTTGTCATGAGATACCTCTTTGCATTCCTTCATCAGTGAGTTGTAGCCACATTAATTAACCAAAAGACCATGTATTCACTTCTACATCATCTGAGCTTAGATTGCAGAGGCAACAGTTTCAGAAGGGAAACCACTGTATCCCATTCCCAAGCCAAAATCTTCAGCTCCTCCTGTATAAATTTTGAGGCAGGCAATTTTCCCAGGTCAGAAAGGAATCGTGGGGCCCATTACCTCTAATGGGAGTTCACTATGAAACCTCTTAATCAGATGCCCTAAACCATCTCTGACTGATTCTTAAGCAGAGAGCCTCTACTCCAAGCTCCCCCTCAGGTGCTCAAGCTGCTCTTCCTATTTCTAAGGCTGATCCCAGACACTTACACTAAAATAATTTCAGCATTTTATGTCTTCATTCTAATTTTGGGTCCAGTAAATTAAAAGCAGTCTTTTGATTCGACTCCCTCTTTACAACAATGTTCTTGTTGTAACATCACTACTGATGCTAAACCCATCTGCCCACAATGTTATTGCCCCAAGAGTTTTTCTCTTACCTGGAAGTAGCATTCCTTTTTCATTTAACAACCACTGGCTCGGATCATCCCAGACCTCCATGCAACAGATGTGGGTCACCCAAAAGAGTCCCACAAAATCCACATCCTTCAGCATCTTGGAGAAAATTTGAGCGATCACACTTGACCAACCACCATCAAGGGCCTTTTTTGTATTTTTAACGCTCAGCAACCTCTGCAGAGGCAATGAGTGCATCTCTCGTGGATCTTCAGACTATGCTGGCAAGATAAAAGAGCTCCTCACGGTATTCTTTCAAAATGCACCTTAAGAATGCACCTTGATTGGATGTGTGTTTAAAAAAAAAAAAAAAACACACGCTCAGTGTTAAGTAGTCATGCTTTAGACTCCTGATGAAGTCAGGTGTGAAGGGAACATTCTTATCATTGAGAGATTGATATCTTCTGTAAAATAAGTTTTATTTTTTTTAAAAACTAAGGGGATAGACTATAACATAGCAATGCAAGCAAGACAACTCATGAGTCTCATTCAAGTACGAAACCTTAAGCATGAAAAGATATAGAAAAGTGAAAGACTAATCTTGCAAGAAATCTTGCTTTAAATCATTTTAATGTATTTTATTAGCAGGAATTTCAACCGGGATTGCCCACATTTTTCCACTCCAGATGTACTAAACATTGTGCAAGTTGGGTACTTGTAAAATCAGGAAAGAAGAAAAAGTAATTTGCCTATTGTAATGCGTGCCTCTTAGCATATTTGTTTTGTCCTTGTGTCACTCTCCATCTCCTCAACACTCCCTGCTTCCAGTGTATCTGAGTACAGTGACGAGAACATGATGCAGCCCTACAACCTGGCCGTGTGTTTTGGGCCCAGCCTGGTAAGAGGGTCTCAGGATGATGATGTAGTAACCCTGCAGCCTCAGATCAACAACCTGGTAAAGAGCATCATCATTCAGCATGAGAGCATCTTCCCCAGTCAGACTGAAGTACAAGGGCCAGTGTATGAGAAGTGCATGACGCTTGAACAGGTTGACTGGTATGGTGAAAAATGTTTGAACATAATGTATAAGTTATGGAAAATACATGTGGTGGAGTTCTTCTATGGGGTCATTTGTCTCTTTCTACAGTGAGCCCATTATTGAGGAAGGAGAAGGAGACACAGAGTACACAAATAGCAAAGATGGTAAGTTTAGTTAATCAATTTTTAGCAACTCAACTAAAACTGACGATGCTGTGATTGAATAAAATGCAACGATTCCTCATGACAGATTTGGAATTGGGATACTCTGCTAATGATGGCCCAGGTGTATCTTCAGCACCTACACAGACTAAAGCAGAACGTCCCCGAGCCAACAGCAGTGGCTCTATAGACCATAACAGGATACTGGCTGGACCAGCAGGGAGCGGAATTCCCTCTGCTGGAAAAATGACTCTTCAGATTCCAGTTGGGCCGCAAGGCAAGCCAAGGAGGATGCACTCTCCTGTCTCTGTGCACAGAGAGTAAGTAATGACACCATATGACAAAAATGTTGAAATGACTGGATAAATAAATGAAGATGCTTGCTCATTTTACTGAAAGTATGTGTTACATAAAGAGATATGATTCATCTTATTTACCTTAATATTGAAAGCTTTTTAGTCTTCATCTTTTTAATCATTTCTTTAAAAGACACCTTTTTAGTTTCTTTATTTGCTTTTGCATTTGTGCACTGCTCTGTGTTATTTTATATTTGAATCATCTTAAATTTATAATTTCCCCTCATCATTCTTCCCCAAACCTATTTATAACAGTGTAATATGTTTATGCATTTCTGCTTCATTATATAGAGGACTCTTACACTAAATTTATACCCTGCACTTCTCCTTCAGTCCCCACAAGTGTGGGACCAACATTTGTATGACCAGTGCTGTTTGGCAAGAAGTTGACCTGATGGTCCAATCTGAAAGAGTTTCATCACATGAATATTGAGGCAGAAATGAAGAGGAAACCATTAACTTAATGACCCCATACTGAAATGCAAAGAATAAGTAATTATATGAAATACTTTAAAAATTGAAACAAAATGAAATTGATAGATCATTATCCACTTATCCATGGATCATTTGCAAGAAAGATTGAACTGAGTTTCTGATCCTTTTTTTTATTTATTTTTTTTTTTTTCCCCTGCACACAGATTTCAACAACACTCTTCCTCTGAAGACATAGTTGTGCAAGTAGACAAGGTTGGTCTGTCTGTCTGGTTTATCATCATGGTTTTAGATTAGACATGTATTACAACAGATTATCATAGAAAGCGTTTATTTAGAGTAAGAGTTTTTGGCTGAACATTTTTCTACTGAGGCATCTGCAATCCTCAGCCTTGGGGGCGGCTGTAGCTCAGGAGGAAGAGCAGTTGTCCTTCAACTGGTAAGTTGAAGGACATTTCAGGCTTCCCCTGAAATGCCGAAGTGTCCTAGGGCAAGACACTGAACCCCAAACTGCCCCCCGATGTGCCTATCGGGGTATGAGTGTGTAGAATGAGTGTGTGTGTGAATGGGTGAATGTGACAAGTAGTGTAAAGCGCTTTGAGTGGTCTGTATGACTAGAAAAGCGCTATAGAAGTACAAGTCCATTTACCAATCCTAAAATTTTAAACTCTAATGAAGAGTCTAATGAAGAAACTTTTGCAAAAAGTTTTTTCAAATACTTTGAAGCTTGTTAGAAAAGTATTCCTGATGAACTGATGTAGTGTCTACACATAACTAATCGCCAGAGAACTCATGAGTTTATCTCTATTTAAACTGAATAAAGCATCATATATGACAGTTATAAAGACAGCTTTATTATAAATAAATGTATGATCAATAACACCAAAGCTCAAAAGCAGAGAGTGCAGGAAACTGTGACAGTTTTGTTCTTCGTTTTTTTTCTTTCATCACAACTGTTTTATCATGTTTTTGAAGGAGGTCTGTCGCCACATGGATTCAGTCTTCAAGGAGCTTCTCATACGACAAGCACAACTGGAACCCTCCTCCTGTGTTTCGGCTCCTTCTACACAAGCTCCCCAAAAAAAGGGGAAGCGAGATGGACGAAAGGGGAAAGGGATTTTTAAAACAGATCCATTAGACTGAAAGCACTAAAATCAGCATGGTTTTAAAAAAAAAATTTTTTAAAAAAGGGGGGAGGGAAGATGTTAATAAAAACCGAGGTGTCGTGTGACGGGCTTTGACAATAGCTTTCAGCACATCTATTTTTGAAATCACTGACCTAGACCCTTCTCTGAAGAACCCCCATGACTGGTTTAGGTTTATTTTCTTTAATTTTGTCAGTACTAGCTAAACTCAGCCATGTACTCGATAGTAAAGCCCTGCAGCACTGCAGACCAAAAGAAAGATGTCAAAACTGTGAATTATATTAGGTGCATTAGGTCACAATTTTTTGGGTACAGCTAAATGTGTTTGTAAAACTTTGTCTGCATAGGTGTTGATGTTAAACTGCTTTGAAAGTATGAAAAATTTTCCCCATAGTTTTTAATGATTATACACAGATTTACAGACATTCATCCTGTGATTTAGACAAAAACAGAAACCTGTGAAAACTGGAAGGAGTTGTGTATGTTCTTTATTTTAAACTTGTTTCAAACTTTGATTATTTTGTACATATAATAAATAATTTGCTCTTTCCTCTATGATTTTTATTTTAAATAAGTAGAACAAACATGCACTTTGATAAGATTTATGCAAACATCATGGTACAAGGTGGTTTAGGAAGAATTTCCTAGATGCACTAGTGGCAGGTCTGGCGGGCTCTACAGAAGTAATTGGCACTTACCTGCCGAGAGTCAACTTTGAGTTCAGTGTGTGTCCAAGAATACATTAACATGTGATGGAACTGGGAATTGATGGATTCTTCAGTCAGAGCTTCATTTAGAGCTCATTTAAAAGTCTCTAACTGGATGTCTCAGCTACATGCTTAAACTTTTTCATTTAGAGCAAACTTCCACATAAATAACACAAAATATTCTGAGGCCCTTAAACTGAAAAGTTCCCTCCTTAGTACATCTTAGGATTCGTGACAAAATAACGTGACAAAAAATGGAACCTTAACAATTGACTTTATTTTACAAAGTCCTGCAGATTTGTGGGTATTACTCGGAAGGGCTAAATGAGGATAAGCAAATGTTCAAATTCAAATGAGTTTATCTGTATATTGTTCGTGTGAAAACAGCTAAAAACATTTGGAAGCATTCTGATTACAGCTGAATAAATCTTGTTTAAATAGTGTTGGTTCTGCATTTTTCCCGCGTACTCTCTTGTAAGAACATCTAAGCAACACAATCCTAAGTCTTCAGTCAACTAAACTAATGACTGTGTGAGAGTCAGATTCCCATGACCTCTCCAGTAGGCCTATTCTTAAAAAGTTGAGCTGTTTATCTAAGGGTCTACACCCTGGATGGAATTTGCGTTGTTTTTTCTAATTCATGTACAAAAAAAGAAGAAAAAAACTTTAATTGGAGACTTGTTTCTCACGGCAGGGAAGAATTATAATTAATCAGGTTGCAAATAGTTTCACAAATAAGTTGTAACAGTTTCCATTACATATTTGTAACACCATTTGATGGCAGAAATAAAAGTGGCCTCTGTTCCAATCAATCAGGCTTGAGAATAAAGGGGGGGGAAAAAAAAAAGTGATTATTATTAAAAGTGGCAAGCAACTATACTTTCCTCTTAACATGATCTGTCTTAATTTCATAGATAATTAAAAGCATATTCCACCTACTAATCAGAAAGACAGAAATCAAAGGCATCATCTTTATTTCAAATACTCATCCTAATCATTCATTCATTCATTCACCAAACGACATCATCAGTCTACTTTCAGATGACGTGTCGAGCAGGGATCAATACTCGTGTTCTTGGGGAAGCATTTCGAGGTGGATGGTAGCTGACGCCGGATTAGAGCAGCTGCGATGGTTGGGAAGAGCGTTCGCAATTCAAACAAGCAGATTATCGTTTGTAAATAACTAAAACTTTACCTTGAAATGGATGATGAGGATGGAGGAGGTGGTGGTGGTAGGAGCGGTTGTTGGGAGGATGCTGAAAAACGGAGATCTAAGAAAAGGAGCAAGCAAAGTTCGTTGTCTCAGGAGTCTGATCAGGAGTCGGGCTCAGGAGGCGCCCCAAAAGTGACAAGAGTAGAAAGGCGAGATGAGTTTAAAACAATTCTAAAGCTCAGAGAGGGCAGTTTCCACTCTATGAATCCTCTCAAACTAGCAGGGATGCTGAGGGACGAGTTGGGGAAAATTAAGCATGCACAAATTTTGAATGATGGCAAATTGCTCGTATTTTGTACGTCTGCGTCTCAGGCGGCCACCGCTGCTGGGCTGGTAATGCTGGGAGATAGGCCTGTGGAAGGATTTGTCCCTGGGAAAAAGCCGGGCGTTAAGGGTGTAGTGTATGGTGTATCTTTGGAAATAGCGATGGATGAGTTGGTTAAAGGAATCGAAAATGTGAAAGTGATTAGTGCTGATCGCATTAAAGTCTTTAGAGATGGGGCGAGACATGATACAGGAGTTGTGGTGCTTACATTTCGAGATGAGGTGCTGCCTGAACGAGTTTACTTGGGATGTGTATCTTATAAGGTGCATCCGCACAGAAGGCCGCCGCTGCGCTGTTTTAAGTGCCAGCGCTATGGGCACATAGCTGCTGCATGTCGGGGTGTACGAAGGTGCGGTAAATGTGGCGGAGACCACGAGTTTGCTGCGTGTAAGGTAAGTTTACTGAAGTGTGGAAGTTGTGGTGGAGGCCATGTAGCCGGCAGCCGGGACTGTGAGCGATATAAGCAAGCTGTGAAGGTGCAGCAGTACAAGGATGTAAGGGGAATCTCCTATGCAGAGGCTGCAAAACAGGTAAGTAAGCAGAGTGCAAGTGCTGAGGCAAAGAGCCATGGGCTCTCGATTCCCCAAGCTGCTGAGGTGTCGGAGGACACAGTGGTGATCAATAGGGTTAATTTCCTGGCTTTCATTGTGGAAGTAATCAGTAGTGCAAAGTTGTGTAAAAATAACTCTGATGTGTGGTGGATGCGGCAAACCGGGCCCAAATTGGCGGGATTGAGCCAGCTGCTCTTCATAGACTAGTGTTTTCTAGTAGGGCCAACATTGATGGAGTGCGACCGGAAAATGGAGATGATATTTAGCCTTCTTATGATTTTTATTGTCCAGTGGAACGCGAGAAGCCTCACAGCTAATGGGCAGGAATTTAAAAAGTACGTGGAAGAGCTGAGTGATAGGCCTCATGTGATGTGTGTTCAAGAGACGTGGTTAAAGCCAAATTTGAACTTTGTTGTGCCAAGGTATGTTTGTTTACGCAAGGATAGGGTGAATGGGTCGGGTGGGGGCTGTGCAACTTTTGTTCAGGAAGGAGTTCAGTATAGGAGGGTTAATGTGACTACGGAGCTTGAGTGTGTTGTGGTGGAGATTTGGTGTAGGTCAGGGAAGTTTTCCCTTATCAATTTTTATAATCCTTGTCTGCCTCTAGATGGTGAAAAGTTGGAAAGAATAATGGAACAAGTGCGCCCCCCAGTGATGTGGCTTGGTGACTTCAACGCTCATAACCCTTTGTGGGGCAGCAGTAGTAGAGACCGTAATGGAGTGATTGTTGAAGACTTGATAGATAAGTATAATTTGGTGACTTTGAACGATGGAAAACCAACCCGCTTTCAGGTGGGTAATGGAGAACCATCATGTTTGGATTTATCTTTGTCGTCAGGTGAGCTAGCTAGGTGTGGGCGGTGGGATGTTTTAGACCGCACTTCTGTAGGAAGTGACCATTTCCCCATCTGGATCAAGCTCGGAGCTGATGCACAACTTGACCATAGTAATATTGTAAAGAGATTTAGCTATAATAGAGCTGATTGGGACTCCTTTTTGGATCATCTGTCGACTGGAATGGAGGAGATAGACAGTAAGGGCAGCATTGAAGAATGGAATCGGTCCTTTTGTAACGTGGTTAAAAATGCTGCAGAAAAGTCCATCCCATTTAAAGGGCAGACGGAAAAAAGAAAGATGGTGCCGTGGTGGAACGAGGCCTGCAGTAAAGCAGTAAGAGCGCGTAATAATGCGTTTAAAAAATTAAGGAAAAATCCCGTTGAAAGTCTTGCAGTTGAGTATAAAAGAAGGCGTGCTGAGGCCAGGAGGATTATTAAGAATGCCAAGAGGGAAAGCTGGCAAAAGTTTTGTGGGACCCTGTGTAGGGAGACTCCGTTTAGTCGGGTGTGGAATCTGATTCATCGTATGTGTAGTAAAACTATGCCTCTATCAATTACTAATTCAATTTTAATTACCTCGGAGCACCACTCATCACTTTTACTTAACTTAAGATTCAGGAGGATGAGAAAAACCTGAAATATACTTAATTCAATAAACACAGTCTCACTTAAAGTAGTAAATTCTCAGAACGAATGAACCAGAAATTGTACATTCAGAAATTATGACAAGAACGGATGAAGTGATTATACATATTTATTACAATGATGGTAAACATACAGCAGTGAAAATGAGCAATGATGGAGAGGTTATTGGTGAGATGGTCAAGTGAATTTGTTTACAGGGATTTTCATTTATGATAGTAATAATGAGAGGTAAAAATGAATTGAATGAAATGGGGCAGAAAGGAACTGGTTGGAATTGAAGCAATTAAATCGGTATCGTTATTTCATTTAAATCTTTGTTAAAATTATACTTAGTGTTTGGATGAGAATTCAAATTCATACTTTGGTTAAATTTGATGTACTGTTGAACACCACAAGTGATATCAAAGCGCTATGAAGATCCTACTTTTTCCCGCTGGGTCAGTTGATGGAGCCGGCGGACCGGGTGGTTCTGTCCTGGACTGCAAGTCTCCGGGAAATGGACCTTCTGGCGTCGGGAGAAGTAGGTCTGGAGCTGCTCTGATGAACGGGTTGGGATCTCTGTCCAGCAGAATCCCAGAGCCAAGGGCGGTGTTTCTCGTACTCAAATTATTCCAAAGGTTGTGTTCCACGCGTACTGTCTGAGGGTAGGCAGTACTTGTACAGACGCAAAAATTAGTGGAACTGCGGTTCTGGTGAATTACTGATCTCAAAAAGGAAAAATAAAAATGTTCGCTGGGTAAACTTAAACAAGGCTTGTTTTGCCTTCAACACAAATATTACTTTTCTGTTCGAACTTATCTCGTTAAGATCTTACGCACACAAAGGAAGAGAGATGGAGTAAACTTATGAGAACAAAGAAACAGCTGCGTACAGCGGAAAGTTGCGAGAGGGCAACGAAATTAAGTCAAAGTACAAGAATCACGGCGATCGAGAGTCAAGGGCCGAGAGAGAAGAACAAGGGCGGACAAAAACAAAAGAAGGGGGCTAAGTCCAGAGCGCGGGTCCATTTAACTGGACCCTTCCTCCTAGGTCCTGACCAATCACAAACCACTAATAGTCAGAAGGCTGGTCAGTCTTACCCAATCAGGTCAGCTTTGATTGTTAACCAAGAGGGTAGGAGTGATTCAGGTCTTATTTCACTGCGGGCCCTGGTTCCTTTCTCCCATTTCATTAACATGATCATGATAATCAAATTATTAACTTTGTTTCTTAGCTTTAAGCATGGCAATCAACATTCTGGGGACTCATGCAGATGTTTTGTTTGCTTGAAAAGGGAACATTTACCAATAGTAATACTTTTACACATGAAACCCAATTGTTGCATATTTCACATATTTCTTATCAAGTGTGGATTAATCCATTGGCATGACTTGTCTTCCTCAGCCGATGAATCCTGAAAGAGTGTTACATTCTTATCCATTCCTATTATTTGCTTAACAGGGGTTCCAAACTTGGAAAGATATATCCAACATTATGTAGTAAAGTGTTCATGATTGATTCTGATGTGTGATCAGTTCAAGGATTTAAATCACATATGAGAATGAATAAAAAGGGAAACTTCAGTCAAACCTATCAACAAAAATCATGTAGGCTACATTAAACCAGTTAGTGAAAGGAGATTTAAGACACAAAGAAGTGCATCTGGAGTTTCTTCCTGTGGGAAGAGGGGTGGATCTGTCACCCAGAATGTATATTCGGGGAGGATCAAAGCAGAGTTGCCGGGTCTCTCTCCTGGCGCCGTTGAGTCTTATCTGGAGGTGTAAAGGTGTCATTTTGACAAGAGCCAGTTGCTTAGTTCGATGTGACATTCCGTATCTATTGACCTAAGGGACTGTAAATTGTGTTAGAGGTTTTGTTCAGACCATCTGGTTTGGGGTCTGCAGGAGGTCCTGAAAGAGAAATCTGGAGGTAAATGTGAATTGTGTGTTTATCTGGGGGGAAAAGGAAAAGAAAACTAATACACCCGAAGCCGTCCTCCTCTTTCGGGTCACAAAAGGTCATTTTCTCCAGTCCTCTAGGATGACACCCCCCTGACTGCAAGAGGAGATCAAGAGCCCATAATTTAATCCTGCCAAGGAGAAAAAGAAAAGGAAAATAAAAGTTGTTTTATTCCTCCTGAAAGAGCCTTGGAGGCTACATATGGCTGGGATCAACAGAGCTTTGTCTATCCCTGTTCTTTCTGAAGGGGGATCTGTGGCTGTCACTGAAAAGGAGAAGTCAGAGCTTTTAGTAAGGGCCTTCCAGCAGGTCCACAGTGAGTCCAATGTAAGTCCTGAAGGCCAGCTCAGGAGGAGAAGTATGTTGGATAAAGAGGGGTATAAGCTGAGCAGGAATAATGATAATAGTGACCCAATTAACCTCTTCTTCTCAATTAGAGAGCTTAAGCAAGCCATTAGGCGAGGAAACCACTCCACTCCTGGCAGAGACGGCCTGGGTTACGAGATCTTTCAACACATGGATGAGTGGACCTTGGGTGAGCTGTTAGCACTCATTAATTCAGTATGGCAAGAGGGGTGTCTCCCAGTGGAGTGGAAGCATGCAGTGATAGTCCCGATCTTGAAACCTGGAAAGGAAGCTGAAAGCCCTGGGTCGTATAGGCCAATTGCCCTGACTGCTGTAATCTGTAAAATAATGGAGAGAATGGTCACTGACCGCCTGGTACACAGACTTGAGAAGTCTGGTTATTTTTCTCCCGCTCAGAGTGGATTTAGGCTTGGTCGTGGGACAATGGATTCGGTCTTGCTCCTTGACAGAGATGTTAAGCAAGCTCTCTTTAACAAAGAGGCTCTTGTTAGTGTGTTTCTTGATATCGAGAAAGCGTATGACATGCTCTGGAAGGAGGGCTTGGTTATAAAGCTGTATGACGCTGGTATTCGTGGTAGAATGTTTAACTGGATTAAAGATTTCCTTGGGTCTCGACATGTTCAGGTAAGAGTGGGAGGCTCTTTCTCTGGCATAGTAGATGTGGATAACGGAACACCACAGGGTAGTGTGATCAGTCCTGTTCTTTTCAACATAATGGTAAATGATATCTTCAGTAATGTTGGGAGTGGGTTTGAGCATTCTCTCTTTGCAGATGATGGAGCCGTATGGAAGAGAGGGAGAAATGTGAAGTATTTGATCAACCGGATGCAGGCTGCTCTTGACCAGGTGGAGATGTGGGCCACCAAATGGGGTTTTCGGTTGTCTGTGGCTAAAACTAAGTTTGTCATTTTTGGCAGGAAACGGAAGTTAGCTGAGTATGGTCTAAAGCTCTACGGGCAGCCTTTAGAAAGAGTTGCCTCTTTTAAGTTTCTTGGAGTATGGTTTGATCAGAGGCTGACGTATAAAGAACATGTCCTCAAATTGGTAAGTGTGGGAAAATCATCAACATCTTAAGGTGCCTAGCTGGGTCTTCTTGGGGGGCTGGCAGGCGGGCAATGATGACAGTGTATAAGGCTATGATAAGGTCTGCCTTGGATTACGGTTGCATTGCATACGGCTCTGCGGCAAAGTCAGTGTTACAGTTGCTAGATGTGGTTCAAGCCAAGGCGCTGCGGCTTTGTACTGGGGCCTTCCGGACCACATCTGTCCCAGCGTTGTTGGTTGAGGCGGGGGAGGCCCCATTGAGTTGGAGACGTAAAAAATTGACTCAATTATTGCATTAAATTAAAAGGAGCCAGTACAGCTCTTCCTTCGGCTTCTCTGCTTGCGGATTGCTGGGAATTTGTAGGGGGGAGAGGGAGACTTAATCATAGTAGCCTTGTCCTGTCAGTTAAAAGTCTTTTAGGAGATCTCGCGTTGGAAACAGCAGGGATAGCGCCCCCTGTCTGTTGGCCTTCAGTCCCACAGTGGCTCTGGCCGGAGGCAGAGGTTGATCTATCTGTCAATAAGGCAATGAATGATGGCTCAGCAGTTAATTATTCTGTTTATGTGGAGGAGCATCTTGTGAATAGGTGGGGTGATTTCACTCAAATTTATACAGATGGGTCGAGAGACCCAGACACAAAAAGGGTAGGATTTGGTTTCTATGTACCCCATTTACAGATGAGGCAGTGTCGTCGGCTTCCTGACAGGTTATCGGTATTCACAGCGGAGCTTGTGGGTATACTGTGGGCATTATTGTGGGCTGAATCAAGTAGGGAGGAGAGAGTCGTTATCTGCTCTGATTCTATGTCAGCCTTGATGGCGCTGGAGGGGGGGGGGCGTTGGTGCTCGGCCCGACATAATATGTGAAATTATGGTCGTTTTGCATAGGATAGAACAGCGCGGTATGAGTGTAGGCTTTGTTTGGGTTCCGGCCCATGTGGGCGTCAAGGGAAACGAGGTTGTGGATGCAGTCGCTAAGGAGGCTCTAAAGCAGCTGGAGGTGGAGGTTAGGGTCTCGTTGGGGCAGTTCGAGTGTCGCAGCATAGTTAACGAGTATGTTTCTGGGAAATGGCAGGAAGAATGGGACGGGGAATTAAGAGGGAGGCACTACCACCAAATCCAGCAGAGTGTAAAATCCTGCAATCCAATCTGTGGGAAAAATCGAAGGGAGCAAGTTATCCTCACGCGATTAAGACTTGGACATTGTGGCCTGGCAAATAATCTAGCTCTAATAGGAAAACATCAAGATGGTCTTTGTGACCTCTGTAGAAAGTCAGAAACGGTTCATCACGTGCTGTTGGAATGTGAGAAATATGCAGACTTCAGAAGAGCTCTTTTTATTGATGTCATGAAGCTAGGATTCTCTTCAGTATCATTAAAAGTTCTCCTCAATCCAAATGTGAACTGTAAGGGCGTAGCGGAGGCTGTGCTCCACTTCATAACCTCTTCCGGACTTCATGATCGAATATGAGTAGATGCGAGGTGCATTTCCCTTTAAGTGGAGGGGGGCAGCAATACACCCCGTGGTGTTCAGTCTGCCGGAACCGCAAGAAGAAGAAGACAGATGACGTGTCGACAGACTCTTTCCCAGAATACTATGCGGCGCTACGATTAGCGTCACTACAGCGCAGGCGCATACGTGGCACCGTGTTGAGCTGAGGTGGACTTTCTCCGGTCAGTCAGCGTGAAAGTAGCAAAGCAGTTCTTCAGGTGAACCTCAGAGACTATACATACTCCCTCAGGCATCAATATGATCCGGATAGCCGCATTCCTCACGCTGCTGTTGGCCGTCTGCTCCGGTAAGTGCAGAGAACCGGAGAGGGACATTTTACCGGTTAAATTAGCTTGTAATGCTAACCAGCCTTAGCTAGTAGGCGCCTTCATCTCTTAATCTAAACCGTGTAGTATTTGTTTGGCTTCTGTAGGCCTGTCCCTGGTTTTAGTTAATCTTATGTCTGTGTTTTGTGCTGACAGGAGAGACTTGCACAGACCCAGTCATTACTCCATCGGCCTACACCACTTCTGACGCTGTGATCTCCTCCGAGTCCGTCTTCATCGTTGAACTGAGTCTGACCTGTGCAAATGGAGCTCAGGTAATTGTGCAACAAGACAAAGACATGATCAGTTATTAATGCTTTACTGAGTAACTGATTCATTGATTTCTGCTGTCTCCAGAGTGTGACTCTGTATGCAGATGTCAATGGAAGACAGTTCCCTGTGACTAGAGGCCAGGATGTTGGCAAATACCAGGTAAGAGTTGACATGAAGCCAAACATTTAAGCATTGTCTCTTGTTGCATCTTATTTCTTCTGGGAGATTGGTAGGTCAGTGCTGGATCATACAAGTTTATAACAGAGTTGTAACCTCAGTGAAGTTGGCATTGAGCTGCATCTCTTTTCTCTAATACTTATTTCAAATGTTTGAGATTATTGTCCTAATGACAATCACTGTGAGCCGCTACCCTGTTCATCTTTGTTTTTAACCACCACAACCCAGGCCAGGTAATGTGTGGTTATGGTCTGCCTTTAATCTGCCACTTCAGCATGTCTGTCATCTCACTAGAGGTGATCTCCCAATTTATCAATTTTTGACTGCAGCTGTCAAGGTTGACTCTGCAGCCTGGATGAACTTGATGTGGCAGCATGTGAAGCAGCTGCCCCATTGCTGCAAGTTTTTGCTGGATTAGCCCACCAGTTTACAACAGATCTTGATTTGCAGAGGAAGGGAACGTTGCTGATTAAATAGCTTTTTCCTACCAAAATGGGTTTCTGGGAAAAAAAAAAAAATCAGTGAGATATTGGATATGAAAAACCTTTTAGAGCTCATCAGACAGGACCTTTTTACATTAGAAAATTACAAATAGAAGTTAAGATTTCAATAGTAAACTTGTTTTTGATGTCTGGATTTTCACCTGAACAGACTTCAGTCATAAATGGTTGTCTATTAAAGTTGGCTCAACACTTTGTTGAAAAGTATGAATTTTAAGCATTTAGGAATAAAGTGTAAACTCGTGGAAAAGTAAGACTTTGAGTTGGTGAAGGGTCGGTGTTTGATTACCATAAACTTTTCTCTTTCAGGTATCATGGAGTCTTCCTCACAAACAAGCCAGCTCTGGAACGTACCAGGTCAAATTCTTTGATGAGGAATCTTACAGTGCCCTGCGCAAGGTTGGTGTTTGATACTGTTTGCTCAGTTTAGAGTTTATAGATTTTTTTAAAACATATAAAGGTATTTCAATCAGAATAATACATCAGTATCTCATGTGTTTCAGGCCCAGAGAAACAATGAAGATGTAAATGCCATTCAGCCTCTCTTCTCTGTCAACATTGACCATAGAGTGAGTATAGTATCTGATATGCATTTATCTGTCATTACAGCATCTCAAGAGTAATTGCCTGGATTTTCCAGCCAGCACATGTACTTTTGAGTCCTACAATTCTCATCAAATGGCACATTTTCAGCACATAAATCACTGTGTTCTCTCAGTGTAACTGTTTAGTCCAATTAAGGGTTGTGGGTCTTCACCATTCCAGCAATCATTGGGTGCCAGGGTACACCTTGGATGTGTGACCAATTAACCTGACACACACGTGTTTTGGTGTTGGGAGGAATCCAAAGTACCCACATGTACACGCGCAAAACATCAAACTCTACACAGAAAGGCAACTGTTCAAACCTCCCCCCAGCGACCTTCTTGCTGTGAGGTCACAGTGCTAACTACTACGCCACCGTGCAACCCCATCCCACAATATTACTTTGCATTATTTGTATTGCAAGTGAAAAGCCAAATATTTTAAGAATCAGTAGTTCCTAATGAAGAGCCAGGTTTGGGTTGGTCTATTGAGCCACAAAAGTCTAAATGTTAGTTGTGTGCTAGTATGACCCAAGTGCTGTATTAACTTTTTTTTAGTCAACTTTTTTAGCCTCTGTCATCTCCTTACAAATGGGATTTCATTGTGTAACTGTGGGGGCAATTTAACTGGCAAAGCTGGTGGATTCTTGTGAGATTCCCAACATCACAATCATGAGTGTATTTCTTCTGACAGTCTCATATCCATTTGTGGTTGAAAAATAACATGTAGCATGTTGCTACCTAAACCGTGCTCTACTGACTGACTGCTTCCATATGTTATGTGTGGCTCCCCACCTATTCTTTTCCACGTGGTTCAGATGGAAGAGTTCTCAGATGGCTTTGTTCCATTGTTTCTAAAAACATAAAATGACATAAGAAATAACTTTATCAGGTTAGGTGACAGTATTCTCCTAAGAAACATAAAGAATATTTAAATGATTTTTTTTTTTTTTTTTTTTTTAAATTGATCCTGCTTGAAAAAGGATCTTGTGTCTTTAAGTTTCTGATCTATTTTTCTTAAAACTGCTACAGGGAGCATGGAGTGGCCCATGGGTGTCAACTGAAGTTGTGGCTGCCCTAATTGGTATCCTGGTCTACTATCTGGCCTTCAGCGCTAAAAGCACCATCCAGGCATGAACTGATCCACAATCACTGTTCGACCACTGGATCTTTAAAGACTGATTTCTGGTGGAGCTCAGTTACCAAGCCATTGTGCAGTGCTGCAGCTGAACCTACAGGATTTTGCCTCTGTCTGAATTGGGGCAAAAAGCTGAAGTAGCAATCTTTGTATTTTTATTTAGATTTTTTTATTTTTATTTCAAGATATTTCTTTGTGTGATGAGTATGACCAATTTTCAGGTTAATTTTTAATCTTGTCCTTATCAGTGGATTTTTTTTTTGTTTGTTTCAGACCAATAACCTGGGGTTTTAGGCCTTGTACTGTATTCAGCACTGCCTAAAATATGTTAATTTATCTGGACTAGATTGCACTTCTCTGTGGGTTCTTTGGCTGAAGTGGTCAGCAACCAAGCTAGGCCTTCCAATGCACATGTTGTTATGTGACCATACTGGCTGGCTTGAACAGGCCTGTGTAGGCATGTTTTCTCTGGGGAAATAAATAAATGAGTTGGTCCTGCTTGTCTGTCAATTACTTTTTACCAAAATGAACTGGAAAATGCTGAGTGTTTTATACAAAGGAAACATGTGCTGTAAGGTTCCTCCTTTTCAAATTGGCAGTATCCATTAGTTCTCTCAACTAATATAGATCCAGCTGTAACCACAACCAAGCAGGTTTATATTTCAGACTGATTGCAGCAGACATGAACCCATACAGACTTCCTGGATTTTCTGTGAGGTTGGGGTTGCTGTGAACCTGCAAAGTGCAGGTAAGGCTTCATTATGATTGTACTGAAAATTAGACAAGTAAAAATGCCACAAGGTACATTAAAAACAAAGTCAACATCAGCCGATCCGATGAAAGCCAAAAAGAAGTCCATTTGACAAAAAACAGTTTAAAATGTATTAAAAAGCAGTGTTATAGAAAATAAATCAAACCTATACAGTAGAAACTAAATTTGCACGTAAACTGCTGAATAAACTCCAACCTTCAGATGGAAACGGTTGTGAAGGATTATTCAAACTTTTCTTCAGTCTGTTTTGTGGCTCTGATACTTGTATATGTTCTTCCTCTGGGCAGCAGACTGAACAGAAGTTGTAGCTTAAATTCACACTGACATGATGGCTGGTTTAACAACCGCTGTAGTTGCTTGTCTGACTCCAGTAGTGCAATGCCACCAGTTGAACACACTGTGGCATCTCTGTGCCGCTTTGTAAGTCTGACAGCTCCCATGTGAATATGGCTGGTTGGGAATAAGCCGATGCTAATGTAATGCAACACATTACATAATGCATTTGTTGTTCTTCTGCTTTTGCACCTTCATAGGTGCTTAAAGCAAATTTGTGCTGATGTGATCTAGTTACTTTTAAATTTAGCATGTCTATTTTTGTTGCTGTCCCAAATCCATGTTTGCTTTCACTGCTCAGCACAGAGAGCGTACATCTTTCACTTGGCCCCATGAGACCAATGTAAATGTTATACAGTGGGTAACATGACCTCCTCATATGAAAATTGTGCTGTAAAAGAACACAGGATGTTTAGCATGTCTGTTTTTCTGTGGCATACACCTTTAACATAAATGCATCTCAGGTGATGTCTTCTAGCACCCACAGTCAAGGAGACAATAGAGAGATGTTGGCAATGATGGGAAAACATGAGCTAGATTGAATCCAGATACTTTCCCACGGACTCACCTATTGGTCTGTGGGAAGAGAGGAATATGGAGGGATATAAATGGAACGGACAAACAAATAGTCAAAAACCACAAAATCAGTGCTGAAATTAGACTCTTCCTCTTCCTTGTTGTGTAATGCATTTCAGAGTGAACCTCAGCAGCCTCTGTCCACATTGATGCAGTAATAAAAGTTAACATGAAGTAACTTTATTTCTCCAATTATGACTTTTTAGACTCCAATCCTCACTTCTGTTTAAACAATGACACAAAGGTTTCAACTGTAAATTGGTAATGCAATGTTTTTCCTGTGTTTGCAACTTTATCATGATCTAAACTTTATTTTTATTTAACAAGACAACATTTTACAGAGTAATAAGTGACTAGAAGAGGAGTACAATAAAAGACTTGACTGCTTTCTAATACATGTTAAAAATGTGTCAGGTGTTTTTGTAAATGTACACATATTTTTCAGTGACTACAGCACAGACTAAATACACACCATATTTGAAGGCCCTGGTTTTAACTATCACTGAATTAGTTTTATAGTAATAATATAAATAAGTAAAAACAAGGTGATTTATTGCAACATTTTGTAGTCCAAAAGTGCACTTTTCTGTTTTTTTTTTAAGCAAACGTTCTGAATAACAGAACAACATTTAGACTATTAGAGTTAACAACACCAAATCTCTTAATTTTGTTTGTTCACACTTCAATTATTAGAACAAGACAAGAGGGGGGGGAGAGTAACCATGGGGGAATCCATGTGCAATTGTGTATTTGTACTGTGAGGCAAGGAAAAGCCGATCTGACAGAGGTGTATAAAACACCAGCTCCGGGGGCAGATACTGATGGGCTTAGCGGAATTCAGCAATGTGGAAACTGGCGTCTGACAAATGATTCTCACATGGAGGCACACTTTTCTGTCTGCAGTCTGGCCAAGCACTGTTTTTCTTGCTGGTTACTCTCACTTTTTATAAAGCAAAGCAAGGTCAACAAACTGTGGGCTCACCCAATAATCAAAAAGTAGACTGTATCTTTTTATGTCAGCTTCCACTTCCTTCTCTACAAAAACAGTGATTGTTCTGGCTGTTTCATGGATGGGTATGCACATTGTTAGATGTGCAGCTCCTTCAGCTAAAACAGTTTGGAAAGAATAAACACAGTCACTTCTAAGCTTTTGTGCTTTTTTGTTCTCTCATTATCTTCCTCTTCCTGTCCCATTTGTGCACCTAATCTGCTTTGCAACATGGGGAACTGCTCATTTTCTCTATATTGCTCTGTTTGCCTTTTTTTTTGTCACAGACACACCACATTTCACACAAGAAGTGAAATGACTGGTACAACACATATTTTGTAAATTACATACACACCTAAGCTGGCCCGCAGCTATGAAATACTGTAGGTTAAACAGAAGCAGACACATTACAACAAACCATTTCTCAGCACATAAATCTTGTGAAAGCATGTTGAACGAGCCCCCATAAACTAGGTTTTATCAGACTATGTTCACATGTCTGTTTTTTCCATAAGGAATAAAATAGCCGGGGCGTGCTGAGGTGTAAGAACAACCATGCTAATGAAAACAAGGTGGCTGGGAGTGATAAAAGCTAACCTTGATCCTGCATGGCTTTCAGAGAAAAAAAAGTGGTTTAGAATCAGTAAGTTTGTTTTCTACAAAGCGCAAGGTGAATATTTGAGTTGTACCATAAACGTTGCATGTGTGTGCCCTATACAGCAAAAATCACACAGGTGATGTGAAAAAAAAAGTTTAAAGGAAAGAAAAGGTGAAACAGAGAAAACGGTTAGAGATGTCATTGTAAAGTAGTTGCATGTTTTGCCTTATCTGAAAATAAAGTACAAGTCTGTACCTCTTCTTTACACAGACTCTAAAGTTGGATGTGTAAGTAGGTCTGAGCCCAATATGCCTCCAGTCATCTTGGTATGAGCTTTAGCAGTCATCAGATCTGTGGAGGGGTCTGGAGTTAAGTAATACAGACAAATTATCTACTGTAGTAAAGCCTCTGACTATGGATCTGATTTATACTGACTAGAGGCCTCTATCATCTTTTAGAGCCCCTGCTTGTATGCCTTGGCTATCCTTAAATAAAGAAGGAAGATGCCTTTCTTTCCTGTCCTTGTCACGGCGTAACTGCAGGGTCATTTCATTCTTTCATACTCCATCACATCTCCAGGCCTGGCAGGAAATGCTGCCACACGGTAGTGAAGAGGTGACCTTGGGTGTGGACATAGAACATGATTTTAGTATGGAAACCAAGGGCATTAGGATATTTACCATAAACACGCCCACTCTGTCACACAAGATGACAGAGAAACTGTGACCTGCCCTATGGACCATCTATCATAGTCCATGTCAAGGGGGGATGATGGCAGTTGTGCTTATAACAGAAACAGTGTGATCCTCTACCCTCAAAGTACAAAGCAGATTTGAATGAAAATGCTCTGCAATGGACGCTCCACCTTCTGTGGGTATTTAAGGACGTTTTTGTGGTACATTAATCATTTTTCTGTTTGTAATGCTCTCTAATGGCCACACAGAAAGCACAATTCAGGCACATTCAGTCCCATCCACGGATCTGAAAAAGTGGATGAACCTCAAGGTCCTTTCTCTGAGGATGAATCCTCTTCTAACCTCTCAACTTCCTGACAGGGAAAGGAAAAATACATGAATACTCCAAAGGTTTATGAGAAGTTCATCTATTTCCTGATATAACAAAGTGAGACAGGGGATGTTGTTGCTGGGGCCTTTTGTTTGGCAGAGAATCAAAGTGGGGGGATTGCGTCTGGGGAGCACATGCACAGCAGCGTTCTGGACGCCCAAACACCATTGGCGCCCAAAGGAAAAGGTGAGGCCTCTCTTATTCGACCCAGCGCATACTCCTGAGACACCTTGAAAGCGTCCCAGTATTGTCCTTCAGACTCACATAACACTTTTCTCTAATGGGAAAAGGGTGTGCTAAACTGGCTCAGTGCAAGTGAAAAGGATAAAAAAACACAGTTATTTTTCAAGGAATATCTCATCTGAAATGCGTAGTTTAACCAAATGCAATACACACAGTTATCACATTTACTGGATGTACATTGGCTTAATATAGTTGCACCGTTATAAACAAAAAAGTCATAAAGTTAAATTTGCCATGTAGTTTAGGGGCATTCTACATTTTTCTGTACATATATGATGATTGGATGTAAAAAAAAAAAAAAGTGCCAGTAAGGTAGTAACGGGAGCTGAAGTATATGTATTCCTTTTTTCTTTCCAGCAATAAATAGATGGATAAAAATAACAAATAGCTCATGGTGTGATATAACATATCTTATGATCCCTGCTCTGTCTAAGAATAACATGTCTGACATCATTTGAAGATTAACCTGATGAGGGAGGCCCCTCTAAAAACATGTAACTGACATCACAGGCACTTGGTTTTTGACTTGGGAGTATTTTCATTGTTAAATGTTTTGTTTTTTGTTTTTTATTCCTAAGCATACACGGCTTAGGTGCAGTAGTTTTATTTTACACTTAGCATGTTTGCTATCCGTGAAGCTGTGTTCCTGTTAAGACAAATAGATTCTTAAGTTTTAGAAAATCTTTGGTATGACACCCCATTTTCTCCAACACACTTTTCACCATTACAGTTTATGTTTTACATTCAGCTTTCACAGAAAATACAATAACATGTCATGTGCCTTACATATTTAATAAATATACTTTACATTATTTGTACTGCAAATGGAATGTGGCTGAATGCTTCGCCTCCTGGGTCTTCAATAACATGTCTGAGTTTCACAGTTCCAGCAGTGCATGATGACAAGGTCATTTGGTGTACCTCAACTTTCAAACAAAATGCAGTCACAGAATTGAACCCATTTGATCATTTCTGAAAAAAAAATTACATACACTTGAAACACACACCTGACTTACATACATCCTCACTCCTGTTTGGTCCTGGGTGTGTTTTTTTGTGTGTATTAACACGCAGTATTCCAGCTCCTTGCAGGACTTTGTCCTAACTCGACTGCAGAATCAAAGAGATCCTCTGTCCATTCTGACTGCACTGAATATGAAATTGCCCTGAAGCATCTGTTTCTAATCCACTTTCTTTAATATGACAAAGTTTTTTCACATTATTAGATTTCCACCAAGGCTTTCTCAGGACCACTCCTGTAGCTGTAATATTTGTGACATTCCTTGTCTGTTTTCACCGCTGCCTCATTCTTTCTTGCTTGCTGCTTCATTTTCTCTGTACCCCTAGTTCTCTCTGCTGCTTCGAACATTAGCCAGGCATTTTATTAATGCAGACGTCCACTCTTTGCAATGATTTCTATGTCAGAAAGTGGTTTTTCTTCTGTCATATGAATCACTGCGCAAGATCCAGCTTACAATCTACTGAGGTGAAAATCTCTTTGCTTTCTAGGTCACTTTGCATTGCAAATGCATTGAAAGACTCAATTGCACACCTTGTTGACATTTCCAATGACACTCTTCCTTACTGCTGGGAAAGAGCAGACAGGTGATTACAGATAGGTGTCCTGCTGACAGTATAGCTGTCCTTTGTCGCTGCAAACATCTGTTGGAGGTCAGGCTGTTTTCGAGCTGTGATGCTACAGATGGCGTCGCTAGCAGCAGTGTTTTCTGTGCAGCAGCATGTCCTTGCAGCACATTTATGTGCACCCATGCATGCATTTTCAAACATGTCTCAGGGTGATTTTTTTTTTCCGTCTCATCTGCCTCTGTCAGTACAGGTTGTCCTTGGTGGTGGAGGTGTGTGTGGTGGTAGAGTCATCAGGCAGCGAGCCCCGCCGGCCAAGTCGTGACCGACAGTGCAGAAGGTTTTGAAGCTCTCTGGACACACTGCTGGAGAAAGCTGTGTAGATCCATGGGTTCGTACACGAGTTCAAACTGGCCAGTAGCATCAGGATAGTGAAGGCCACTCCTGTAGAAGACACACACACATGAAAGAACGAGTGATTAAGCGTATTCATATTCACAGAGATGAGTGCAAAGTAAACATAATAATATTAGTTTTTGCATACAGAGTCAAACTGAGGACAAACTGAGGACGGATTACAGTTTACATCTGACTGTTTTCCTTTGAGAAACAAACAAAAGTACGTATAACTATTTAGTTTGGATATGTAGCATTCATGATTATTGTTTTTTAACTTGTTTCCTTCAGGAGCAGAAACAGGATTATAAATATCCCACGGAGACAAAAAACCTTCCATTCTTCCTATTTTCATTTTGTTTTACTTTTATTAATAAGTTATTTGAAGCAACAACTAAAACATGTTTATTTCTCTGCAGCCAGCCGAGAACAGCAGCTAAGGACAAACAAATTTCTGAATACAAAGCTGATAAAAATCTGCTGTGAGTGCTTGTTTGTATGTAGAGCTGCTTGCCAGTGAAGAATAATTCATATTTATGCATTCTTGTAGCTGTACGAGTACACATTGCATGTGTGTTTGGGTGTATGTGTGCAAGTTGGTGTGCCTTGTCCCTTGTGTCCACTTGAACTATGTGTCCAGGCTGCCGGCATGGATCACTGTCCAAATGTCAACATCTGGCTTAGTTGCAAAATCATCAGGGGACATAAACAGGTTATTTACTGGCCTCCGGTATTTGCATAGCTTTAGATCAGAGAACACTCTTTTGGTTCATATAATCAGCTACAGCTTAAGACAACACGAGCCCTCTTTACGTCTCATCGCTAGTTCCCAGTAAAGGCACCAGCAGATGCTGTTTCTATGCCAGGGACATGATCCAGGCATTTCTTGTTAATGGTCAAAGCTAACATTGTTTTTGACCTTGTATTTCCCTCCCTATTACCACATCTGAGCTGCAGCTTGTTCTTGGAATAATGAATAGTCCTTGGAATAATGAGTGATGTGTGGAGTAATGAGGGATCCTTATTTACTAAGATGGACAACAGCACTGATCAGAGCTTGCCGTTCTAAACTAAAACTAAACACTTAGCTTATGTCTGACTGAACTGCAAAATAAGCCATGTTTGCTCATTGTGCTGAGGAGAATTCACCCATCAGGGAAATGCAACGTCAATGATTAACTCGAAGCCCCTGTGAGAGATATCTTTTTTTTCCGTCTTTTTAGAGAGTGAATCGCATATGTAGTTGCATGCTACTACAATAGAGAGTGTTTGCTACTTACCTTGATCTGGAGGGTCGGGGTCCCAGGCTGCCCACAGCTGGACGATGAAGAACGGCGACCAGCAGATAGTATAGACCAACACTATGACCAGAGTCATTCTCACAGTCTTGGACATGGCTTTAGTGATACTTGGAGGTGGAGTGGCTGGAGGGAGAGGAGGGATGTAGTCAAGGGAGCAGCGAGGTGAGTTGTTGCAGGATTCCTGGAAATCTGTGCCGTTCAGCGTTGGTGGATGTGTTGGGGATGTTGTAGTTGATGATGTTGTCATGTGTTCCCTGTGGCAGTTGCTATACTGAATAGCAGAGGGTACATAGTCATAACACTCTGCCATTTGGCTGTTATGGATGTTATTGTGTGGGTTATTAATTGCCCCCTTTGATAGCAGTCCTCCCCTCCCTCCCCCTCCAGACGCCCGCCTCCCTCTTTCCCTGGTCCGCTCTTCCTCCTTCTTAAAGTTGTGGAAACGGAAAAGGATGTCATTCTTCTTCATCTCGGTCATCCCCATCCTCTCTGACTTCAGGTAGATGTTATTGTGAATCTCTCGGAAGATTCTTATCTGAAAAAGAAAAATATAAAAGACGCTGTATTACACTAGTAACTTGTGATCATTGCTTGTTGCTATTGTTTCTCACTTTTTTTCTCATTGTTTTTGTAAATTTTCCTACTCTTTTCTTTTTTTCTTAAAAAAAAAAAAAACCTTTGGTATGCATTTTAAAAGGCACTGCGTTCTCATTCTGAGCTTGTTGAAACTTTCCAAATCCATCTGCTTAGCTCTTTTTCAACCTTTGTTCCTCTCTCACGAAAAATATCAAAATATGCTTCAAAATGTGAAATGTGATACTGAAAAAAGGGGGTCATGGATTCTAAGTTTGGCTGAGATGTGCATACTCAACCTCCTGGCAGGAGGCTCTCGGAGTGAGCAGTCATCTCAGCAGTGGACCTCTGAGTGCTGTGTTAATTAGAAGAAATAGCTGGACTCTGGAGATATCTTTCCCTAAATAGAGCAAGACTGATAGGAGGCAGCCCAAAATGCTTGTCCACATGGGATTCTACATAACAGCAACTGCAGTGCCCCATGGATTACTGAACAATAGCCGCCAAATGCACCCTGCATTTCATTCATGCCACATGCATCATTATTGGATAATGTCGCCATGTGTCGTAATTTTGTTATCAATAATCTTTGTGTACGCTGCGCAGAAGCTGCCAGTGGAACTACTATTACCTGGCAGATGGTAATGATGAAGGCAGGCAGCAGGAACACTGCCACAGTCATCCAGGTGACGTAGGCCTTCAGCCCCCACGGCTTTGCAAAGTGACCCCAGCATTCGAACTCTCCAGGAGCCACTTCTGAGCGAGAGAATATGAACACCTGACAGACATAACAAAAATCGTTGGTCAACACACCCACAGAAACGGCGTGAGGTAATTTTCCCTCACCTGAACTGCAGTGACCTCACTAAAAATAGACCAACATCTTGAGCTCCACCGTTGAAATCAGGGTGTGAACGCCTGGTGAGCTCTCATTTCCTATTTCACCATGTGTTTGTGAACGTATCCATGTTTGTGTGCGAACGGTTTAGCTTGTGTTCACCCCTCCCTACCTGTGGTATGCTGAGGACAAGCGCCAGGCCCCAGGCCACTATGACCGGGGTGTTCCAGTGGGACATAGCCCCAACACGGTAGGCCTGCAGTGGGCAGCAGATGGCATGGTGTCGGTCAACTGTCATGGCAACTATCATATAGGAGGAGGCAAACATTCCCACAATCTGCAAGTACTTGATGGACCGGCAGAGTAAGTCGGGCCCCTGAAACCTCTCTGTTATGTCCCATATCAGCTGAGGAAGAACCTGGACACACAGATTTCAAACACATAATCAGAAAAAGTTGTTTCTAACATTACAAAGCACGTCTATTTATTTTTACTTCATCCAGAAATGTAGATGAGAAATGTTAAAGGATTAATCTGGCGATGTTCAGTATTGTTTTAGGAGCAGTGCTTATCTCTTAGTATCACATGGCTGTTCCTATCTAAAAGTACATCTACAGCCTGAAAACACACCTTCCTGCTGTCATGAATTCCAAATGTACTCTTAAAAATATTCTTTACTCAAGTTTGACATCTACTACAAAGTAGTATCCAGCTCCAAATGAGCCTTTTAAACTCAGTGAAGTCAGCTCCAAACCTAAATGACACATCGATGTTATCATCAGCTCTGTTCTTGATCTTCTTTTTTTATTTTACTGTTTCATGAGAAAAGATATTTTGAATAAAAATGATGTATTTTAATACTGTTCATGCAGTTTCATCTGCTACAGAAATGTCTAATGTCACAAAGAAATCTGGCAGAGTGCAGTTAAAATGTCAAAAGCCACGACTCAGCTGATAAGTTGAAGAGAGATTTGCATAAAACAATCTTCACCATGACTGTAAGGATTGTTACAAATATTTCTTGTGCATGAATGATTAATAATACGTTTTATGTGATGGGTTCACACTTTGTCTTTGTCCAGAAAGTCTCAGCCTGTTTAGCAAGTGTGCTATTCCACTCACATGTTTTTGTAACTTTCCTTTTTTTTTTTACAAAGATCTCACCCCTAAATTTGATCTCAAGGTAGTTGCGTGCTTGTAGTTATAATTGACAAAGGCTTGATGACACAAATTGCTTTATGAATACTCCTCAGACCTTAAAACAACCAGCAACCATGGGATCATCTGAGCAGCTTTCTGTTACTCTGAAAGCTATGATACCTGATGAGCAAAAAGCAAATTTGACTAAAAACAAAAAGTTTCTGCAGTTTCATGATTTTCTAAGTTTGCATTGTAATCAAGAAATTGAGGTTAATGGGTGAAAATCATAGTAAGATCTAGAAAATGTTTTGATTATAAGATTTTTAACCAAACTAAACAGAGGTTTTGATTGATTTCAACATATCTTCAAGATCTCAAGTTATAAATATCTGTTCAACAGTGCAGCCATACAGGTACCTGCACACATATGACCTCCATAAAAGCCAGTAGATCACAACAAAACTTTCTCTGCACATCTGCAGCAAAATTCAGCCGCTAAAATATACAAGGCAGGTGCATTTTGAAAAACAATCCTGTTACTCATATTACTGACAGAAAACTAGGGATTCCTCTTCATGCCAACACGTCTGAGAGATAAATATCACAAGGTCTGCAAAATGCAGTAAAAGGAAAAACCGATGGCATCTGCAGCTGGTTAATAACCCTAAATACTTTTAAAAGCACAGGGAGCAACTACAAAGGGCAGGAGCTGAAGGTTTTGTCATTGTGCTGACAGCCCCCCCCGCCTTAAAATATTTGAAAATGGGTTCACTTTCTGCAGCAGGGCAGTGCATGCTGAACACGCCAGGAGTCTCACAGATCTAGAGGAAAACCTGAAGAAACTTAATCACTATAAAATAATAATAATTAGTTAATTAATGTAAAAAAAAAAAAGTGTTCTCTAACAGCAACAGGAAATGTAACTCAAGTGCTTTTCTTTTTAAAAAATAATGTTTTTTTTCCAAATAAAACAAAGATCACTAATCTTTGTTTTATTTGGAAATCAAGTCCTGAGGCTTTGCATATCTACAGAAGTTGTGAGCTAACATGCGCTTACTTTTGTATGTTAGTGCTTAACCAAACACTAGAAGTGTAAGCATGATAATGTTCAACGTCTGATGTTAATGTTGACTCCAATCCTTTTATAAATTTGGCTGAACTCACCTGAAAGAGCGCCACGACCAGGTCAGCCACACACAGGTTGACCATGAACAAGTGCATCGGCGCATTTTGTTTCCTCCTTCTCAAAAGCACCCACAACACAAAGCTGTTCCCCAAGGTGGTAACAGCCAGCACCACCCCAAGAACTGCAATCTCAGCTCGGGCAAGACCGATGTCCCTCATTCTGGGCTGAGGCAAGGTGTGAGTTGTGGAGTTTAAGCCATTCTCAGGAAAGATCCCAAAGAGGGATCCTCCACTCTGAGATGAGTTTAGTTGAGATACAAACAAAGAGGAGAAGTTGTTTCGTCCTGTTGTTCCCAGAGAGGAGGGGCCTAACCCATCCCAGTCTGTTTTCACGCTGATGCTTTCCATTCCTAAAAGACAAGACAGGAGACAGGAGTTATTGGTGGAAAGCCATACTGTTCAATGTTTATGACTTAACTAAACAGCGCCCAATACAGAATAGCAATTTGGAATCAAACTCCTGCAAAGTCACAAGACTGCGGATGCTCAGGTTTAGTCATGCGCAGGTTTATCTATTCGTTTGTTTTATTCTTTATTCAATTAACAAACAGTTTACTTGTTCAGATTTATCACAGCTGCGGCATCATGTCTGGTCCCATTTTTAAAATTCCCTTAACTCAACCTAAATTTGTAAGCGGAAAAATGTTGCACTTAGTGTTTTCCTGATTGTGCTGATGAGAATCCAAAAGCCTTGAGCCTTTTCATAAAAATAAATGTTGGTGGAAGGATTCATCACAAGGAGTCTTTGTTTTCGGAGCATCAACAACTGTTTCACATCATACTGCAAATAGATTCTCCTGACCAACTTGATGAAATTTGACTGAAAGTAATGAAGGGCAGATACTGTACCAATCATGCTGCCATGTGAATATTGTTTTGCTTTCTCAGTTTTTTTAATAATTCTTCGGCCTGTCTGTTTGTCCATCTCCCAAAGCTTCCCATTCTTTCTGACGCAAGCCCGGTCTGGTTTATTTTCTTTTTCAAACTTTCTCAAGGTTAAATTGACAGCTTTCCCCTCGATCCCACCAATCTCATTCATTCACCTCTGCACTCATAATCGCTCTCATCCCATGCTTAACCCCCTACATTCCTGTTTTCCCTTGTTCTTGCTCTCCTTTCTGCAGCTTTCTCTCATGCATCCAGGCTTTTTTTTTTCTTCCTCGCATCACCCTCTGTCTCAATCTAAATAAACCTTAAGTTTATTTTCTTTTCTTCTAAAT
This sequence comes from Telmatherina bonti, assembly GCF_933228915.1. Lineage (NCBI taxonomy): Eukaryota > Metazoa > Chordata > Actinopteri > Atheriniformes > Telmatherinidae > Telmatherina > Telmatherina bonti. Next base: position 22,082,417 of record NC_136622.1, read on the forward strand.
AAATGCCTAGAAAATACGGAAAGTTGATAGGAATGAGATGACAATTTGAGAAACAGTCATGAGTTACTGAGGTCAGCCTTGGTCAAATAAACTGCACGCAGAGTAAAGTCTGTAAGGAAAAAGGGAACAAGATGAAAGACGAGTGTGAGAGGGCAGAACAGAACAGAACAGTCCAGAAAAGGTAAAATAGTAAATTTGTAGAGGACTATGAAATCAAGAATTAAATGGTGGAAAAATATAGACAGGTATGTTCCATTAGTTACTGCGAAATGTGCTTTGATTGACAACTTTCTGAAGTATTGCACTGAAATGTTGCTTGGATATTTTCCATGTCTAAAATAGGAATGAATTTCCAAAGATAATATAAAGCAATAAAGTGTGACTAATAAGCCATTATGAGGCTGTTGTCACTATTATGCTGAGACCTAATGACCAATTTGTGAGTAATGGCCCACTCGCTGATGGGTGTGTGAGATAACACAGCCGATAACACGTTCAAGCTTTATGTAATGGCTTTGCCAGAGGAATGTATTTGTATGAATGCATTATAGACCAGGCCAGCTGGCCTTCATTGGCCAGTGCAAACCTGGAGATGTGGGTGAAAGGATCCGTTCAAAACCTGGTTTGAAGAATTCTTCAAGCATATTCTCCCTCATCCAGAAGTCATTTGGACCAAAGGTTGTTAAATTCCCTGTTAGTATCCGTTTATCATTTTTACTTTAATTAGGGGTTTTAGACAGTGAAGCCCTTTTTCATGAAGGAATCTCCTGATGTTGTCCTTGCTGGGATCTGAGGAAACTCGTGCCCTTCTCTGTAATTACAGCATAATTCAAGAGAGAATTTATGAGAGCTGCACCATTCCTTCATACCCCTCCAAGTAATCTCATTATGTATGGGACTAATTTCTGATGTGAAATAACTGTTCTATATGGGCCTCTGTGCAGATTAAGTGCAACAGAGTTCTAAAAACAGGAGTTCTGTCAAATTATTTCACCAAACTGTATTTAGTGCAATGAAATAAAAGGTTTAATGATGGCTAAAAGGGTCTGTTCATATGTTGTTATGGAAAATTGTGTGTTGCATGATCTTCTTCCAAGTGGATTCCTTATTTCGTATTCTGGGAAATTTCGAATTACCTCTTATTTTCCTGAACTCTCAAAGGACACAGTGTTTTTTTTTTTTCTAAAGGCTCCAGGCTCATTAGCCTGACTTTTGCATCCAGACATCCAACAGATTGTCTTTAAATTGTTCAGTGGCTCAGTTACCATGTAGGACACCAGTGATAGGCTCCAAAATGCAGGGAAGCTCCTCAAACTAAGGTTACATAAAGAAGGAAAATCATTTCTGCAAGGCTGTGCTGGATGTTGTTTAATGTATTGCAAACACATCCCATCAATCTCATCTGTCTGACTAGCTTAATGCAAAAAACAAATTATCCCATCTCTCTGTGCCGGGTAGACTGCAAAGACCGCTTTTAGTTATTTGTCTACAGCATAGCTTCGCTTCCTCTCTTTACTTTAAAGCTTTCAGTCTGATCAATGATGTAGCAGCCCCTCCCTACCCTCATATGCTTTCTTCTGCAGAGGCAAACTAGTACGCAACCATCTATTTCCACGTCCCCTCCAGTTTATACTCCTCTTGGACACGGGACTCAACCTCACAGTGCCTCGGGGTCTACGGACACAAGAGTCTGAGATGCATTGAAAAAACTGCACCTGCTATCCTTTCGCAACTCAAATCTCAACATGTCAGTCATCCTTTTTAATTGCACATTTTTTTATTCCCTTTTTAAACAAATTACCTCATGTTTTAGTTATGCTACTTCAACAAGCGTCCTTTAAACCATCCCAACGTTAAGTACCTAATGTCTCATTAGAGCATCATTTAAAGTTGGGAAAATTTGTTATATTTAGGCTTTTTTTATGCCATTATCAGAATAACTTGCTAGGATGTGTTTTCCTTTTGAAAATGACACAAAACTACGTAGAAAACTGAATTATGAAACCATGGCTATGTAAGCACATGTCATATAACATTCTTTGCAAGTTTGGAAGATTGTAAAAACTTGGAATGGTGTGTAAAATGTTAAGTAGAGCAACAGCAGAATATAATGATTTACAAACCTTTAAAATCCTACATTTTAGCTTTAATAATACTAATACAGCATAGTGCTGAAACTGTGCAGTCGACCAACAAAAGACTGGAAGAGTTTTATAACACCACGGGAAAAAAAGACTGTGAAACGTCAAAACCAATTGGGCTGTCCACATTTTACATGCATTTTCTGCATGGTTGTGTAGAGAGAGAGAGAAAAATGAAGGATTCCACGTATTAAAATTGGTCTGCCTGCAGTCCAGACCTGACACATACTGAAAACATTCGGAGCATTAAGAACAAAAAATAGCAGCAATTAGCCTCTGTAAATGTCACTTCTTTACAAATGTGAAGAAACACAATTGTAAACTTTGTCCCATTTTTTCAAAGGTAATGCTGTAGTCACATACAATGTGATTTCAGAAAACAACTCATTTTCCCAGTTCCCACAGGGGATGTTTTATCCATGCAAGGTTTTACAACATAGGCTTTAATGGTATATAAACCAATTTATCATTTTCATTTAAATTTTAATGACTAAAAAGAAGTATAAATCTCAGCATTTTGTGTGAAACAAAATTAAATATTAGATATAAAAATTTCAGAAAAAAATCATGTGAATCAAGATAGCAAGACTGGATGGCTGTGATATTATATATAAAGAGATTATTGATAAATGCTGAGCTTTTGCTCTGGTTTTTGAGCTAAGATTTTTTTTTTTAAATAGGGAACAAACAGGTGGACTCAAACTTGGTGCTGCAATCCAAACATAATCAAAGATCAATCACTTCCCTGCCAGTTCTGATTGTGGTAGTTTGTCCCTTGATTACTGTCTGTTGACCAGGTCTGACCTAGTTTGATCAGTGTGGACTTCTCGGCCATCATTATCAGCCCTGTGTAAATCAAAATAACCTTGCAAAGTCCCTTCTAGTCTGCTTCTCTTCATCTTTTCAGTTTCACCTGATTTTCCTCAACCCACTCCAATTTCCTCCTCTCATAGCCAGTGCGTAATCCTCTGTCATCAAGGATCAAAGCTGCAGAGGAAACTGCCTCTGATGTGCTTATTAATTCTTTCTTAATTGTAAATATCCTCATTAATACTTCAGCAGCAGGAAATAGGATTAAAATGGTCTAGTCCAATCAGCATCCGAGTTAACTGGAACTAAATATGTCAAACAAACATGTCACTATGAGCATGCAGCAAAATTTCTGGCTCATCTTAATATAGCATGGGACTTTACACACTGATCAATAGATTGTCACACAATAATACCTTAGATTAGTCATGTGGGTCACTCGGGGCTGTTCAGCATTTCATCTGCATGATAAAGCTACAATTACAAGACCTGCTTCTTTGAACCCTCATATATCAGTAAATTACATCCCCACAGGAACACGCATGCAGCAGAAATTCACCTTCTGATTAATTATAATTATTGACATCTGGATATCCTGTAGATGTTTCTGAATTTCAATTTGTAGGGTGCACCTGCTCTACTCATTAAAAAATCTGATTCAAAGCTCTTTATTCAAGATTTACATATCGCCATCGTCAGTATGTGTCTCTCAGACTGTGACCCGCACTACACACTGCCACCCATGCCTTGTCCATATTGTCAGGTTTTTGGGGATTTTCATTTTAGCTCATCTTTTTTTTTTTTTTTTTTTGGTTCCTGCTGTAATGGTTTTTTTTTTTTCCTACCAGGCAGAGCCCGACAGTGGCCCTGGGGTGTGTCAGCACACCTGCCATCCTCTTCGGTATTTAAGCACGGGTGTCACACATTAATTTCCAGATGGTTGCCAATCGGGGGTGTGACTGCTTTACCCTTATTTTGAATTCCACTGAAAACTTTTATTGTTTTGCTCTTATTTCTCAGAATAATAAATACTTTTTATGATTCCATTCATGGTTTTGTCACAGTGGTCTTTCTTAGTCTTGGTTAAATAAAAAAGATGACCCAGGCAACCTGTTAAATGTTAACCGTGCAGGACCACACCTCATTGCCACATTAGTTACGAACTCATCAGTTGCCCACATAGCAGCTGTGTTATGCCACGGTGCTGCGCGAGTTTTGTATTCACAAATATGAAAGTGAATCTGTTTCTGTGCTCCTGCCAGTGGGCAGAACTCACAAGGTCTGGTATTGAAGAAAGTCTTAAGTCCTTTTATCATTACTGACAAAGCCCGTTCATCAGAACACGGACTGTTTTTCTTGTTATGTATCATTAACCAGCACTCTGACATCAAGCCTGCGCAACATAAAGCGTCACACAACTGATGTAAAATTCAGAGTATTCCCCCTGACAAATGGAAAGCCAGCTGCTGTGTTGCCACTTCAGTTAAAACAGGCCTGGAGGCTTGTGGGGGATATAGTCAGATCTGCAGCACATGATGAAATGATTCTCTGTCAGAAACCAGACTCTACTGTCTTGGCAAAAAACAACAACCTGGCAGGTGGTATAATCAAAGAAATTGCATTTGTTTATCAATTTGCATATTGCAGATTGTATTAGATAAAAGGAAATGCAAATGATTACTGGAAGCAATCATTTTAAGCAAAGACAGCTTCCTGCTCTTTGTCTCTGCCAAAACAGTGGTTTGTTGATTCATCTGAAAAGTTCAGAATCAGAAAGATTTTCTTTAATCGCTTGATCTCTATCAAATGTTTGGAAACGGAGAAATTGATGTGATGTAGAAATGTAAAATTCACCGGAGAAAAATTCTGTCTTTATTGCTTAAATTTTAAGAAAATGTTGCACTATTATGACCTGCTCTGTTGTTGTAATCGTCTTATAAAGTCAGGCAATAAATCAAAGAACGCTGAATTAACTTGAGTGCACACACTCAGCCAGTCTGTAATAACAAAACTTCATTGTCATCTGAAGACTTTGTATCTCCATTTTAAAATTTGTCCAAACCAAAACACTTAAATTGAAAAATACACATGAACTACGAATGCATGCGTGGAAAAGATGAGCACCCAAAAGGTGAAAACATGCCTCGGTGGCCTACTTTGTTTTCAGTGCATGGTAGCCTCTCTCATGTCTGCATTTTTTTCTTGCTCTGTTTAGCTTTGGGACAGAGAAGCATTAAGAGCGTCATCATTACAGTCCATTAATATTACATGCAAGAGCAGATCACATAAATGACCTGGCAGCTTCTTTGAGCTTCTTTTCACCAACGGAAAAAAACATACTTTTCCAGGTAGACTCTGCCATAAAATCCTGTCACTTAAGCTCAGTCACTTCAGATTAAAACACTGTGGTAACATAACCTTTAATATGCTAAAATTGGGACTAAAGGTTGTGGGAGAAAAATCATTCCATTAAATGTTGTTACTTCATCTCGAGCTTAATGTCTAATTTGGAGTAACAGCTAACTGTGAAGATCCAGTCTTTGAAGCAAAACCATACATCTAAAGACCATAAATTGACATAACTATTCATTTTCGATTAACTGTTTTAGACAATAAATGTAGTATTTTAATTTTTAAAAAAAACACAGGATATCAAAAACAAAAATATTTACAGCATTTCTATGAAAAGCCGTTTTTCCCTTTCTTATTTTCTACTCTTGTTAAATTGGTAGAGTCCTTACCATCTGTATATCTCTATATACAGATCATCTGTATATATAGATATCTGTATATATATATATATATATATATATATATATATATATATATATATATATATATATATATATATATATATATATATATATATTCTTTTAAGCACTGCTGAAGTTTTAGGGCTAAATGAAAAACTTGTGAGATTAATCATCACAACGAAAGTGATGACAAATTGTAGAAATGTATACATTTTTTTTTAACCACGGATAATCAATACTAAGCATCATATTGAGCTTCAGCGATATATATTCGTCTCATGCATATGTAAACATACAGAAAGATGACCTAGATTAGCCAGTTAACAATTTGCGCAAATACAGTAAGAACAAGTTTCAGACCGATGACCTACAAAGTATTTTTAGTCAGCAAAGGAAAATTACTGATGAATGCAAACTGGATTTTTCTCTTTTCTTTGCACTGGTTCCAACATAAATCTAAGATCATAAACACGAGAAACATATCAGACAAGTACATTGATAGAATAAAGGGTTCTTACTCACACACGATCTACTTCGGCGGAGCAGCAACGTTACAAGAAGGCAGGATTTGCCCAAACCATTGACCTCTTCATGGCAGTCAGTACGCATCCATTCTGGGGAACATCAGCTGGCACCTGAATGGCTCTGTCAGGACAGAGAAAAGCCTGGCAACTTTTTCCTGGCAACTGTCACAAAGAAGTTACATAAGGTCTGTGAAGGTCCTTTGAATTGTCTTCTGTGCTCTAGTTCAGAACTGTTTATTAGAGTAATCCATTCAGTAGCCATGTGCGTCTCAGGTCCTCGCGCGCCTCACTATGCTCGCAATGTGCCGTACCTCCTACACCACCACCGGCAGAAATGAATAACAGCTCCGTTCGCCCCACCACCCTCCACCTCCTCCTTGGCTCTCTCCTCCTCCTGGGTCAACTAGCCTGTCCTCTAGGACTATGGGTGGAGCCTGCAGCCAGGAGTGGAGGAACGATGTTACACATACCTATGAAGCGTGTGTCTGCATACGACACACATGAACAAATACACAAACGCAACTGTGTTTATGCATGTGCATGTGTAGTACATGCATGCAAATACAAACATGTGCTTGAGTTCCCCTTGGGCGTTTCGTGTGTTCTTGTGAAAGTGGCAGACCAAATGGATCTTCCGCACCTCCCATCTCCACCTGTAATGATTTATGTCTTGTTTAGGGCATCCATCGGTGCACGTTGCTTGTGTTTCGATTGCAAGCTTTCCCCAATTACACGCCCTTTTGGCTTCTATCTGCTTTAATGGCGGAGGACAAGGCCCGGAGGAGTCGCCCCTCATGACAAATGCCGATTGGCTGAGTCAGCCAGGCAGGCAGCAGGTCATATCCTTGTAGTTCACACAGAAGGTTAGACAGAAAGAGAAAAAAAATGCTGTTTTTCTATTTCAGTCTTAAGACTCTCTCTCTCTCTCTCTCTTTCTCCTTCGTTTTCTGTCACACACTCTAGATGGTAAGGAAATACAGTTCGCACACATGCAAACAGTTAAAGGTGTGTACAATGGAGGAATTAATGAATTTATTCACCAACATACACACACACACACACACACACACACACACACAAATAAATGAGCACACTTTGACCCCAAACACTGAAAGAATCCAACCAAACAGGAAAATGATGGTAAAGGACTCAAAACTATGTAAATAAGTCAATTGAAGCTTCCCCGTTTTTACCTTTGAACTTGAGGAAACAAGTAAAACTTCTGTTTGTTGACATTTTGTCATGTTTTATTCGCATTTAGTGTCTCCGTCAGCAAAGAGAGATCCACACGTTGTTTGTCCTGCCTGAAAATACCAATACAAGACCAACAGACACTGGATTGTGCCATGATGTCAGAAAACCTGGCTCTTTTTACCCACCAGTGTCATCATGTAAACATGAGCAGTCTAGTCGTACCATTTTGTCCTCAGCTGTGAGTTCCACGAGAATCACTGTAATGTGATTATTCTTGCTCCTCTGGTCTTAGAGGACATTTTGTTGAATGCAGTAAAGCAGTAAGATTAATCCACTTTGTCCCTTTAACAGCCTCAAATGACAACAGATGAGCAAGAAATGATGAAGGGAGGTTGTAAGTAGAGCAAAGTGAAAAAGAAATTATCTTGCAAATTAAATCACCTTGATGATGGACAAGGAATTATGTGGTTTGCCCAGATTTTTCAGGCCTGAGCCAGAAAACTTTGCAGGAAATGGCACTCTGTGGACATTTTATTTGGGAACAATTCATTGTAAATTAGCTAACCATGTCCTGTCATCAGAAAATCTTTTGTACGTTAAGCAGAAGTGCAAAGTTGCTCTTGAGTTCCAAAGAAATATGTATACTTTAAATATGTCAATCTACAGCAAGCTTTCCCTCTGAGATTTGATGGCTGAGAATTCCCCCACATGATTGAGTGTATATTTTCAGCTCCTATTTGTGCCAGAAATAAAAATAACAGCTGTTTTTCTTTGACTTCTCTCTGGGACCTCTTTATTTGTTCAGAGGTGTTGACAAATACAAAAAATCTTGCACTGGAGTTGCATGAATCAGCCTTGTGATCAGTTGGGGGTCCCACTTTGGCATGGAGAAAACTCAAATGGAAACAGTACAGGAGTCCAAAATCAATTGCTCAACCAAGTTCACCGTTCTGTCCAAGTTTTTTTTTTTTTTTCCTTTTTCTGTTTTAGAGACCACAAACAAGGCGATCAGGGACATCAACAGAGAGAGATGAGGCGTACGTGAATGTTCAGTCAGATGGTAAAGGCTGTCAGGCTGTGCAGAGACAGCAGATGAACACCTGGTCTGACAAAGCTGGCAAAGAAAAGTCGAAGAACATCTGAGGAAATCATTAACAGTCAGAAAGTCCATGAATAACAGATTGTGGAAGAATTTGGGTTTTATCTCGAGTGGATCCATGATGACCAGGAAAAGCTGCTTCTCAGAGCTCTTTTCCATGAGCTGCTGTAAGCATTAATCACTTCTGCAAACCTCTGACACTGGAAATGATACATCCCACCTCTGCTCTGGACATGTGTTGCTTTCCTACAGCATCACTGAGCATCATGGAAGAATATTTTGTAGGAGTTTTATGAAAGTAACAGTAAATCAATACTTTAGAGATTTTTTTTCAGTTACTTTATGATACAGTGTCCATAGAAATAGTTTTGTTTGGCTCTTTTGCCTCCAACCCAATGAAAACAAAAATAATTTCTTATGTTGTCTTGACAGCACAAATTATACACACACACACACTCACATATTGTAGAAAAACCTTTTTCAAGAAACTTCTCTTATTTTTTATTGGTCACAGTAGTTTTCATGAGTTCCTCACATATTATGCTTGCCGCTAAAAGCAAAGAGGTCTCACTGAAAATTCATTGAACCATCTGTCACAATGAGATGTTGTGACTCTACTGTGGTTTATGGATTAATGACAGCAAACATTTGGGTAACTGGTTAAATTGGTTTAATATGTTTTATACTGGTAAGACAAGTAGTAAAATGAGTACACAGAGTTATTGTATTGTTTTATTGGTTCATGGTGTTTGTGTGAAGAAACCTGGAGTCATCCATATTAGGCTTCCCTGTAAAGATAAGACTGGAGTATGGGGAAAGTAGATTTAAGGCTCCTGAAGGATGTGCAAGAAACTGATGTTTTACTTACCTCTGATTGTCTCTGCTTTCCAGGACTGAGTAATGGAGAAAAGACGCCACAGGTGTTCAGGCGCCTTTTAATGGTTCTGGGGGGAGGGAACTGAAGCAGTGGAGTAAATGAAGGGGGATTAAGTGGAGAATGGATTTTTAGAGTGGGGTTAATCAGGGGCTGGATAATTTAAGTATGATTGTTGGGGTGGTTAGAGCTATATAAATATATGTATAGTTTCTGTTAAAATGTTAATGTAAATATCTTTGTGTTTTCTGTGTATATAGCTGTTTTGGGAACCTGGGGGAATGGTACAGTCCAGTTAAGCTTGGTTATATAAGCAGGCAGTTTTAATCAGTCAGGTTGGTTCTTTGAGTATGGAAAATAAAGGTTGACAACTATATGTCTAGTTGTTTGCCTCTTCTGTGTGCTTCCCATGATGTTTGCCTCTGAGACTGACTGAAGTTCACACCATCTTTTGTTGATTATTCCACACATTCACTGTGGCATTGATTCAATAACTAAACTCAACTTTATTTATATAGCAGTAGCACTCTCTCAAGCCATGCAAACAACCCAATGTGCTTTAAGGAGTAAAAGATATTAAATAAATAAAATTTAAAAATCAACAATAAAACAAATACAACACTAAAACCGTAAATATAGAAGCAACCAAGATATATATAAAAAGACAGTAATAATAATGAAACAAGGATAATAAAATGAAATTAAACAAACTAAAAGGTGGATCATGTGGCATCAAGAATATTAACAGACATCTTATTCATAAAGAAATACTTTAAGTTACATTTCAGAAAACTGAGTTTCTGTGTCACAGAAACAGGCAGCACTTTCCATGAAACAGGGTCCTGAAAACTAGAGGCTTTGTAACCCATTCTTGTCTTAGAGATTCTGGAGAACCACCACGAGACCAGTATTTTATGTTTTCTTTTGCCCGATGATTTGACCCTACTTAAACAGACTAACATCTTTTTGCAACCACAGGATGTGTCTTTCAACATGGTTATTTCAGAAATGAGAAGCTACTCATTGCATCAGTTGGGGTTAAAAAACATGTTGCCAGCTGAAAGACAACCGCCCATGCAGTTATTATCCAATAGGACGCTCGCACCTATTTGCTTTGTTAAGCCAGGTGGTGACTTTTGTCTTGGCCAGGCGGTGTATTTCCCCCAATGTACTTCTTAGCAAAACACAGTAGTCATGTGAGGATCAAGTTTGTGGTCTGTCTGATACAATCTCTGCAAGCAACTGTTCTCCTAGAAGATGCAGACATAAAGGTTTTGTAGTCCCAAATACCTATAGGACTGGCTGCTTTATAATGTCTTCAAGACATTTACAGAGAATAGTGAATGCATTAGTGCATGGTCACAGTATGATCGCCAAACCACGTGTCAAACAGCTGCTGTGTCTGCATGCTTTGTCAAACTAATCATAAACAAAAAATGTGAATTGCATATCTTTGATTTTCATTGCCATGCTGTACAATAACAGAAGATTGTGAATACCAATGTGAGAGAATAACCTGCATGGATGCAGATGAAGCACACTGTGATGTCAATGCACTGATGCAACTTTTTCATGCATTCAACAACTACAACATGCAGTGTATTTCCTTTACATCTTATATCAGTAAGGTGAAGATAAGATGTGAAGATTTTTATCCGTTCAAATAAAGCTCTTCATAAACCAAAGGATTGTAGGGTCAAATAAGGATCAAATAAATCGTAATAGTATTTTAAGTGTTTTTCTGTTTTATTTTTGTTTTTTGTTTTTATCTAACAGTATTTCAAGTCAGCTGGTGAAGTAGAAGACACACTGGCAAATGCTAAAGTTGTGGTTTGAGTGAAAATTGCAGTTTTCATTTTACATTATTGTGTAAGAACCAGCTACTGAACAACTATAGGAGTTGTAAAGCCATTTTTTCCTAATAAAAACATTGTTACAAGTGGTAGAACATTTTATCTGTCGTGTAGCTCATGCTTCAATTGTTTGTTTGTTTTTTTGTTTCGTGATTGCCTTGTTTTCTTTCAATTGTTACGTCGGTTTACGTTCTATTAGAAAGCAGCAGATATTACCTGGACCCAATTTGGATTGATTAGTTGTGATTAAATTCAGACAGAAATAAGAGGTTACATATGTGCAAGTGGAATGTCACTTCTGAGCCACCAGATTTCGATCCAGACAATTAGAGCAGGTTTTGGAAAATGTCCTTCCTGAGCCTTCATTTGTTTGCTCCCAACATGCCAGCTGTCTGAGCCAATTTCCTTTTAGGCTACCAAACCTTTCCACTGATATATATATATATATGTATATATATATATATATATATATATATATATATGTATATATATATGTATATATATATGTATATATATATGTATATATATATATATGTATATATATATATATATATATATATATATATATATATATATATATATATATATATATATATATATATATATATATATATATATATATATATATATATATATATATATATATATATATATATATATATATATATATATATATATATATATATGTGTATATATATATATATATATATATATATATATATATATATATATATATATATATATATATATGTATACATATATATATCTGTACAATTTACTGGTGCATTAGCATGTGAGAGATTGTGTATCATGGTTAGATTTATAGAAAGGGTGTTAAATGACCATATTGAAAGAGATCTTGTCTCCAGAGAAGCTGAACTAATTACATGTCCAAAACTTCATTACTCCCAAGCATCAGTGTTCATGCAATAGTACATTTTGCAACCCCATTCAAACAAGTCTGTCATTGCTTAGTTTTTTTTATTAGTCTTCCAACAAAAACAGTTATATAAAGAACATCTTGTGGTAGATTTTAGGTGTGCTTAGGGTCAGTATTTTATTTTAAAAGCCATCTCATTATGATCTTCAGTCTTTTCTATACAAATTGTCATATTTGCTTTTAAAACTTGATGGTCATTCCTTCATTTTATATTCCACTTAATTCAGCAGTACTGGGCAGGTCACCAGTCCGTCGCAGGGCCAACACAGAGAGATAAACAACCACCCACACTATGGGGATTAGAGTGACCAATAACCTAACATGCATGTCAGTCGGAGGACGCCAGTGTATCAGGAGACAACGTGCATATACAAGGAGAACATCCAAACTCCACACAGAAAGGCCATTGTTCGAACCTCTTCCAAGCTGAGGCTCGAACCAGCAACCTTCTTCCTGTGAGCCCCTGGTGCTTACTGGTGGGAAGGAATAATTTCTACTAACCACAACACCACAATGCTGAGGAATTTGGTAGTACTGAATTTAAATAATTCCTTCCCACCTGTAAAATATTGGTGGGAAGCCCATTCGTTCTGTTTGTGCCACCAGCTGCAACACAAGCCCAAAACATGGTCCATCCAGTCTCCTACACAATTAAAATTAAAAATACTTAAAAGTACTCTTTCAAGGAATACTTTTTCTTTTCAAACATTGTGCTCACACACCCAAAAAGCTTTCTTAACTTGATCTCTCCAAAGATCTGACCATCTAAATGCATCAGACCCAGTTGGCTGTTCAATAGCAAACTCCTGACACTGATAGTGGTAAGGATGCAGCATTGCTTCTCTTCGAACAACTTTTCCATAAAGGTCACATTTTTGCAGCAGTGGCTGCACAGTAAAATGGTGCAGCCCCACTGCAGTCTGCCGAATGCTCCTGAATGCCCTTTACAGTCAGACTGCTCACAAGATTAGCCTTTATAGCAATCTTACAAGCGGTTTCTGTTCTTTCAGAATTATCCTGGTTTGCGAGACCTTACCTTGACCTGCAAAGCAGAAAGTACCTAAATCTTAGTTCAGATGTTGAGAAGAGATTTTAACTTCAGCCTTTTGACTTTTGAAGATTATTTAATCTTCGATGCACTTCAATATTCACATAATGCAAAATTTGGACCTGGGCTGTTCCATTGTGTACATGGTTTAGAAAGCAAGCTTAAATAAAATTAGATCCGACCAAAATTAGTAAACCAATTAGTATTGAGACAAACAAGGATTGAGACGCTCTTGTGCGCAGTATCAATATTTACAGTGAGTGTGCAGGGGTCCTGAGAACGTGACCCCTCCACAGATGATGCATATGTGTTTTCTGCTGGGTTAATGTCAAAATTCAAAACTGTTCTTCCTCATCCCTCTCATCTGGCTCTTCTCCTCTTTAGCTGCTCATTTTACGGGTCTGTTTTTTTCCCGCTTATTCTGTCAGAGCCCTCTTTCTGCTGAACGGCAATGATGGATTATCTGTGTGCACAGCAAACATACAAAAGGCTTAGATAAGGGAAGCAAAAACATCCAAGCAAGTATATCGACCGAAAAGATGGGACAACAGAGAAGAACCAGGTGGACAAGAGACACAAAAGATGGGAAAAAATAAAAACCCTATGAAAGTCAACAAAAGGCAGGATGATTAAACAAACGAGGCAGCAATGCTTTTTGTGTTTTTAACTCAGCATGAAGTAGCCTTTGAAATAGTTTGTTTAGGTCCAGCGGTGAGTGCTGCATTGAAGGAAGTTCCATTTGAAATGCCAATCAGGGGAGCAACATCAAAAACAGACATTAAAAGCTGCCTATCAGGAGTATTTTTCCAGTGAAGAACAGTTTTCCATGTTCTTCTTCACTAAAATTGCATCCAACCCTCTGATACTTCATTTTCAATATTTTTTGTGGTAAGTAAATAGTTTGCAAACAGGATACACTGGGTGGACTCAGATGGATAGTAATTCAAGCAAAGAAAATGGGCTGAAGGGAGTGTAAAAGTAGAAATTGGAATTCTATCGAGTAAAACAACTGACGTGAGAAGAGAGTCTTAAAGGTACTGAGCAGAATACAATTCATGCAAAATGATCAGAGAGGAGAAACTATCTCCATTAAATCTCACAATGGAAAGAAATTGGAACACATGTTACATCAGAGGGGTATAACGAGGACGCTGCAGAAGAACGATGTGATCATCCAGAAAAAACAGCACAGCGTGATGGTTGTGGGAGGCAGTGTGGCCTGTGTGTACATGGTTTGTAAGCAGTACTGTGTGGCACATGTTTCCGTGCAGTGAAGTTTATTTAAAGTAGTGTTGAGTGTGAGAAGTGAGAATGCAGATGGAGATGCAGATGTGGTGAATAGCACGTTGTGCACTTCAGGGGTTCTGGAATAAAGCTGACAGTGTCAAGGCGATCGTGCCTTCCAAATTTCTTCCACTTTCCCAATGCCAGTCAACAAACAAACCCCACCCCCCCGATGAAGATTAAATTATTGCAATAAACATGAGTTACCTCAGTGATTAGTTGCCAGAGAATGAATGCTATCAATGTTAGCATTTCTCAGACTTTCCTCTTACACCACCATCTGTTTATTTCACGAGGTGGTCAAATGTGGAGTGAGATTAAAAAGTAATGGAATTAAAACTATTGCAAGGTTTGAAACATCAGGAGGAGGGCAAGCAAGGGGATCAGAGGGAACATAAAGACACAATAGGACCATGTCTTTAAATAACCATAAATGAATATAACCGATAAATGAATATGATCTTTGTCATTTTTTAAAAAATCTGATGAAAGAATATAAGCGCAAGCATAGCACAGATAAAATCAGGATAGATTTTAAAAAAATTTCAAATTATAATAAATTCAAGCCACAATAAAAGGTAAGGCAGCATTGTCTGCATGGTCTCTATAACCATTGTCCTGCATCTTCAACTTGGATGCCTAAAAATCAGAACAGAATCGTCCGCCAGTACACCACCGTAACTCCTCTCTGCATGTTGCCATTTCTCATTGATAGTTTTATTTCATAAAGGCCTCTTCCTTTAAGATCATTGCTTGTGGGTTTAGCTGTTGCATGCGCGGCGCTGAAACCTGTAGTCCACGCCCACCTACTGGGTGAGCTCCACCTCCATTTCAAATATAGATTAGACTGAGACCAGACAACTGGCTCGCATTTTTCCTCAGCCTGCATAGCACCTAGAAGACTGTTAGCTATGCCAATGTTTACGTTTGCTCTGGATCTGATCCCCCCAGAAGGTCTCAGAACTCATTCCACTTGAGGGATTTCATCCCCCACAGCTTTGCTTGAGGGATGACAGTGGAGGACGCTGCAGCTTCATGGCTCTCACCATGTTCTTTTATCCCTTGTGAAATTGGTCTCCAGTTTCTCGATGAGCTGCTCTGTCCTGAGTGTGTTGTCAGAGTGATGGATGTGCTTTCTCCTTCTGCCTGTTGGCATTTGGAGACATTTGTAACAGTGTACAAGCTTCCTTGTGAATTCTCATAGCAGTAGGTTTCCATTGTTCCAGCATAGCCCTGATGCAGAATACTTCCTGACTCTGCAGTTCATATGCCCAATGGTTGTTTATGCTGTGTCATTACACATGACACAGCAGCTGGACTTGGATATTTTCTGCAAGTAGTTGTTTTTATGCTTGTGGTAGTGAATGGATCCAGTGAGGAGTAGACTACATCCTGGTTCACCTTTAACCCTTAAACAAAATCCCTAAAGAGCAAAGCCTTTATGAAATTGAATGTTGGTTTCAAATTGCAACCCCATATTCTGTGTGTATAGACACAACCCTTTAAGTTGTGGGCCTCTCTGCCTCCTAAAATGGCCAACAAAAAAGCTGTTTTGGGAGACAATTGTCTGGTCTTAGTTCGATTTATACTCGAGGCCAAGGTGGGGCCTACCATGTAGGTGGGTGTGAACTACGGTTTCCAGTGCTGCCTGTGTGAGTGAGGGACAAATCCACAAGCTATGGCCTTGAAAATGGTAGACATGAAGTGTCACAGCAATACAGCCGGGCAATGACCAGGGAGAAGCAATGACAAGGTGTTTGCTGCTTAAATAGAGGGGAGGGGTTATTTAGTGCCACACACCAACATTATTTATCAAGGTAGAACACTTGTTTCTTCCAATCCTGTGGTTAGACGGGACATTCTTGCTGAATACGCTGTTGGATCTGAGTGGGACTAGCTGATCATCTGGTTTAAATGGAGTGAAAACTCCACCCATGCTGGCTCGCCACTGGGTCGCTCAGGCAGTAAATGTTGTAGTTGTAGATCCAAAATGGCAATCTTTTTTTAACACATCACAGTTAACAACATTTATAATAGTGCACACCAAAATTATTAGCTGGTTGCTTTTCAGCTATTGTGTATGCATAGCCATTTGTGTTATGGCTAATTCTAGAGTAATGGCTTTTTTGGATTTGTGTTGTGTCTTTTGATTTGATACTTCATGGCCACTGTACTTAAAGGGCTGCACCTCTGCTTACAGAATCTGGGGTTAAATACAGTTTGAAACCATCCATCCATCCATTCATCCATCCATCCATCCATCCATCCATTTTCTAAACTGCATATTCCAACTCAGGATCACAGGGAAACTGGAGCCTATCCCAGAAATTAGCAGGTGAGAGGAAGGGTACACCTGGAAATGTCACCAGTCCATCATAAGGCAAACTCAGAGAGACAAGAAAATATTAATGCTCACACTACTGAATAAAAACTACCTGTGCAATAAATAAAAACAAACCACATCAAAACAGAATTAAAATAGAAACTTTACGATTAATAGGAACAATGACAATGATCACTTCAGCCATATGACATTTACACATGTTCAAGAAAATGTTGAGCAATGACTTAAAGGTGGAGTATGTAAGATTTTCAATATTTTCAAAATAAATTAACTAAAAAAAATAACTACAATAATAATTAGATAGTTTTTTGAACATGTAGGTTCCAGTCTGTCCATATGAGATGCATTATTAAATCACAAGTTTAATTAATGACAAAGACCCTTCTTAAATGTTTGCCTACCAGTAAAAAAAAAAAAAAGTGCTTTTTGTCATTTGTCATTAATTAAAGTTGTGATTTAATAATGCATCAAATATGGACAGAGTGGAACCTACATGTTCAAAAAACGATCTAATTATGATTGTAGTTATTTTATTTGTTAATTCATTTTGAAAATATTGAATATCTTACATACTCCACCTTTAATGTCCCAGCACAATATTTGGTAGGTTCATCACCACATGACAGATTGTAATGTTTGTGAACTTGTGGGGTTTTTTTTTGGTCTCTGTCATCACCTCAACTTAATGTTTCAAATTCCGTTTTTGAGTTTTGACCTGACAAAACTTGAATGGACTGAAATGGAATTTGTCACAAGTTTTTATGATTTATCATCTCAGCAGACGTTTGAAAAGATCTCCATGTTGACACAGTTGTTGCTACCATAGCTGTTGAATTAAAGTTCCTGCTCAAGTTCCTATCACATGAAGTGCCTCAAAAAAGCAACACTTCATAATATGTAACATTAATAGTTTGTTTTGGGTTTATTCTGGAATTAGATTATTCACATGAAAATATATGCAAAGTGTACAGAAATGAAAAACAGGTCTTTACACATCCGTTGTTGAGGTTGTTCTCATGAAGCTATGATTGATAGGAATAATGTTATCTTTCTGATGCAACTACAGTTAGTTCTCAAATTGTTTAGACACTGGCATCATTGAGCTAGCTGTTTTTTACTTCTGTAACGAAATAAGTTTAAAATTAGCACTGTTAGCTTAATTTGAGGTACTTTAATGACAATTTGGAGAGAGGGCTAAAAAGAAATTAGGAATTACAGCACAAATTTGTTATATTACCCATTTTTGTAAAGGTTCAGATGCAATGAATGATGTTTGTGACATGGACAGATGTGGGCTTTTCCTTTGTGATTTTTTTTTTAACTGTTTGGAGGTTGAATAATTTGGAGATGATTTAATGAGTCAATTAACTTTGCAAGTTGCTGCTGTGAACTCACGGTGTAAGGTCATACGAACTCTGTAAATGAAACAGACCAACCTTTGGTTACAAAAACACATACACACAAAAAACATCAAAGAAACAGCGAGAACATTTTGAGGAAAATAAGGTTCTATATATAAAAGAGCTATAATTCTTTAGATTTGGATTTGAGTAACCTCGAATTAAGCCCATAATCCACAGCTCTGAGTAGCCTCACAGACTAGCCTGATTATATACCACCTATGTTTTCACTCTAGGTTATACATATTCTTTGTATGTATGTTATGTATACACTGTTATGTAACATAACTAATCCAAAACAAACGTATACTTAATCTCCAGGTCCTGCCCTGTAGAGGCACCCTGTGTGATAATCTTGTTTGAGACCTTTTTGATTTGAGGCATATATGATGCACATTTCCAATTAAAATAATCTTTGATCAAATTACCACAAACAGACAACAAACCTGGGACAAGGTGGTATTCCATCAAAGGGTTAATAGTTAGTTTCTGATGTTTCAGGAGAAATATAATAAAGATGCCCCGTGTAACCGTCTACATGCTTGATTGATACCTATAGGTGAAATGGGATAACCACAGAGCACAGAGAGTGGGCGGAGAAGGGGAGTTTAATAGGAGCCCAGTGAGTACATTTTGCTCCGGGGCTGCTTATAACAGGTTTCTATCACCATTTATACCTGCATGTTTTAATGCATTATGGATTTTTTTATGATCAAAAGAAGAGGCCCATGAAGAAAAAAAGTGTTGCAGTTGAGATAACCATCTGATGAGTTGCTCCTATTTGTTTAGAGAGATCTGGCTGAATCCTGGAACATCCCCCATTGTTTGCAAAAGGCTAGACTCGGTGATAGAATGGTGGACAAACTGGAGGAGGCATATGAAAAGTCACAGCTGGAGGGAAAAAAAATAGACTGACAATGTAGGTGTATCAGTTTCGCTTTGTAAATACAGAGTCAAACAAAGAGGAGGGCTGGGAAATAAAGCAAACCCTCCATGGCAAGGGTCTGCTGAATAGAAGAAACACAAATACTACCAGGATGAGGTAACTCCAGGCTGGAAATCTACTCTTAACTGTTTCACCTGATGAGGACACATGCATAATATCATTTTACCTTAGACATACGGGATGTGCTTTCTATCAAAACATGCATTTGCTTATTTTCTATCAGCAGAGTGCATGCGTGGAAAAAACACTGTTCAAAGTCAAAACCTTGCACTTCTGTGTACCTGTGTGCATGTGAATATTTGTAGAGTGCCATTTAAGACATCACGCAAAGGCCTGTGTGCACGTCATAGTTTTAATGATGATTACTGTGACAGTGTTTATTTATCTGCAGAGATGGAAAAAGGTAGACAGGGTTGAATGAGTGCAGTGTAAAGCAGCTTGAAGGATTGAGGACGAAAGAGAGAAGGAAACGGGATGAATAGTTCTCTGTGTAAGGAGTGAGAGGGGGGGAAAAAAGGACTCTTGTGGTGTGTTTACATGTCAGCATAGTTCTTCGTCTGATTGATCATATGTGTGTGTGTGTGTGTCCATGTGTGCCCCATAGTGGGTTTTCAACTTGAAATAGTTGGCTGACCAGTGTAATTATTTAAGTGGAACCATTATATTCATTATGCACAAAGTGCCATGCAAAGCTGCTGAATGTAATTTCATTCGGTAACTCTGTGATAATTAATGTGCAGCCTGTGCAGAAGAATAAAGTTTGTAATAAGGTCTGCTGCCGCTTATTTCTTTCATTGTGATTTATAAAGGCACAAACTTGCCTCAGCGTGACATGCAGAGTAAAAACGAACTGGGCTACATACTGCTTTGGTCAGAAAAACCCCAGTGGAGGCATAACAAAATGAAAAAATATTCTTCAAATTATAAATTGTAAATTATAAAATTTTACTATAAGCAAATAAAAGATTACATGAATCCCAGAATATCTAAAGATGAAGATGATTAATTACTCTGATATTCCAACTAAGAATAATTTATTTTTTTTATTGTTATCTTTTCAGTTGTTTATAGTCTCAAAGTTGGGTCGCATACAGGATTAAAACAAAGGTTTGGTCATGAATGAGACACATTTAGTGAGATCTTTATTTTTAGCACTGTTTTGATTTGTTATCTTAAATGCTTTTTTTTTTTTTTTTTTTTTTTTTTAAATCCCAATAGTAGCTTCACAGTTATTTCTTCTCTCATTTTTAATTCTCCTTAAAAACACTTTGTATTTACGTTTTTAATAAGTGTGAAAATACAACCTTTTTTAAGTAAGTTCACAGAAATGCAGTGTTGTTTTGATTAGTCAGTATGATCCTCTTGTAACAGGTCATTGTCCGTTTTGAAGAGAGCTCAGCTATTATTTATTTATTTACTGACTTATTTATTTAGAAGAAGACAATTTTATATACTTAACTGTCCAGCTGATGGCATAAATATAATCATAATCAAACACAGACACACACACTCACACAAAGTTCTTAATTTATGCAGAGCATTATTATCAATAATTACTAAATATCCTTTATTACACTATGATATAGGGTATTTTCTATCGTGTTCATTTATAATGATGTTTGTGATTATGAAAAGTATAGTGGCAATAATATTTGGTAATAATCACTCTCACACTTCTATTGAACGAGGATATATTGTTATTTTTGGTTTAATTAAAATAACTGTTTTTAGATATAAAAATGGAAAGGTGATGGAGTTAATGTCATAAAATCTTACTACAGAGATCATTGTTCATCTTTACAAAAAGGATCACAGAAGTACTTATGAAAAATGCCTTTAATTAGCTGGAAACATTTAAATATTTGCCAAATGTCACTCAGCTGATATAAACTGAATGAAGCACCTTTTCTTTCTTTCACAGTCAACTGAACCGGCTTCAAAATATTAAAATTCATAAAGTACCTTACCTATCACGTTCTTGTCCACAAGTTTGGTAAATATAACGGCTGATTTAATCCCAAATTAAAGAACTTTGAAATAAATAAAAATTTAGATTTCTCTTTTTGGAATTTACTCTGGCATAGAAGTACAAAGTTTTTGGAAAATGGGAATATATTCACCACTGTATCCTGATGTTAAATTTACTTTTGTGCAGCAATTATTCATTTTCTTGATTGTGTTTTTTTTAATGTAGCTCTTTCTTTCTTTATTTTTCTGAAAATAAGGCCAGATTAACAACTTCGCAAAGAGGTTTTTCATGAAATTTTACAAGACCTAGTTTCCAAACACTATACCATTTGTAATCTTTTTTCCATTTATTTATTTAATTATTTATTTATTGATGGACCTTTACATCACCACCTATCATGATTTGTTTTCAAAATCATCATTCTTGTTTAGATCTTTCTTTTCTATCATGAGAGATTGAAAAGTCAGTTTTCTCTTACAAAATCTTATTTGTGCTGTAATGGAAAAACAAATCTATCTAGTCTAATTAGCATCTAGTTCTATAGTTTTGTTAGAAATCTGGAGTTTGATCTATTTACCTGAAATCTTTTTCAGTTCATATCCTGGTCTGTTTTCAGAGCTTTTCACCTAAGAGGACTCATGATTTAATTTAGGAGACTGAAGTGCTCAGTGGGAATTTAATGCAACCACTTGTAATGAATCTACAATTATCTAAGAAGGGATTGTTTGTGCTCCTAATCCTTATTTTCCTGAACTGCATAAAGCACTATAATGATCTACTTCTTTCTACTCATTCAGCCTAATGCGATGTGATGGAAACAACAGAGCACACTGTTCCACTTTGCAGTCAGGTTCAGATATTAGTAAACACTGCTACTGCTGTGAGTCAGTAATTCTAGTTTCCTGGTTTTAGGTTGATTGAAATTGAATCATGCTGGTTTTCATCATTGAACAGGAAGAGCAGAGAGGGTGAAAGGTTACGTGAGTGGCAGTAATGAAGGAATATTTTCAGCAGAAAGCTGCTCACTACTCACAAGATGGCAACTAGAAAAGGAATTTACTTTTTTCTTTAAGGAGGAAAATCTTAAAGGATCTTTGATTGAAAAGTGCTGAAGTTATTAAAAGGAAAGAATTTCAGGAAACTGCTTAAGGTGGGAATAAAGCAGGCTGGTGCAAAAACACAGATATATACAAACGGACATGTATAAAAGAGGGTGTTTAAGAGGATTGCACTCATCTCCTGTTACAGTCAATGAAACATTAAGTGTGTCTGTCACCATAAATAGAGTGTTTGAGGTGTCAGGTTAGTGACCTTCGCAAGGAGGCCTTCCTCACCTGTGGGATGTGTCTGTGTGTCTGCAGCTCGTGTGTGTGCGTGTCTGACTATTTCTGCTTGTTTAACAAAGGGTTCTTGTGTGTAAAATTAATCTTATCACCAAAGCAGGTTCAGTGTCAGTTTGACTAAGGTGCTAATCTGGTTGGTTTGCTTTGTCAGAACAAGTCCAGAGAGACATGTTTGATCCTTTGGTTTATGCTCAAAATGCTTAAACTTCACATGAGTGAAGTCTGCTGCTGCCTATGTAAAGTAAACTGTAGTGTGACACAGTGTAATCATACTATAGCTCTAAGGGAGAAAAGGTAGGTCAGGGTGGTGAAACTTTTTGTTAGTTTAACTTAGTCCGATTTATCTTCCTGTGTTTCTTTTGGGAAAGAAGTGTGATTGAGGTTGAAGAATTCTGGGTATTGGAACAATCCCTTGTCCTGCACAGCAGATTTTGCTTTGAGAGCCTAAACCAGCATGGGTATGTCACTCTTTCGCTGTCTGCTGCTGTTCAGTTAGAGCTCCTGAGATTACAATGACAAGGCTGTGACAGGTCAGCAATGCTAAAGCCCCAACATGCCAGATAGGAAAGATGACAACCTTCAGTGCCAAGCAGTGGATTAGGCGTTCTCTGTGCGACTGTATTTCCATTGTGACGACCGCAGACTCTTGTAATTTCTTTTAAATATATTGAAGTCGTGCATTTCGTAAGTATTTTAAAGATATTGGTAAAACTTCTATCTTGGGAATTGAGGTGAGGCCCTTTTTTTCAAAGTAAACTGTCTTTGGGTGGCCATGGTTTGTTTAAGCTTTTTAGCGGATGTCCTGAGTACAGTAGGTCATACGGCATGCAGAGACTAGCATAAACAATCCAGTCCCATTTGTGGGGTCATGTGTTAGCCATCATGCAAATAATTAGCGTCGGTAATTTTACAAAAGCAGTCTATGTCATTTGTTGTTGACTTTAAAGCATGTTCTCCAGTCGAAATCCTGTTTAATTAAAAATATGGATCTACATTAAATATTTATAAGCATGAGGCACTGAATGGGTGTGAATGAGAAAGAGCTATATTTAGCATTTGCAGTGAATTGTTTAGTGGAGCAAAGCAGGGATTAAGGCCTATTTTCTGTATTGTATTTCAATGGAAAATGAGGTGGTGGCACACAGAGTTAATAAGAAATGACTTGCTTCAGCGCTCAGGCTGTTTGTCATGAGTTGCTGCCACTTTCTATCACATCACACTGCTTCTTTGATTTCACCTGCTGCCTGGAAAGACTGCTCTCTGTTTTACCGACTCTTTGTTGTTTTTCTCAACCAAAAAAACTGAAGGGAAAATGTTTGCTTTAACTACTTCAAGCCACATGCTAGAATGCCACGCAGACACATGCGCATCGGCATTGCTTCGGAAAATTTAGGATCTGAGGTGTGTTCGCAGACTAAACTACAGCATGGAGTCATTGCAAAAATGTGAAAAATGAACCCATATGTTGAACAGTTAGCATGTCATCACATGGGTTTTCTCCTTTGTTTTACTTTTTTTCTTTCGAAGATTACGCAATAGGATGATAGTAAGCCGTGGATAAGTCCGATGATGAGAGAAAGGGGCCCTGCAGACATGCAGACTCGATGGGCTGATGAAAGTGCTGCTGACCGGATGTTTCTGATGTAAAAAAAAAAAAATAAAAAAAAAAAATAAAAAAAGCAGTCTATAATTTTTGTTTTTGATGTTTTGGGAAATGAATGCCTGGGATTATATTTTGAATAATTTTATATATTTACCAAAAAGGATGTTTCTAAAGCATACTGCATGTCATTATGCACAACAGCCTGCTTTTCCTGCCCTATTTCTGATGATATGGAGCATTTATCTCACAGAGTAACAGTATCTTTTGCTGTGATAATATTACAACTGTAATTCAGCAGAAGAAGAAAAAAAAAAGAAGAAATTTATGGATCCTAAATGTCAACCTTTTACAAAGAAAATTCAGGTCAAAGACAAACTATGTTTAAAATCTCATTGCTTCCATATTTGTTCAAAGACAGGATTGACTGCACTTCCACGGTGATGGTTAGACAAAATATGTGATGGGAGCTGGGTCACTGGAAGAATATGCTTTCATATCTTCCCCATCTCTGGTGGCTTTGCACTGGGTCACATCAGGTATGTCGCTGATTAGCTAACCCCAAGGCCAGATTTGTTCTGGCTGAAAGATGAAATTGCTCTGTGTTTCCAGTCTGCAGCCTTCGAGCTAAATCGCAAGGGTCAAAGCAGCGGATCAATTCTTCAGACTGTGAAAACTCACTTCTGTATCTTGTATAGATTCTATACACCTTTGCCTTGACATAAGTAAGCCCAGAATAAATTGTATCCATTTTAGTTTTGGAACAATGGTGTTGCAGCGCTACTTAAAATATCATTCAGGCACCGGAAAGAAAAAAGACAGACGAGATTCTTGCCAGGCAGTCACAGTGACGGAGAAACATAATCAAAGCTGAGTTTTCTGGTGGATTTGCAGAAATCTGTTTTCATCAAAACTCTTTAGATATGCGTGACCTGGGGAGTTTTAAAAAGAGCTTTGCAGACATTCAAGACAGAGGAGGGGGCCAAAATAGAGAGTCAGGAAATGGTCCCACATTACACATAACAGCAAAAGGAGGGAACTTAAGTTAAAAAAAAAAAATTTAAAAAAAAGGAAAAGGGAAACAAGTTGCACTGACAGATGCTGTTATAAAAAAGGTTTGAACACCTATAGAGAGAATCTTGCTCCAGAGGAGTGGAAAAAGAAATAATAAAAGAAATATTTGTAATTTGCAAGTTTTATAGGGACCGCACATGAGACTTTTTTACTGTCCATATCATGCTGGACCTGAACTCATACCCTTGAAGTGAAGAACACAACCAGCATGAAAACATCATTTTATGGATACATCCAGCATGCAGTTATTCGAGAAAAACAAAACATAATTTACAAATATATAAACAACCAAACAAAATTAGAAACATCACAATGATAAAGGAAAAACACAGATGTGTCACAAAAACAAAATAGAGACCATATTTCAAGTTTTCTGGGAAATCTAATTTTGTGCATTTCATTTATCTATATCTTTTTTGTTATGTGTAGATATTAGTTTGATATCCATCTATCTATGTATCTATCTACACACACACACATATATATATACATATATATATACAATTTACAACAGTCACTCAAATGGACAAATAAGAGCACTTTTCTGTTGAACAGTGGAACAAGATACCTGTCAACAGGTCTAGATATGTATGTGTATATATATGTATATATATATATATATATATATATATATATATATATATATATATATATATATATATATATATATATATATATAAATACACACACATTTTCGGTCCAGTGTCGTGCTATTTTTTTGTTTTGTGTAGATATTACAGGTTTCCATGTCTGGAAAACTACTTGCAGCATATTGTTGTGGCCTTGTCATAGAGAAGATTCTTCACTGCACACTGAACAAACTGATTTTGATCACAGAACATGTAAGAGATTTATTATCCTAAACTACTTGAGTGTCACAGAGAAATATGGACTTTGTTTTGGAAACCAACAGGACACGCTTTTTTTTAAACCAGTGGAGTTGGAAAGTGGAGGTTTGCCAAGTTGAAAAGGTGCCAAGATGCTCCGATTCTAAGGGAGGTTTGATGACCTCAGGACAGTGTAATGCAGGTTGCCAGGAGTGCAGCATGTATGCGTTGGTTTGGTGGAACTCTTGTTTAACCCTTAAATCCCAGCTAGGGGAATAATTACATAACATGCATCATCATATCCAACCGATCTGCTTCTCCCTCGCCTTCTCTTCATCTGGACAGTATGTCACAATAAACTAAACTGTTGTCCTCAAAACAAAGACAACATATCAACATTATCAGGAAACGCGGTGATCAACATGGGGCCTTCAGCTTATCATAAACATAAAACAAACAGAAATTGCAGGCTACCCTCACCCTCGCTTTGCCAAGAGGTTTTCAGGGCCAATGAGAGAAAAAAATGTTGTGTGAAATGCTTTAGGAAAAGTAAGCGGGATGGACAGGATCCTTTTTAGTCACATTGCAATAAAGCCCCCCTCCTACCCTAAACACACACATCCACATGCTCATTCCTTTCCATGCAACATTTACCCACACTGGACCGCTGACATGTCAGGATACCAGGTAAGGGTCATGTAAAGGGCTGGCTCAGCTAGCAGGTGGAAACAGTAAAAGCATAGCCATGGTAAAATCATATGCAGATGTGCAAATGTAACTGAAACATACAAATGCATCTAATTATAATTCTCTTGCAGTATGTTCATGAATAGAAACACAGTCATGCCTGGAGTCTCCGATTACCTCCCTGAGGACAAAATAGAGAATATTATGGATTTTCAAATCTTGTTTGCACGGCACAACAAAGCCACTGGAGCTTCGCAACATGAGCGTGCAAGCTTCTTGTTTTGACTACGCGCTCAGAACGGGGAGCCCCTGGTATTTCCAGAGGTATGGGCGTCAGACAAAGTCGGGGCAACTTTTAGAATTCATGACAGCTTGAACCACCATGCTGGTTCACAATTGTTATTGCACAAGGTCATAAAAGAAACATTTACACCAATTCATGCTCTGCAAATGTACAACTTCAAGTCCTGAAATTTAGAAAAAAAAACTGAGAGTACCTAAACAATACCATGGAAAAATGGAGCTTTTACTTGTGGGCAATAATGAAATATCACCTTGGAGGAGTTGCAACGATTAGCATCTTATGACCTCATGAAGTGGAATGCCTCTGTTGTTAAACCAAGTCTGCAAACCATATCAGTGTACATGCAGCTCCTGATAGAGGTTGGCATGAGTCTGATGAATAATTGGACTTCTTTACGGTTTGAACGATAAAAAGCTGCAGAGTTTCTTTAGCATCTGGCAGCCCAGTCAACTCCCTGTTTTCAAAAGCATAGGATCTTAGCTATATAGCATCTGTTCAGCCTCCCACTTCTATATAAATCCAGACTGTCTCATACTCATTCCTCTTCAAGTCATCTTACTTGACCACTCCTGACTAATTTTCTGCCAAGCAAACATCACCACAAACCACCAAGTACACCTCCATAAAGTGCCTCTGGGTTAGGCTGTCACTGCCAGTGAAGTAGACACTGGAAGCCCCTGTGAAGAGAAAACCATGAGGACATGAGAGAGCCTAAAATATATTCAGGCAGGCCCAAGTAATAAAGAATAGCTGACTGTTGACGTAACTTAAGTGTGCTCAAGGCATTGCTATTAGGAGAGGCAAAAACAGAGAGCAGAGCTGCTGACTGAATACAGCTGTCTGAATGCAGCTGTTCTGTGCACTGGCTGATCGGAGGGAAATTGATTGATAAGGATCAGCTGCTCCATGTAGCAGAGCAGATGAGCTTGAAAAAAATATAATGTATATGCTCTGTAAAGGAAATTTTGTTGTAAATTAAAATGGACTAATAAAAAAAAATCTGTCTTTGTTCTTTCTAGGGACAAAAAGCACATCAAACACAAAAGCAAACTGAAGCTAACTGTGGATTTGAGGTTGAGAAAGGAAAATAACTGTGACATTGTTTAATTTTACGCTAAATAGAAGTGAAAGACTGTGGAAATTATCAGACACAAACTAGGTAGAATTAAGCCAAAAAATAAACTAACGTGTCTTCATGTCAGCATCACATCTTGTGGTCTGATTTTACTGGTCAAACTACCATTTATCTTCAAGAAGCAGCAGAAGAAAAGACATTAAACACCACGCTTCATTGAGAGATGAAAAGGAGAAAAAGTGAGAGTGGAAAGCGAGCTCAGCCAGCAGTTGGAAGTTTGGTTATTTTTAGAAGCATAAACCTGACAGTTCATGCACATGATTAAAAACAAGGTAAGCTCATTAAGAAATTAAATTTGATAATATGAAATAATTTCCCCTCTTCAGTCTGTATGCAGTTTATGCGTTTAGATGAAAAACAGACTCCAGGGATGGGTGGAGTGTGAGCTCAGTTTCCACTTTATGAGGAAATCCATCACTTAGATGAACGAGGGCTCCATCACATCATAAAAGTTTTAATGTTTACAGGCAAACTTCAAAGAAACACGTGTGTACAGTGCAATGCTGGCTCAAAGCACCTGAAACTGCTCTTTCTAAAAGATCAGCGAGTAGATAAAATGTTATTTTTAACCACAACTTTAAAGCCTTGGAGAATATATTGTGTTTCATTTTGGTTCAATGCATTAAGTGAATGTGTCTAAATGTAATTACAATGGTTAATAAAATTTCAGGATAAAACACACACACACAAAACTTGACAAATACCCCCCACCCACCTCCTAAAAACGGTGCCTGGAATTGGTCAAACTTATTTTTCATTGCCTTTTTTTGGTACAACTGAAGCCTTGCAGTCCAACAACTACCATGCCAACCAGGTTTTATGCAAGTAAAGCCTCTAATGACAACTTATAAAGGACAACTGACTAATTGGTCGTTGCAACATCTTCTGTTTTTCCTGAACGGATGTTTACCTCTGTCATGGCTTGACACTAGATGAGGCTCTGGAAGGAAAGAGTAGCAGTTCAGGAGAAGGCCAAGATGTGAGCAAAGAAGAATAAATTGATTAGAACAAGCTGATCAAGTAAAAAAAACAAAAAAACTTCTTACAGCAAAATACGATAATAAAAAAAAAATCTAAATGCGGTATGGGGAAGCAGTTCATAAGCCAGTCTCTTGTCTTTTTAAATAACTGACATGAATAGGGAGTGAAACAGTCAATATGGCCAACTGGCAGATGCTTAAGTACTCACACATAGTAATTACTCTCACATTTCACACTGCGTGATTGCATATGATTGTTGATTCCAAAAGTCAACTAAATCTTAAAAAAAAAAAAAAAAAAAAAAAAAAAAAAAAAAAAAAAAAAGAGTCATCTCAGGGTTTTTTCTTCTCAGTATGCAAATGTGCACACATAGGGAACAGTTTAGACTTCCCCATAGAGCAGACCAGATGATAAATTGGCCAGCATCATTACATTCAGATGTACCCCTATGACTGTGGGCTGTAAAGGACAAAGACATTGACTGATTATTAGTAGAACATGTGAGCTGGAGGTCAGAGCTGACAGATGCACTACTATTACATCTATGTGCTGGGCATTTTATCTCATTGTAGCTTTGTGGTCAGAGCACTTGATGAAACTGTAATCAATGGTTTTCCTTGATGAAACGATGATGGATGGTTTGTTGGAAAATAAAAGGCCAGAAAAAAATGGGATAATTTCAACAATGAACAGAATCAAAGTCTTTCAGGTTTGTCTTAGAGATCTGTAAACTGGGAGGCCAACAGCCTGATTCTGAGAAATAACATGAGACAAATTATCCTAATGTTCCCAATTATGTGGAGCCAGAGGGTCTTTCCTCTAGAAATTTGCTGCATTTTTGCAATAGATTTAAAACAAAGTTATATAGAAAGAGTGCACATGTTCTGCATTTTGTCCTCTTTCGTCAATAAACGGTGTTTTCGTACATGCACGTGCTTTTCTGTTATCAGCAGCTCCAGAAAGCAGTGCAGCCCCCTAGTGATGAAATGGAAAACACCAACAACCAATGCAAATACTGTGAACAAGATGTTGACGGGTGAATGAAATTCTAACACATAAGGATTAGAGACTCCTATTATTATCAATACATTCCAAATCAAAATATGACTTTTCTTTAACTCGGTACAACAGATCCTAATAAAACAGCTTTAATGGGCATAATCGTATCCAGTTTACAACATACACATGCCGAAATGTATGCAGTCTACGCCAACATTTATTTGCACAGCATGTGCCAGCATGTCATTAAAATGCAGCTAAGTCAACACAGTCCTATAAGCTTCAAATAGTAAATGAAAAATATTATTTCTGGATTGGATCCATTTTAGCAGAATCTCTTTAAATGCATAAAGAAACATCATCTTACTTTTAAAACTCAGTTTAAGGATGAGTCCAGTTCAACGCTTACACATTTTAAACTTCTTTATTGAAGGAGTTTTACAATAAATGTTTCCATCCACAAATATGATGCATTTTCATATCAGCTTTAACATTGCCTTCCTAGTTAGACTTAAATATAACAAAACCTTGCAATATAATCCACTTAGCCAAGAAGATCTTCATGGCACAAACATTAGCAATTAGTTGATGCATTCCTCCTCTGCTGATACAGTATGAATCGAAAAAGCTATATCAGCATTTAGTACAGCATTTACATACAGTTAGGGTAATGTTAACATAACAAGGCATTTCATGATGTAATAGGCAATGTGATATTACAAAAAAAATGTTAAGACCTTAAATGAAAATAGCCCATTTGAAATGTTGTAACACATTCTTGATTTGGAAAATAAGCAACCCACATATTGGAAGAGTGAGAAGTGCACATTTTAAAACAACCCTACTGCTCAGCTTGTGGCCGTGACATCATGTATAAGAGGCTTTTTACAGGTCAGAAGATGACTTGAGGTTAAACTTTTCTGAATAAACCTTGTGAATTTCCCTCAAGCAATGAAACACGGGTGTGGATAAAATGTGATTTCTACTGGTAACTGATCAGAAATCTGAGACTTCATAAACTCAGACATCCTCGGACACCCTCTCTTATCATATCCACCTGCTCTGGGTACATTTACCTGTTCAAACCAGTACCACTAATGAGCCTGTGGGTGTCTGAGTACATTGCATCCAAGGTGACAATTAGAGCTCTGATGTGAGCTGTCCTTTACTCTGGATGGTCCTCATGATGGACTGGACCACCTCGGATGTGGTACCTTGACCTCCAAGATCAGCTGTGTGCAACTACAAGAACAACAACATTGTGGTGTCATACATGGTCCAAGGTGAAGATTTTGGGGGGGGGGGGGGGTTGTTAGTATTGTTGAACTCAAGCAAAAAAGTACAGTCTCTCAAAGAAAACTAGATAAACTACTAATATGTCATACACAAAAAAACAAAGGTTTTTTTAAATTAACATAAGGACCGTAGCTAACGACACATTATGTAAGCTTCATGGCAATGAAGGAATACAACACTGCTTCGCACAACTCTGTTGTATTGTACTGAAGGAAGCAAGCCAGACCTGCCGCAAGAGCTTGTAATCTTGTTTCACACAATTATAGTATGTTATCTTTATGATAGGTGAGAGGAAGACCTAACAGTGATGAAGGACTCACTCTGGTTTCATTCATCGTAGTGAGGATTGCATTTCTGATCAAGCTGGCATAGTCATGAAGCCTGGAGATGTAAAGAAGAAATAATTATCTGTAACAATAGTACACAAGAGTCACCAGATTTAATTAAAGAAAACAAAAACCAAAGCAGCTGTCAAGCTGAAACTAAAGCTTACCTGAGGTGGTCTAGCATCATGCAGCTAGCAAGCAGCATGGCAGTGGGGTTAGCAATGTTCCTGCCAGCAATGCTTTTTCCTGTGTTCCTCGTGGCCTGAATTCCAAAACAAAACATAGAAGCGACTAATTCTGATGTGCCGGAATCAAACAAGATTCACAGATTTTTCCATATTTAAAGAATCAGAGGGAAAAAAAGGCCATGCTCATTTCCTAACACTCACCGTTTCAAATACTGCGTAGTCCTGACCAAAATTGGCTCCGGGCACAAGGCCAGGCCCTCCTACCAGCCCAGCACACACGTTACTGACAATATTTCCATACAGATTAGGCATCACCATTACATCAAACTGATGTGGTTTGGAGACAAGCTAAAAACACAAACATTGGTGGTGTTAATTATTTAGAGCTTGGCACACAGACAAGGATTTAATGAATGCATTGAATGTTCTCAACTATAACCTGCATGGCGGTGTTGTCCACAATCATGCTGTCATATGTGATGTCAGGATATCCAGAGGCAACTTCTCTGCAGCACTCCAAAAACAAGCCATCACCAAGCTTCCTGTGGAAGTACAGATTGCATTCTCAAAATTACCAACACAAAAAACAAAAACTCACATTATTTATGACCCTGAAGGCCAGACTGCTCAGAGGGGGAAATATGTACCATGGACTAACTTACATGATGTTAGCCTTATGCACGGCGGTGACCTTGCGGCGACCCTTTTCTCTGGCCAGTTGGAAAGCATACTCTGCAATCCTGAGGGAATTGTTCCTGGTGATGATCTTCAAACTCTCTACTACCCCTGACACACTCTTAAAACAAGAAAGTTGGAAGAATAAATTATAACTGAAACTTAAGTTTAACTACAGAATGTTAAAAGACCTTAAACTCAACAGTATGTAGAATATAGATGAAGTAAAGAAAAAAAAACCCAAAGACATTTTTAAAACACATTTTCATGTGGATTGTTGACTGAGTAATCAAACCAATTCACTCAATTTAATGATGCCAGTGTTGATCAAGTGCATTTATAGCTGAACAGGTTTTTCCGATTAATTCCAGGTGGAGGCTGACTTAGATGTGTGTAGATGGCACCAAACTCCAGTTTTACAGGGGTAGAAAAATTAGTCTGTCTCTCCAAAGGGGACAACAGCCATACATTTCAGCAAAGTGTAGAATTGATTTTTTTCCCCTTATTTTGTCTGACCTCGTGCTCCAGACTGCTGTACTCTCCCTCTGTGTTCTCCCTGATGATCATGATGTCGATGTTTTTGTGGCGAGTCTGAACCCCAGGGAGGGACTGGCAGTGCATCACATTGGCGTACAAGTCTAAGCTTGTGCTATTGAAGAAAATACACGTGGCTCACAGGAAACCAAGGACCAAATTATGTGAAAAATATGAGCCATTTGACAAAAGGAGGCATTTATCAAGGGGCCTCAATATTTAATTAACACTTACCGCAGGAGGTTATTTCTGGATTTGACAGCTGGTGGCATTGTATGTTTGGTCTCTATATTACCTACCAGAAAAGTTAAACAGCGCTAAGGTTAAACTGTAGTATAATGTTCATATGATAAAAAATAAAATGTAAGTAAGAGACGTTACTTGATACTAAAGCTTTCATGCTCCAATAACACTGAAAGACAAAGAAATACAACTTACCCTTGAGAGCAACTCCATTACGGCGGATGGCCATAATGGCATTATTAATATCAACCTCAGTCTCCAAAGCAGAGTTAACATGCACTACCTCAAAGTCCATGGGCACACAACTGAACCTATCAGTACAAGACAGTGCAAATGGTGGAAGTTATCACTTATTTGTTAATAACACTTTAACAGGAATTAGTTTAATCATTTAGTCTAAGCCACCTGAAAACCTCTCTGACATGACTGAGAAGCTCTGGGCCAATTCCATCTCCAGGGATGAGAGCGACAGTGTGTCTACCGCCATACTTTGCAGGAGGTGGCTGTAACAATGACATTACCAACTGTATTAAAAAGTGAAAAAGTGAAAAAAGTTTTTGCAACTTTTGCATATCAGCTGTATACAGGTTTAATTTTTTATTTTATGTAAAATGCACCACAACTATCAATTCTAAATGAGAAGATACAAGGTATAAATATATGTATATAAAAAAATAAGCTTGCACTGTTGTGACAGACTGTTAAAATAGACAGTAAGTGTCTGGTAGTAGCAATAATAATTTACCTGATTTGTGTATCATTTCAAAAATATACATTGAAAAAAAAAGTACTTAATTTGCAAGTCAGTAAGATAATAAACCTCTGATGTAAAAATGTAAAAAAATGTGTTTCTAATTACATTAAACAACTAAATGATACTGAATGTACATGTACAAACTGTTTCAGTAGTTATTACATAACATACTGTTCTCTAACAAGATAATACACCACGAAAACCTTTTTTTTTTTTTGTTTTACTAAACCATGAATTGACCACAAAATGTTCTTGTACAATACAGCTTGTATTTATGCAGTTCTCTTATGTTATGGTATTGTTGTTAGATGTGTTTAAATAAACTGTCTGAAATAAAAATATGTATTAGTTACGAATGTAATTTATGGTCAAGGTATGTATCATTTCAGCTGTTAAAAATATTGCATGTAAAAACACATCTTGATTTTATTGGAAAATGGTTAATTTAGAAAAAATATTGTTTAAGAATCCATGCAATCCTCCTGGCATATATTTTGTACCTTTATTTTATTTTATTTTTTTTACAAATCATTTACCAATCTCACAATATTCTTACAGAAAATGTGAAGTGATGTAATATAACCTAGTGGGGAAAAAAAAAGGCTACTTACAATATTTTCTCTCTTTTGACGATGATGATGAACAGCAAAACAAGCAGAAGATAAATTAGTGTGATTGTTATGCACAAAAACATTTTACACTCAAATGTGACAAACTCAATAATATATCCTATTCTTCACCAAGACAGTGAAAAAGTACTATTGTAAGATTCCCATAACAAAATGAAATAGGTCACGTGTGGTAAAACGCAGCCTAAATACTTCCAGTTTAATAAAACTAGGAATACATTTTAGGAATAAAGAATGATAAACGTTGCACTCAGCTGGTATATTATGATTCTGTGTTAAAATTGTCACAATCTCAAATACTAAATCTGACAAGAAAGCAGGCCGACAGAGGGAGTTTCAATTACTCACAGTAAGAGCAGTCTTATTCCTGTGACTGGTCAGAGTTGTGCCAAATACCTGGGAGAGAAAAAAAAAAGAAGAAAACCTCAAAAAAAAAAAACACCATCAGGTTTAGATGGTTTAGCTTGTGTTTGCAAAAGGATCACAGTGAAGGCAACACTGAAGCTGTAGGGAAAACCTGTTCAGAGTCAACTGTGTGATGATAAGCA
Source organism: Telmatherina bonti (assembly GCF_933228915.1). Classification (NCBI taxonomy): domain Eukaryota; kingdom Metazoa; phylum Chordata; class Actinopteri; order Atheriniformes; family Telmatherinidae; genus Telmatherina; species Telmatherina bonti. The sequence continues at coordinate 22,117,739 of NC_136622.1, forward strand.
TGACCTTGTGCTCAGATGGAATGTATGAGTTCATTTTGGAACCACATATCGACATTCACAAAGTGATACGGAAAACAAGTGATTTAATCTTACCTTAACCGTATTTCCTAGACGTCCACCCCAGAAAGGACTTATAATTCTGGATACGGATAGCGCAGCACTGTGAGCAGCCATCTTGATTTTAGGCAGTTAATGAGCATAGACATCATATATACGTAGACGCCTCATTGAGCGCTGGAGAGTGAACCAGCGTCGCCGCCATATTGGATGGGTCTCCGCTGTCGAATTTTGCTGCAGCGTCAACGTAGTTTCCCCACAAAACTCTTTTGTGGAACAACCCGTATATATTACACACTAAAAAAAAACACTTTTCTACATAATTGGTTGATAAATAATATTAACACAGTGAATAATATCTTAAATGCAAGTGAATTATTAGAATTATGATGATATTATTATTAGAATTATTCCTGCACACCAAGGACCCAGTAGGGGCAACACAGGATTAAAAAGTAGTAGAAAAAAAAGCGTAGCTTCATATATTAGTAACGAAGCAGAGCGCTGGAGGATTTAATGTACTGCACAAAGGACAATCATGAGACAACAAGTGGGAAGAAGACATTACATTTGACAAAGAATGAATGAAGAATAAAATAAACCTAAATTAACACTAATACACATATATATATACACACGCACACACACAAATTATATATTTATATATATATATATGTATATATATATATATATATATATATATATATATATATATATATATATATACACTGATACACATATATATACACACACAAATTTTATATATGTATATATATATATATATATATATATATATATATATATATATATATATATTATTTTTTCTAAATATATATATATATATATATATATATATATATATATATATATATATATATATATATATATATATATATATATATATATATATATATATATATATATATATATGTATATATATATATATATATACATACATATATATGCCCTGCTATGGACTGGCGAGTTGTCCAGGGTGTACCCTGCCTGTTGCCCATAGCCATAGGCTCCAGCTTCCCCGCGACCCTGAATTGGATTAAGCGGTTTAGAAAATGAATGAATGAATATATATATATATATATATATATATATATATATATATATATATATATATATATATATATATATATATATATATATATATATATATATATTATATTCATTCATTCATTTTCTAAACCGCTTAATCCAATTCAGGGTCGCGGGGAAGCTGGAGCCTATGGCTATGGGCAACAGGCAGGGTACACCCTGGACAACTCGCCAGTCCATAGCAGGGCATATATATGTATGTATATATATATATATATATATATATATATATATATATATATATATATATATATATATATATATATATATATATATATATATATATTTAGAAAAAATTATATATATATATATATATATATATATATATATATGTATATACATATATAAAATTTGTGTGTGTATATATATGTGTATCAGTGTATATATATATATATATATATATATATATATATATATATATATAAATATATAATTTGTGTGTGTGTGTGTATATATATGTGTGTATTAGTGTTAATTTAGGTTTATTTTATTCTTCATTCATTCTTTGTCAAATGTAATGTCTTCTTCCCACTTGTTGTCTCATGATTGTCCTTTGTGCAGTACATTAAATCCTCCAGCGCTCTGCTTCGTTACTAATATATGAAGCTACGCTTTTTTTTCTACTACTTTTTGGTGTACCTCCACAACCACCTGGATCTATGACTACCTCACAAACAGACCACAGTTTGTGAGACTGAAAGGTTGTGTGTCTGAGATGGAGGTCAGCAGCACTGGTGCACCACAAGGAACTGTACTCTGGCCATTCCTCTTCACACTGTACATCTTAGACATCCAGTACAACTCTGCGTCCTGTCATCTGCAGAAATACTCTGATGACTCTGCAGTTGTGGGGTGTATCAGGGATGGACAAGAAGCAGAGTACAGAGAACTGGTCAGTCAGTTTGTGAAATGGTGCGGTGACAATAATCTCATATTAAATAGCAGCAAAACAAAAGAGATTATTGTTGACTTCAAGAGGAACAAGAATAAACAAAGCACTGTTTCCATCCTGGGAGAGGAGGTGGAGATGGTGGAGGAATACAAGTATCTAGGAGTTCAGCTGGACAACAAACTGGACTGGAAATGCAACACTGAATACATCTATTAGAAAGGTCAGAGGTCACGTTATCTTTTATAAGTCTGTTGTGGAGAGTGCAGTCAGCTTTGCAGCCATCTGCTGGGGTAGTAGCATCAGAACCAGAGACTTGAAGAGAATCAACAAACTGATCAAGAAAACTGGTTCTGTGCTTGGAGTAACTCTGGAGCCGCTGGACCTGATTGTCCAAAGAAGAATGCTGCACAAGCTGATGAAGATGATGGAGGACTCTTCACACCCTCTCCACAACACAGTGATGAAACAGCAAAGTGTGTTCAGTGAGAGGCTTCTTCAGGTTCGATGCAAGACTGAAAGATACAGAAGATCATTCCTGCCAGCAGCCATCAGCCTCCAGAACAAGACCTCCTCCAGTAAATTATTATATACTATAATATTGAATTTCCCTTTGGGATTAATAGATTAATAAAGTATTTTTCATTTCATATATATATATATATATATATATATATATATATATATATATATATATATATATATATATATATATATATATATATATATATATATATATATGTGTGTGTGTGTGTGTGTATATATGTGTGTGTGTGTGTGTGTGTGTGTATGTATGTGTATGTTCTGTATACAGCAAAATTTGGATTGTCTTCATTAAATCTTACTCCAAGGAAAATTAGCAGCCCTTGTGTACCAGGAAATGTCCCTCAGCAGTCTAAACCTATCGCAACATAACAAAGGGATAGTTAGATAGCTAATGATCCCTAACTATAGGACTTGTCAAAATATTTTAACTTAAAAGCACGTTGTTTTTTAATGTTTTACAGTGATCTGTATCATAACAATATCTCTGCCCTTTGTAACAAACCAAACTGTGAGGAAAAACAGGTAAAAATCCGTGGAGTTTTTGTCGTGGTTGGACCTACACCTTACAAATAAATGCATTGGAGGCGAATGGGTGACCCATCCAAGATGGCGGCGCAATGAGACGTCAGCTCGTATAGGCGGCGTGATACAATGAGGCGTCTACATATATATGATGTCTATGGTTAATGAGGTGGAGTTTACTCAACTATAAATAATAATAATAAAAATGAAAAAGAAAAAAAAAGTTTATTTCCTAGGATGGTTGTTAAGATAAATTTATCAATTCAAGAGAAAACACTTAAAAAGAAAAAGAAGAAGAAGAAATATGTCGTTTTGGTCACGTGTTTCATGATGCGCAGACTCTGTGCGCACCGACTGGAACTGATCAGGAAGACAAATCTGAATGTCCATGCTTATCGCTAGCACTGTTATTAAACGTAAACCAGGCTTCTCGATTTTAGTCTTTTTTTATTTTTATGGTATCTCATTAAAGTTCATAGCGCGTCAATGAAGAAACAGCGAAAAAAATAGTTTAACTCCAGGGACAGCCGAAGCAGTAGTCCCCCATTCTGCTCCTAACTTCTACAGATTTTACGTCTCAGCAAAGGCGGCATATCGAGCTAATAACTGTTCAAGCTTCGGTTTCGTAGGTAGACGAGTCGTTTTTCATTTCTAAGTATATATGGTAGAGATAATTTAGCCTCTGCATTTTCATTTTAAATTGTACTTTCTGTTCATTTCTTGACCAGCGCCATATTATGCAGAGCCATCTTGACTGACTAAAAACAAACAAAAACACACACCCACACAAACTTCTCTTGTTTTTTGGAAAGACTTGTTGAAATGACTCTAAATGAGTTGGTTAGCAAACCTGATTTAGCAAGCAGATGGCAGTGATTGGTTGATAATCATGTGAAACGTCCTCATCGTTGCTAAAAGAACATTGCTGATAGTAATAATAATGAAACATAATGATAAAAAGAAGTATGCCCTGTTGTTTCAAATATCTTTTTATTCATTTTTACAAATGTCAGAAAGTAAAGTTGCACTTTGTTGTTACTTTTTCTTCTCTTTGTACAGGTCTATGAGAGGGTGAATAATGAGATTGACAGGTGGGTTTTCTTTTTCATACATATTTTAGTGACTTGCAATCTTGACTGCCTTTAGTCTTAACCAGTGTGTATGGATCATCCTAACAGTCCCCCTGCGAGCTGTGGTTGTGCTGCTCCTGGTGGGGCTCACCTGGCTGCTAGCAAACACCTTGTTTGGAGGGGAAAATGGTTCATCTGTGAGACATTTCTTCAGTGGTAAGGACTTCTAGATAGGCAGCAAATTATTATGAACAGTTTGTCAAACAGAATTGCCAGACATTCATTGTTCTTGCTGTTTTTCTGTCAAAATGGAAGATCTTTGATATGATTTTATGATTAATCAATTGCTTAAAATCTTCTGATTTCTGCCTAAAACAGGACTTTATAGGTAAAAGACCTGCTTTACTGAACCATTGCTGATGTAACATAATCATTTTTGCGGAAAGTGTTTATTACAGTTATGATTGTAACCTGATCTTATATGCTTCTGTGCTATTCAGCTCTGTCCCACAAGGGCTGCATGTCGGCAGGTTTTCAGTTTATCGCTGCTTTAAGGTACCTGACCCAAAATAAATGGATCCAACATTTAAGTCATTAATTTGAGGTTGGCGTGTTGGTGCAGAGATACATTAAAAACCTGCAGGATTGTGGGCCTCTTGGGACTGAGTTAAATACCCCTGGTATACATCATTCAAATCTTATAAATCTAAGCTTTCTAATGGTGTGTAGGTACTCGAAAGGGAGAATGAGTAAAATGCATGTTTATTTTTCATGTCCCACCCACCCGATATCTGGTACCAACAGTCTAATTAATAAATAATGATTTAATTATGGTTGTGACTTGGTTTTGTTGCTGATCAGATATAACAAGCAAATGGAAAACGAGGGTGTGGGTTCTGCTTGTTTAATTGGGGTTTTTAATTTTTTTAAAAAAAATTGTGTACACTGGAGACTGAATAGGTGAAATGCTTGTGATTAACTACTATTCAGAGATGTTTGAAGTACATGATAGATGATCTGTGTTTAAGTTGATCAGGTTGAGTATTTCCTCAGATAAGGTTTGTTCATTTGATTTATAAACTTTTTATTTTCAGGTACAAATGAGGAACCAACACCTGGTAAGTAGAAGAAAATCATTCAATAAAGGTTTGTTAAATTGCATTTTTTCTTTCATCTTATCACCATTTACTATTTTACCACGTAATTTAGCTGAGCTGCGCCCCAGAAAGTATAAATGTGGACTTTCAGCTCCTTGCCCGCCGAAACATCTGGCTTTCCGTCTGGTGTCTGGTGCTGCAAATGTCATTGGCCCGAAAGTCTGCTTGGAGGATAAGATGTGAGATTCAGCATTTAGAATTTATCTATGTCATCTATGTCTTTGTCTCCCTCTTCTGTCACCTTTTTGTTTTGTTTCATTCTTTGGTTTGTTGTTTCTTCCGTGCTCTCATAACCAGGCCTCCAAATCTGTCTGGGGAGCTAAATGCAAGTATTGTTTCAGTGTGTCCATCATCTCTTGTTTGTTGTCTTGACCCTTTCACATTTTGGTGCCTTTTCAGTGTCAGAAAGTGTCAATAAGTGTGTCAACAAGCATGCATGTGTTATACCTGTGTTTCTATTTCACAGGTTATTAAGCAGTGTGAAGAACAACGTTGGTAGGGGGCTAAACATCGCTTTAGTCAATGGTAAGAGAGTTATCTTTTGGCTTTCAACAGTGTGGCATTCATTATTTAATTTTTTTTGTGATCAATTTTTTTTTAGTTGTGTGTTATTTACAAAGTAAGTTTCCATCCCAAGGGGATCAGTTGTACATTGGCATATATAAGGTCAAGTCACCGTTTCTACTTGACATAGACTTTGGCAGGTCAGAAATTATCTCCTCCATCATGACAATATCCACAGAGATATTTATAAAGTGGAAAAACAAAAAAGGGTGAACAAAGAGGACCTAAACTTAAACCATGTACATACATTGTTAAATACATGGTTCAAATAGACCATAGATGTTTACAGCATATTAATTATTTTCTCTGACAGCTTAAACCAGCAATTGATATTTAACATTTTAGCATTGTGTAAATGAGCTGTTGAGAATTCCAATGGCACAATATCAAGGTAAAGGAAAAGCCATTCCTTCACTGACAATGTATGTGATAGTCACTGACATACTATCATTTTTTTTAGTGGCTGGTAACCCAGCCAGCAGCAGACGTTTGCTATTAGTTGTTAGTTTTAGGGATGATGTTGCATTAAGTAGAAGCAAACACTGTGTGTGGGAACGGCCCTTCCAAGTATGTATGACACAATACTCGCAACATCATTCCAGAATCGCTAACCTCTGGACACAGCCAGACCTTATGATAAAAAGTGGCAATGGTTTTTGTCTGGACAAAAATCACAAAATGGGTCGTCTCTGGCTTTCTTTTGATGCAATCTCTGAGGAGTCAGATAAAACCTGTGAATAAATTCATAGTGGATCATTTGATGATCTGGGTTCCTAGATGACAGAGATACATTTGAGCATATAGTATGAAAATCTACATCTGAATTGGTATTAAAATCCATCCTCCAGAGTCTTATAAATGGTAAAGGTTTGTGATAGGCTTTAGTTATAAATTTTTACAAGTCAAAGACAATACCATTGTTCTTGCCTTTAGTGTTTAGTATCAAGTGTAGCGGATGACTTTGTAATTCTGTCCCCCAAGGAACACCTTGAGCATGCATAGCTGCCTGTAACTGTAGATAAAAATAAAAGGTATTCATTATTTTAACTCTTTGTTGGGTTTCTGTCTCTTTTTTTCTAATATTTGCTGATGTTTCTTTGCTCCAGGGGTGACCGGCGAACTTATAGAAACAAAGACCTTTGACATGTGGGCAGGAGGTGATTAAAATCATGCTTGTCTAATAAATGTTTGAAGTGGATTTCAATTCTGGTGATAAACGTGGCCCATGAAGCTCTGCTCACATCTCCATCTCATGTTTGTTTTCAGATGTTTCTGAACTGTTGAAGTTTCTACGCCCACTCCACGAGGGAACCCTGGTGTTTGTGGCATCTTTTGACGACGCTGCTACAAAGTATGAAACCATTTCAGAACGCTGCTTTTAATTTAACACGTCAGGTCATATTTATTATACAACCATCAACCAAATCTAGTTATATTTAGGTTGCAAATGTTTTTGTCAGAATGTTGTGAATAATTTGTTAAATGTGATTAATGTTGAACACTACTGATGAAAATGGTTAAATAACACGGAGAACAAATGCACTATCACCTTTATAGCCACATTCATTTGTGTAAGTTCCCTTACACATTGCCATTGATACCTTTCTTACTCCATTCTAGAAAATATTGCACAATATATGTGATGAAATTGTGTTGTGTGCTTATTAAACAAAAGTCCTGTAAAAATCATGTTTAGTAAACAAAGGTTGTTACAGATGGTCTTAAGGATCTTAGTTGCAGATGTCAAACACACAAAGTCGAGGGTGAAATATTGTCTGATATTAGGTTATTTGAACACTTGATGCTTCTTCAGTGAAACAAAACACCATGATACGTCCTCTCCCTGTTGCCGTGAAACGCCCTTTGCAAATAAGGCTGCTTGATTTAGACTGGCGAAGTCCACAAATCCAGTTTATAGAATTATTACACACTTATATTTCAATTCCAGCGGAGATTATTACATCATCACCAGACAGACTGGATCATGTTTGCACAAAGCAAACATTAAGTTTAGTTTATTTTACATTTAACAGAACACTAACATTGTTTCCTTAATGTTGAATAGAAAAGCTTTTACTAAAATACTAAGGTCGTGACATGATCTGTTATTTCTTTCTTTCTTTTGTCTCTGGTAGACTAAATGATGAGTCTCGACGATTGTTTGAGGAGCTTGGGAGCACTGCAGTGAAGGAGCTGGCTTTTAGAGACAGCTGGGTGTTTGTTGGAGCCAAAGGCATCGAGAATAAGAGTCCCTTTGAGCAGGTATGTTAGTACTAAAAAAAAAAAAAAAGTGTTTATAATGGCTTTGTGGCTGCATGAAACATAATAATGTAATCATATAATCTCATTTAAAACATGAGTAAAATAAATGTTTGAATGTTAGGAACCTGTTGACAAATTTAACCAGTGCTATGCAGCTGAGAAAGCAGTGATGAAACGGGATCTGCTTAGCCGACAAAAGACAAATTTATTTTTACTTCAATCATCTGTTAGATTTGTTAGATTTTCTCCATTTTTCCCTATTTTAAGCACACTTCATAGTATATTTTACACAGGGATTGTTTGGTTAAATGGATATTTTAAAAGCTTGTACTGTCTCTGCGTTTATGTGTGTTTTAGGGAATGCTGAATCTGATTACTTAATGTGAGCTTTGGAAAATGCTTGCTGAGTTTTCTGTCAGGTTCAGAACAGTACAAACACATTGAGTTGTAGTCGCTGCTGTGTTGTTGCAACCTGTTCCCACTCTGTCCACTCAAGTTCTGTTTGCCTGCCTGCATTCCCATTTAGCGAATGAAGAACAGTAAGAGCAACAACAAATATGAAGGCTGGCCTGAGTCTCTGGAGATGGATGGCTGCATTCCACTCCGGCCCCCACTTGAAGGTTAACTCTGCCCTGCACCATCTCGCATTGACTGTGATAACACCTGAACAGGAACAGAGTGTGTTTTTAAAAGCAAGGAACGTCTAAAGAGCTGAAACCATTTGAGAGAAATGCTGGTCACCAATAGGACTTTGTTTTCCCTCTCATGGCTGAGGAATAAATCAAATGCACAGGATACCTTGACTTGGAAGTGGTTTGAACAGTGCTCTGGAATTGAGCTTTGCGAGGTGATATGATGTTTTACTAATAACGAAATAGCTGAGAGAAAGCTTGAAAGTCAAAATAATTGATGACCAAAGTGTAAAAGTGACAATTGAATGAATACAGCAGGAGTAGATCTTCCAAAGCCATTCTCAGAAACTGATACATTTCCTCTCTTCAAAACTGCCAGTTGGGTGTGTGTACGTGAACCAGAGAAACAGGAATGAGTTGAATTCTTGCACTGTTTAACTCAGTCTACATCAGCAAGAGGAAAAAAAAAACCTGGATCTGCTTTTGTTGTTTCAATAATCCTATGCACGGAGTTTGTGAATAGTTTGTATTTGAATTCACTAATATATTTTCATCCTGTTAAATATTTCATTTCTTATGTTTCAGTAATATTGCAATGCTTTGAGATAGCTGCCATTATTTTCTTTGATGCACAGCAGTTGTTTCTTGCAACATGTTTACAGATTTCTTCAGCCTAAGTCCTGTTTTGATGAAGCTATTTATTTTTATAATTTAACAGAGAATACAACAGTTTAATTGTTTGGGCTCATTAAACCTTGAATGGATTTAATGTAGTCTCAGGCCTAAAAGCATGTTTCCACTGAGTGATTTGTCTAAATGTATATCTTCCATGTGGGGGTTCTGTTGTTTGTTTTGTGGGTGTTTGCATATGTTTATGGAAATGATGAATGTAATCACTTGGCTGCTTGCAGTCCTAGTACATGGAAAAATGTGAAGAAATATGGTTTTTCCCTTGTAGTGATAGACATGGGTTTTAAAAGTCTTGATCTCTTTATCTGGATTTATCCATTTAAGTTTTTTTCTACAAAACATTGCTGTGGGTTGTATTATAACAAAAAACTTATTAATAAAAATGTCTTAAAATCTTTGTGAATTAATATTTTGTGATTTGTGCAGATCTTAGTGCCAACAGGGGGCGACAAAGCTCCAAGTCTCACAGGAGGTTACTCAGTTCATTCTACTCAAGGCATTTTCTTCTTTAATTATATGCTCTGCTGTGCGGATAAAGCTTGTGCACTGATTGTAGCCTCTTTTGTTTGATAATTAATTCATTAACAGCATTGATTATAAGTGGATCATGGTGTAATCTGAAACAGGAGACATCGGTGTAATATCGATCAATATAGTAAATTTTATTGTTACAGTCAGATGTATCATGGGGCTTTCAAGTGTTGTTAGTAAAATTGTGAATTCGAACAATGATTTGCGACATTTTAAACTGAATTCGAACAATGATTTGCGACATTTGAAACAAACATTGGTAATGGATTATGATACGTAAATCATACTGTAGGCTGGCTGTCCTCAGTTGTTTTATGAAGAATATAAGCGATGAGCTGGAACTTCCTACTTAGCTTTATTGTAATTGGTGCGTATTATATTTCTTAAATACGATTTTCCATCTTAAATATATGTATTCACTTTGTAGAAATTAGTTTGACCAGAACTAATAAGCCGAAAGCTACAGTATTTGCTGTATCAAAATACATCTTAAATTTCCTGTATATTTAAGACTAACACGAAATTCAGTTGTTTACTCTTACTGTGTACTGTTGGGAAATCCATTCCTTTAGAGAAATCCAATCTTACAACGAGCACTTGAAAGCAGCAAAATCACATCAATCCGTGAATATTTAGACCATATGTGAGATAAACATGTAGCGCACTGCCCTCTAGTGACAACGCGAGGTAACATGACTGTATTCATGCTAGAGATGACGAGGATCCCCGTGGCGAGTGAGACCTGGCAGGCAGCGCGCGCTCCGACAGTGCACTGGCGAATCTGCTGAAGGCCGTTGGAGTCGTCCGTTGTAAATTATGTACATAAGTTACTGATATTTTTCAGACCGCCAGAAATTACCGGCCTTACAACTTGGAGCCGACAAACGAAGCAACGAATTAGAAAAAAAAAAAACTGTAAACCGACGGCAAGCATCTCCTAAGCTGGAACACGAACCACAAGCGCTCCCTGCCTCTCACACAGACCGCGGCTCGACGACTCCGGTGGGGATTTGCAAGGCGATAACGCCGCGACAAGCCTCTGAAATGCAGGGGGGAAGAAGAAAAACAAACGGATTCGCCACTTTTTTCTAAAAGCTTTTTATTGTTGCATTTTCTCAGTGGGTGTAAAATAATTTTGAAGATAGACAGGCTAGTGTAAATCTCGTGTAAATAAACGTCACGTTTGTAAATAGGTAATAAAAATCCAGTTAACAGTGAGTTTGCTAGCTATCAGTGGCTGAGCAGCTCGTGCTTAAAATGAAGACATAACAGGACCGACGAGCTACGATGTTACATTTGGGTGAGTTAAGCTTATTTTGTATTTCAGTATTGATAGCAGATAGCGTTATTTACATTGTGATGCCATCTAATATGCTATGTTGTTCATTGTGGTGCCATCCAGTATGCTGATTTTGTCCAGACTGTTTCTATAAGATCATTTTTTTTCCTCAAAATTAATACTTTGCACTTCACTATGCAGTGTAAAATCACGAAAGTCAGGTGCAAACCTACAGGCACCCAGACTGTCGGACTCTAAACCCATCAGTTAAAAGAAGTAAAAGGTGCTGGAGGCATGGGGATTGGGGATTTTGATTTGTGGTGTCAGTGATCCCAGTCACTTGCCTTTTCCCTGTATGGTGGTTGTGCCTCGCGTCTTGCTTGGCGTTTTTAAAGTCAACTGAGCTCACGGCTAGCCAATAGCCGGATTTCATGTTGCCTGCACATCCAGGCATCATTGTGCTGTGTATGCTGTAGACTATAAATAACACGTTAACTGCTCCACAGCCAGTCATGGCAGCAAGACACATTGCAACATAGTTACAACGTGTTTAAAAATTAGGGAGAAAAAAACAAAACAAAACAAAGCAACAAAACAAACAATAACTTGTCAGGTGTTTTAGAATAAATTGTGTGTGTGAAGAGGGGGGAAAAAAAAAAAGCTGACACTTGTTAGAGCGCTGAACATTTTCATTACCTTTGGGTCCTTCATAATGCATACAATTTAAGAGACTGCATAAGTAATAAAAGGGGTTCAGATGTTAATACAAGTTTCAGGTGTATTAAACTGTTTTAATGTGTAATCCTGATTCATCATCGGCCGCTTAAGGAGCCTTTCTCTCACCTGGATTAGATATATTCTTTGGAGTTGGATGGTTGTGCCTGCTGAGGGGAATAAAAGCGAACAAAAACGGGGTTAGATAACACATATTCTCTCTGTCTCTCAGGGAACAGTACTCTGTGTGTGCTGCTACCTACACTGGAGTCTCCCATGCTTGACCTGGATTGGACAAAAGTCCTTGTTGTGTTTTCAGCCTTGTATTTCCCTAATGGGAAGAGAACAACTATTGTGAGCTTGATTTGAAAAGCCAGCATTTGATATTTTTTGTTAGTTTTTAAGAGACCAGATAAAGAGGATACATGTGCTAAATAAGTTGTGGTGTTACTGAGAAAGAGAAGTTGTACAATAGCTGCCTTATTTGTGCTTGCTATGATGTTAACAAAGACCTAACAGTGGGTTCAGTTTTTAGTGTTGTCTTATCCCTAGTTGTATTGGACAACGTGTTTCCTGGCTTTGTAATTTATATAATTAAAACAACATAATCACAGCTCGATCCTGATTACCTCCTGGTTTTCAGTATGATAGCAGCAGAATCACACTGAGCTGCTTGAAGGCTTACACCTGCCACTTACAGCTCTGTGACCGTATGGCAGTAATGATCCCTGTTAAAAATGACCCCGCTTAGGATCGTGGCCTTTGTTTTTATCTGTCTGTGAGGTTAACAGCTGAACTGTGGAGTTCAGATGAGACTTCTGATCTTCAGTATAGCTGTCCCTTGACATAGAGCCCATTTGAATTTTTGGCCAGCAGCTCTCAGCCCTTGTGCCACCTCTGCCCTGTCTCCTCACATCACTCAACCGCCATCTCCTCTCTAAATCCCAGCAGAAGTAATGCTGAACTGGGGGAAAAATGGATAGACTCAAATGTTGCATGAAAAAGTTGGTGTTGCAGGGAGATTTGAATTTGGCTTTGATTTGATTTATTCCAAAGGCCGATAAATATTCCATCTCTAAAATATGAGTAGATTTTGCTCTCATTTCTTTCCAGAAAAGTGATTGTGCTAGATAATAGATGAGATCCTGCTACCCTCTTACCAAACTCATTCAGTTTGGTGATCAGCTTAAGAATTACAGTATGGATGCAAGATGATGGAAAAACGAACTTTTCTAAATCAGCTATATATGTATTTATATTGCGACATAAAAAAATATAGGAATTTTCAAGATGACTTGAATTGCACTTTGAATTGTGCTGCACTTCTGCCATCTTTTTGTCACTTAACCTACCTTACCTTCCTCACCTTTTTGTGAATGTTGCAAGTATGTATTTTGTCTGTATTTGAGAGTTATTCCTGCTATCTTTTATTATTTCCTCTTGTTGTACAGACGGGAATGCTGATAGTCAAGTTCCCTTGAAATTGATGAGAGCATCAAGGTAATTTGCCTCTTACACTGCAGGACATGTAGTGTGACTGTTGCACGCATGTACACTGAGATGATGGTGCTCAAATGATATATTGTGCAGCTCTGATGCAAAGCAAAGCAGCCAAGACTGGAAGAAATACAACAAGCATGACAACTAAGGTTGTAATCAGGGGATAGTTACATTTAGTTTTTAAAGGAGACAGACAACAGACTTTTTCTATAAGTTGGGTCTTGGTACAGACCTGAGAGCTTAAGTTTTAAGGCATATATGTAGATGAAAAATATGTTGAATTTGACCCAGAGTTTATGATGGAAGTAAAATTACTCCTCTAATTATATATTGCGGCATCACAGGTTGGCAGCCATATTGGATTTCTGGTGCGGTGGAGGGATTGTTGACAACAGCATCTAATTGTTGATGTCCAATTCACATGTCTGCCATCGAGTTGTGGGATGTAGTTACAGGATTAAATTCAAAGTCAAAGATACACAAAGTATGCGACTTGGACAATTGGATGGTCAATAGCAGCCCAGTGCCACAAAATCTACCCTCCCCTTCTACATCTGTCTTATTTGAGATTATTCAGCTTTACACAGCCATATTTTATCATACAAACATACATTTAGGCTCAAATTAAACTGAATAATCCTCAAATCAGAGAGCATATAGTGGTTTAACTGAAAGCTCATGCTAGCAAAGCACAAGGTGAATTTCAGCAAAGAAAGCAAGAACTTTAAAAGAGAGAAAGGGACCAAACTAAAGTCTAAGATTGTCTTTTGCTGGCTGGAGAGAGCTAACAGGTCAAATAGGATGCAAGATGGATGCAGAATTAGCCGTCTATAAGGGGCGCATGACGGGGAAAATGGCAAAAGTTCTTTATGGTGTTTTTAAGGTGCAGATTAAGAAGACAAGGCTGGATACTTTCATCCTGAGCTGAATCTGACTTTTCTGTACCTCTGACTTTCTGAAAGACTTATGTTCAGACCAGGGGTGCCCAAAGACATGCTGAAGAGCTGAAAGACATGCTGAAGAGTGAGTTCAGCCTTTGGAGAAGGGACACATCTAAAAGTTGCAGGATGGTAGATGTTGAGGACTGGATTCGGGCCCCCCTGGTTTTGACCATTAATAAAATGAAAAGGTTTTTCTGTTTTAAACATGGTAAAGTTGATGGTTGATTTAGTTGGTAGTCACAGCAGTCATAAATATGTTCCCCTTTTCCAGGAGACAGTTCATGTGAGTAAGGCAGAAATAAATACATCTAATGGATAATCCAAATCAGTGACTAACATTTAGTCAAATAGTTTTGTTAGAATGAAATTGAAAGTTTGTGTTTAAATTAGCAAAAAAGGTATTATGTTATTATTATTGCTGATATTATTTGAGTTGTTTTCACTGACGTCTTAAAAAGAAGACATGAGATAAAAAGATATTAAAACAATTAAAAAGATTAGCTAGACTTTACAGCTTAGTATGTCTTCCTCTTTTACGACCTTTAAAGTTAGAAATTTACAACCCCCCTCCCTCCTTCTGCACCCAGTCAAGTTGTGACACTGAACATACCAATGGAAACTATTCCCATGCTAATGTAATCACCTTGTGTTTTCAGCTTTACAAACCATATAAAGCATCTCTCCTCTCCTCTCCTCTCCTCTCCTCTCCTCTCCTCTCCTCTCCTCTCCTCTCCTCTCCTCTCCTCTCCTCTCCTCTCCTCTCCTCTCCTCTCCTCTCCTCTCCTCTCCTCCCCTCTCCTCTCCTCTCGCCTCTCTCCTCCCCTCTCCTCTCTCTACGCACAACTGTAGCTGCTTTTGTTCGGGCAGAATTTTAGCTATAGTCACTGCTTTCATTCACACAAACATTGGCACATATTTTATCAGGCAAAATCTGCCCCCCCCCCCCCCCGCCCCCTTTTTTGTCTGTGTCACCCCCTCCTTTATATGTCTCTCTTGTTCTCTTTCACTCACGCATTTTTCCCACCCCTTCTGCTAGCAGGCCCCCTTGCTCCACCTCTCCTTCCCTCTCTCTCTCTGTGTTTCAAACGCTACTGTCCGCTTGCTCCCACCGACTGCAGTCCCTTCCTGTCCCCCACGCCACATTTTATTCTCTCTTTTCATCTACATGTCCCCTTCTATTGCAAAACATGGCTGTCTGTGCACACACACAGACTCCCCTGGCTTTCCCTTTGTCTGCCTGTCTAATTTTTCAATGGCAGTCTGGTAAGCTAAAGGAACTGAAAAATGCAGTGTTTTGTTGCGTTTAAAGTTACAGTTTGTGTCAGATGTCTGTCTATACGTTTAACCATCAAACTATTTGTTTATAATTCAGACTGGAGTTTAGCTAACAAAAGAGTGTGGTGAAAATAAATAGGTTATCTGTCAGTTTCCAGGTTGGAGTTTGAAATTTCTTTTTTTTTTTTAAATTTTTGTTTGGGCTGAAGATGCTACAGTGTTTTTGTGTTGAACATTTAAGAAATGATTAGGCTGACGCAGGTGTTGCAGGAGCCTCCCAAAAGCCTTGAGGGCAAGCGCAGTGCTGCATGTCAGATGTTCACTTCTCATGAACTCAAGCGCTGATGGAGAAGTAATGGGACAATGAATCTGACATGGGAACTTGACGTACGCTACAGGCTGGAGTCAGTTTGCTTCCTAAGTGAGGTGTCACTGTTTTAGCTGCTGCATTTGTGTCATTATCTTCAACTCTAGTTCAGCAGGCATGCCCACATGAGTAGTTGCTTGGTCATTTGGCTGGTGTCAGGAAATTCCTTTCGGCATTCTTCCAATGAAAGGGGGACATACAGTTTGGGTGTGAGTGACAGTTTGCTTGTGGTGTGTGTGTGTGTGTTTTTGTCTGTGAATAAAAGACGGTGAGACAGTGACACAAAGTTCGTTCTGAGTTGTTGGTGTGTGTCTGTTATTTGTATCTGTGTGCTGATATGTGTGTGTGTCTGCGTGTGTTAGTTTGGAAGGGAGACTGGTTTGGTTTGAGAGACAGTGATTAAGCTGAACGTGTTTGATGTACTGTGATAACTCTGTCCGGTATGTGGCTTTCATGGGAACTCCTTGCCCTGCGGACATGAACGAATAAGCTCCTGTTTAAAGGGCAACTTCCCCCTTTATGCTCTTCACATCCTGTAAGGCTTTACCTTTTTAGTCTCACTGTACTCAGTGGCATGTTTCCTATGGGTTACAGTAAATAAGCTGCTTTTCCTTTAGTTTCACTCATTGTACATTCACTATTTGGTTTGTTCTGTTTTCTCATTCTTAACATTTTAGCTTATTGCGATACTTAACAGAAGCAGGCAAAAAAAAGCACACACTTGCTGCGTTGTTAAATTGGGTATTGAAGTTTCAGGAGTTGCTTAACTGGAATTTTTTCTTTTTCTTTAAGAGTCTCTTTGCATGGTGTGATCGTGTTTTGTGTATTACTTTGACTGACAGCTACTGGCATTGCATGTCAGACTTGTTTACTTTGAACCTAAACACACAATGGACTTGATGTGAGTGCTTATGAGCACATTACAAAGGAGTTAAAAGACTGTATTAGTCCCAAGTGATGATGATTGGCATTGTTATAATTGAGGAAAAGGTCTACACTTACTGCTGTGACATTTAAGAGGCCAAGGCTGGCGAGTCACGGGTGGCCCTTGTTGATATCTTTATAGTTAAGCTTGTAACCCAAGATAGGTTGGGTGTGAGTGACAAGACTGCCTAATGGGAGAAGCTTGAGAGTTTCACATGTTTAGTTGTAAAGTAATATGGTTTGGGTTGTAAAATAATATGAAACGTGAGTTGCCCTGATGTGACCTCACTTTCTCTTTTATTTAACTGTTACTTCCCAGTACAGACATACCTTCTGTACAGCTTTTGTGGTCAGTTTATATTAGCATGCTTTGTTTTCCAACCTGTGGAATAGTGACTTTATGCTTCAGTACATTTGCTGTTGGAGATTCAATTCTGTTTCTTAGATACTGTCGTCTGGGAAACTTGAGGTCAGCCGATGTCTTAATGAAACTGCTCTGAAGTAGATGCTGAGAGGGTCTTCTTGACTTATAAAATGCACAGAAGAGACAACACCTCAAAAGGTTATTAAGAGTGAATGAGGAGGTGTGAAAAGTTAGAAAGGAGCCTACTCTCATATATTGACACATAAACTCAAAGAGAGGCCGACTTACAGTTTTTCAGATGGTTTACCATCTGGTAAAAAGCCTGGACTGTGTATGATCAATTCTGCGGCCTAATGCCTGTACCCATGATAATCATATTTACAGCTTTGTATGCCTATCAACCCTCTGATATAGATGTGTTGTAATCATTTCCATACTGTTCTACAGTCTCTCTGCATATGAATTATTCACACACAACTAGCCTGTAGATCATCATCCATATTTAATGATTGGGATAGCTTTCTCTTAACTGCAGCTTTCTGTTGACTAATGGAACTTTTGAACACAACTTAGGTCACAATGCTGATAAATGCATGCTTGGCTTGTTTGATATTTGTTTAAAAGTGCAAAGATTAAGCTTTTTTTTTTTCAAATGATATGAATTAACAATTTATTTATTTAATTATGGATACTTCTTGTCACTTTTGCAAGTAGCATTTGAAAAGCTTTCATGCAAAGTATGGAGACTTTCAGAATCTACTTGAATATAAAATATGTCAAATTCTCTTTAGAGAAATAGTACATCATGGTTGTCTGTCATTTTCTCCCATAACTATTTTGAGATTAATGCTGAGTTTTTCTTTTGTCTTGTAGGTTCCTTTGAAGATATTTGCACAACAATTTAGATAAAAGCTGTGCAGCTTTCCCAAAAGGCTTGAAAAAATTCTTGGTTTTGTGTTTGACTGAGACGTGTGGTTTTCTGCTGCTGCACAAGTGGATTCTTAAAAAAAGCACAAGAAATGACGAGGAGAGTGTTATTCTTCAATAGCTGCTCAATCACTATGTTGTGCTAATGTAAAACAGCAAAGAAAAGGAAACCGAGGAAGAAGGCAGAGGAGAAGTGTGAGAGTCCCTGGTTTGATCAAGTCTTCCCCTGAACTCTGGGAGAACAGCCTTGCAGATTTAAACGGAGTGAGTGGGTGACCACAGAAAAAAAGAGAGACGGGGACTGTCACAGGAGCAAACGTTTGGAGGTGGTGGAGGAGGAGGAGGTCTAAGAGAGTTGGGAAATACCATTCCCAATGGCTACTGACCCAGGAGAGCCCACAGGCACAGAGGACTCCTCGGAGAAACCTGATGGCCAGAAGGAGGAGGATACGGAGCTGGAGGGCAGGGTCAGCTCACAGAGGGAGAGGACACATAGTACTCACTTGGACTTCCCCTCCTCCAGGACTCAAGCGGGAGGAGAGCAGGGAGGAGAGGATGGAGGAATTGGAAGAGGAGGAGGAGGAGGTAAAGAAGAAGAGACCTTCCAGGAACAAGCAGAGTCTCCAGTCCTAGTCTCAATGCCTTCTATACCTTGTGATTCTGGCCAGAAACGACTGAAACGAGAGAAGCGTTTCTTCAGAAAGAGTGTAGAGATTTGTGAGGAGGATGATGAGGTGGATGTGCCTCCTGAGGCTCACCACAGTTCCCCCAATCAGGAGCTGTGCTCTACAGAGCCGATATTTGGCAGTGCTCAGCAGCAAGGGAGTGCTTCATGTGCAGCCTTGGAACATGACCCTTCTCAGGGCCATGAACCTGGCAAAGATGCTCCTTCATCTGCACCTGTACAGAGGGTGAGGGAAAGGGACCGCGAGCAGGAGGAGGAAGCAGAGATGAAGGCTGTTGCTACTTCTCCAGGTGGAAGGTTCCTCAAGTTTGACATTGAACTGGGCAGAGGGGCCTTCAAGACTGTGTATAAAGGTCTAGACACAGAGACTTGGGTGGAGGTGGCATGGTGTGAACTTCAGGTAAGACAAACTTTATTTAGCCAAATATTTACCTATACAGTCTGCAATAAACAGGTACTATCACATGTCAGATCAGTCATTAGGTAGTCACCACACATAAAGGTTTATGCAAATGAAAATGCTTTTATTTATCAAAAACTCTTATTTACCCCTAGGTTATTTAGAAGTCCGATATTGCTCATTTATTTAATTATTTGAAATGTACAGCGATATGAAAATGTCAGGACATTATCTGTTACTTGTATTCAGGGTGATTGTTTGTCAGTTGAGAGCAAGTTTAAAAAGGGGAGTGTTGTTTGTAGCTGAGTAAGAGAAAAAAACTAAACCTTTAGTCTTGATTTTACAGCCTAATTGCAAGTTTTCACAGTGAACTGCATGACCTGCCTTCTTTAATGAAAATCTTTCTTTTTAAGTAAATTTAGTCACTAAATACATTATAACAGTGGTGCACTGCTGTTGTCTGTAATGTAAAGTATAGATGTTTGAAATGGAAATGGTCATATGACATTAGGCTCTGATTAATATGTATTTTATGACAGCTGTTGAAGATGTAGGTGTAAGAGCATCACGCTAGTGTAATAAATTTTTTGTTATGCTCTGACATCAAAGTGGGAGGAAAATAATGGCATGAAATAGTATGTGAGTACTGTTTATGTCTTTATAAGCCAACCAGATTTTATCATTTCTAGAATTAATGGAAGGCATTGTTAAATGGCTTGAATTCAACATGTGGTGGGAGACAGGCTTGTGGAAAAGAGAAGAAATGCATCCCTCTGACTCTCGTCCTCACAAAAGAGGGCAGTGTTATAGTAAGCCATCTGATTTGACTGTTGGCTTTGTGAGAAAAGTCAGTCATGTGTTTGGTTTGGTGGTAATTCCAAAACAAGAGCCTTGGCTAATCCTTGAGATCAGGCGCTTTATATTGCACTAACAAGCGATAGGCATGCCTCTATTACTGTTTCTGGTCCAACACCTAGTCAGTGAGCTTCACAGCAGTAGCATGGCTATGTTACTTCTACCAAAACTCTTGTTCAGTCCTACCTAGATATTTAAAATATCCTTTTTTAATAATGTTCTATTCAGCTTGAAAATATGGCATGCTTTACGTTTAGTAACATTGTGAATATGTTTTGTCACCAGATAGTTTTACATTAGCTTTGGCGTTTTTGTCCATAGCCCTTACAGAGAACAATTTTAAGCTGGTAAACCATTTGTTGAAAATAAAAAAATGGCTTAAAGTGCATACTAAATCTGTTCTATCCAATTTTGTATTTAAAAGTGCAAGAGGTCAACTGAAATCCTATGAAGGAAAACTATTTTTACTGGTTATTTGTTATAAAATAGAATGCATCACACAGGCATAATGAAGTCAAAACACTTCATTTTTAAATTTACAGTTTAATTACATTACATATTGTAAACAGATGAATATTTTCAGTGGAAAACAGACGGTGATCCTGACACATAGAGCAACAGCTAAGAGAGGGTAAAAAGGCAGAGTGTGAAAAAGAAAAGAGAGATACAGGAAGTGATGGTGAGTGAGAGAAGAGCGAGACGGTGACAGTGAGCCAAACACAGGATTACCATGGCATCCCTCCCAGAGAGCAGTTCTGTAGCTAATGCTAAGCTATCACATGAATACACACAAACATGCACATAAACACAGGCGGCACACAGTGGCTTGGTCACACGCCTATAGATGAATCCAGTGCCACATTCAGTGCAACGTTCTAGTCTGTCAGGCCACATGATCTGTCCTATTTACTCCACCTTCCCAAAGCATGTACACAGTTTCAAAGCAAAGTGGCATCAGAGCAGACAGTAGTAATCAGAATTATATTGATACACAGTTGTGTGCAATGACAGAACTAATTCCATGAGAAGATTTCAGCCATTTATTTTGTTTTTATGATAGACTTAACTAGAAAAACATGCAGAGAGTGCAGACCTCCGCCAAGCATTTAATTTCTGTTCATATTGTGATTTCCACACTGTGTTATAGTCCTACCTTAATTTTATATGTATATTCTATAAGTTTCTTAAAAACACTGAAAATATATCCACAAAATATGTGGTGTTGTTTGATGTTTATATCTTAATTTGTTCTCTTGCAGTGATGGAAAATCAAAAGATCCCCTAGTTTTTCCTAGTTTGGATCATAGTATCCAGAATTTTGCTTGGATCCAAATCTTTCATTCAAATAGTGTAAAACCTGTTGCAAATTCTCCTGTAATTTTGGCCAAGTACCCTGAATGTTTATTAGGTAGTTGTATACTGAAAATTCTCCTGTCTCACAATGATAAAGAATCCTTAAAAAATTCCTTGATCCAGTAGGTGATCCAAGTCACTCTCTCTGCATCCAGATCACTAAGTTAGACAAAGACCCATTCTCAGAAAAAAAAATCAAAATAAAATCCATCCAATAGTTTTTGCATAAAGTTGTAAAAAAAACAACAAAAAAAAAAAACAGAGACAGACAAGCAACAGATACATGCTGGTGGAGTTAATGATGAGCAGTTTTAGTAGTTCTCATATTCTCATCTAAATTTGACAAAACTTTGAAGACATAAGAAATCACTAATTATTAGCAACTGTAATGTAAGGTTACATCATGAACTGAATTTGTGTGAATTCCTGCTTGAAAGAGCAATATGGTAAATGGTTGGTATATGGTTATAGATAACAAGTGTAGAAGCCAATGCTTTACCTGACTGTCAGACTACTTTCTTGGAACAGCATGCTCCTTACTTGTGGCCATAAAGTAAGAGAAGCCAGCTGGCTAAATGGAGCTGAAAAGAGTACATAACTACACTTTACTGCAAAGATACCTTCTCTCTTTTATTGTGTTGCTGTAAATTTCACACAACAAAGAGCAAACCTTTTCATTTTAGCACATATTACCTTGAGTGGATGCATTTGTGTAAATATTGTACACTTACTGTATTTCTCTGTATGAGTTATAGCTCCCTATTTGTGTCAGACATACAGTTTGTTGTTGTATTATCCTGACTATCACTTTCCCTCTCTCTTCCTCCCTCCCCTTGCTCCCCCCCCCCCCCCCCCCCCCCCCCATCACTTTTTGTCTGTTTGAGTGAGCATGCAGAGTGATCCAGGGAGTTAATTACTGTGGGTGCCTGTCAGGCTGGAACAAAAACCCTGCACAGGCAGCATAACTCGGGCGGCAGAAACCAGACTGGTTCAACCCAGTCATCCCAGACTGGTCCGACTCAGTTTAGCTCTGCCATACTCAAAGGGCTCAAATCATTTTCAGCACTGATGTTCAGTAATGAGTAGTTACTGAAATATCTAATTGATTGACTCATAAATCTTTTTTCATTTATGTCTACAGGTAAACAGGTCAGGTCAGCACAGGAGGACAGTTATGTAGGACCCCCAGTTTGGTCATTCATACAAGAACTGAATTATATAAAAGATTTTAAGATCATACCTACTGTTGTTATGACCAACTGGATTCTTATGGTTAGAAACACCTGCTGTCATTCCTGTGTTTTTTAAGAACAGACAATGCATGCTGCAAGCATTTTTATCATTATAGCTCTTTGACTTGGTATGACAAACAACAATAAAGGGAGGTGCTGAGGATTTAGTTGAGGTTTTTGATGAAGAGCAGTTGGGTTGGGCCAACTACATATTAGTAATGTGCAACCAAGATTTAAAAGAGTCTATTTCCAATAGACTGCGGCTTAAGTGACCAGACCCAATTGGAATGAATCCAGCCAAACTGGCCAGACATACATTTATCCGGGCCATTGACAATTGGCAAGTGTCCCTGGGGCTGTATCCTACTACCACAATGTTTATTTGTAACCAGCAGCAGAGATTTATTTGCAATTTTATTTTTTTACACTGACCACATAACAATACCATTAACTATTGAGCCTAATCATGACTTTAAAACTATGAAGAAATTACCATCAAAATTAGATGACATGAATATTATTTATTGTGATTGATAAAATATGTCCCCAGTAAGCATGTTTTGTGTCAACAATTTCTGTTTATAAACATGCTTTATTGTTATTGTTTAAAGCTGTACTAGCTTATTTGCTAACTATCTTCCAGTTAGCCGGCTAGATGAAGTTGCAGTTTAAGTGGCTCAGTCATAGCTTCAAAATGCAGAGGTAATAACATTTCTTAGAAGTACATATTTATGTTATAAAGTGGTTTTGGAGAGGCTAAAGATGGGTTAGTGAAATTGTCCCACTGGTTAGGAGTTTAAATCTGCTGTGGAATGCAGCCTTTTTGCAGCAATCTATCTTGTTAGTCAGAGCTGTTGTAGCTTACAGTAATCTAATCCTCGCCATCCGCCACCTTGGATTTTCAAATGCTGACACGCTTACACCTACACTGCATGCTGGTATGTACTGCATGCACTCGATTTACAATTTTCCCCTTACAGCAAGTGGATTATCCACAGTGTTTACAGTGGTTGAAAATGCCAGTACAGGTTCCTCAGACATGAATGTAACCTGAATGTAATCCCTATGATATGTGACACTCAATGCAGTGTTTGCAAAAATAGATGTCACTTATTCATTTACCTCACAGTTTCATCAGGCTAATTTAAAAGATGTCTGAGCCTGAAAAAGAGGTCTTAACTCTGTTTATGAATGCCCCCACATATGGGAATACAGGTTTTTACTGGTATATGTAAAATAACACAAATGTCTAGAAAATTGAATGTGTTATATTTAAAATATTTTTATGAGCCATTTATACCTCATAAAACTGTAAAATTGGCCACTTTAATGTTGCTATAACATATAACAATTCATACTACAGCTTTAAAAAGCAGTTGATTTTAGCATTTTCAGTTCAACATTACTGAATCATATTCTACATTTTTTGACTTGATAAAACTGATTCGCAAACAAACAACAAGCACACATCAGACCTCATCAGGCCATTGTGTTTATTCTTTGCCAGTAATTGTGGATCTTATTTATTCTTATTTGCAATGATTCCTATCTCCCCATAGTAAAGAATCTTTTAAAAAAATTCCTGGATATAGGCAGTGATCCGGATCACCATAAAAATCAAATCACTTGTTAGTTAATCTTTTATTTGGATTTTACAAAAATTTCAGAAAAAATCTGTCCATGACTTTTTTAAAGCTTTGTCTTTCAAAGGTGCAAAATATGTGTCTTCATCCAGTTAGTTTGTCTGTGAAAATGCAATATAGCGTGTTCACAAGCATTGCATGTGTTGAGAGGCAAAAATGGAGTAATTTTGACAAACATGGTAAAATACTACATTTATTCTGAAAAATCTAGCTATATATTTTTTACAATAATCTGGTGACCCTGCACTGAAATTCTCTAGCGACCATTATGGGTATCCTGACTTCCAGTTTGAGAACTATAGTTATATAGAACTTTGTTTGGTATTTGATTTGAAAAGTTCAACTTTTAACACAGTAGCAGCATCACCATCCAGTCTAGTCATACTGTACCCTGCCTATCGCCTGGTGATTACTGGGACAGGCTCCAGCTTCCCTGTGATCCTAATTGGACTATGCGGCATAGAAAATAAATGGATGAATGTTTTACTTTGTCATTTATCTGATGACTCAGAAAATCTATGTCACTTTTACAGATGGTTGCTGTTTTGTCTTTGTGAATCCTTAATCGTCTTTGTGTTCTCACAGAAATCATGTTACTTGATAAAGACAGTCTGGTTAGGCAATGGAAGCAGTATTAATTTACCAGATTATTAATTATTCAAAATGGCCCATTGCTAAATATTGCTTTTTAGTAAAAGTAAGTTAATCTTTGTTTTCATCTATGATCAATAAACAGCTAAACATTTCTGTAAATGGTCCCTCTTATATCCATTTGAACTGCTCATTTCAAGTCCTCCTTCAATATTTCTGTCGGATTACAGTTTGGATTTTGACTTGGACTTGGACACATTGGATTAATTCTGGTTGGACCATTTACAATAAAGACATAATCATCAAGGGTTGTAGTCTCGTTAAATAGTCTTTTTTTTTCTTTTAGTGCCCTTATGTCCTGGCACAATTCAGTGATATAATTCTGAGCTCATTGTTTTGTCTGTAACAGCAAGCTAACCTCACCCAAATGCAGCAAAAAGGGCCCAAACAAAGATATGTCATCAGCCTGTTTCACAGATAGGATGAGGCTGTTATGCTGAAGTACAGTGTATTTTTTCCTTCAAACACTGTGACGCTCATTCAAAACAAAATGTTCTGTTTTGATCTCATTTGTTCACAAACATTTTCTACAGTCCTCTGGCTTGTCTGTATGACCTTGCCTTTTTTGGACCTTTAATTGACCCATCTGAAAAATAACTCAAGGCTCCTACTAACACCTAAAATGCCTCGTCTAATTTCATCTACAGGTAACTGTAATGCCATTCACTGAAATGTCATTCCTCCCATTCCAAATAAATGCTCAAATACAATATTTGAAATGACTTCTTCAAAATAGCTATCTTTATCTAATTTAAGGGCTTTTATCAAATAACTGTTGTTAATTGATTAAATTTGTTGTTATTTTATGTAGACATACAGAAAACGTTAAAAGGCTTTGAATTTTTCATGAACCACTTTGAGTCCATGTTGTAAGTTGGTTTGTAGTAAAGGCTTGGGTTTGTGTAAATCTGTCTAGACACTTTCTAACTGAACTTTCGAACTGACCTTTGCTGACCCTAAGTCTGACTGATTCGTAACTCAGCGAGACACAATAGACGCTGAGGAGGCACCAGACAGAGACACACATTCAGGCTCTCTGTCCCTCACTGTGCCAGACAGTGAAGCTGAGTGATGTTTCATAAGAGGAGTGAGACAAAAGGCATGAGCCTTTAAACAGAGGCAAAGTTAAACACACTCTATGAAGCAGTTTTAGTTGCACCAGTGTTTGAAAAGGGCAAGTAATACAAATTACATTATAATTACATTTGTGAACTGTATTAAAAGCGCGAAGAATTTGTGGAGAGGTACAAACAGCCAGCAATGATACTAAACCATAGTTTAAAACTTGTGCACACATGATTAACTAATACTTCTATCTGATCTGTATGTAAAGTAGTTGGCAAGTACGAATATGATGTTATGAAAGCAGCCATTGACTGGGCCCATTTCAGGCTAAAATTGTGCAGCAAGGAGCAGCCTTTTTGTGCATGCTGCTTCACTTTGAAATAGGAGGGCAGATGGCATTGTCTCCCCCACTTGTATTACCAAAAATGGACACAAAACCGGTACACAACAGAAAGACAAACATAACACAGACCTAGGTAGTAAAAGAAGCAGTGTTATAAATATTCATATATATAGTTAGAGTCAGAGAAAAATACATTATGTGCAGGAAAATGGGTTTACTTGAATCTAAATACCTGCAGGGCACTGCCACTCCTTGATGGGTTTTGTGTGAAGCAAAAAGCTCAACGTCAATAGAATTGATCAGTGGAAAACTAGTGTTATGATGACTATTTATAGGCTGGTGACATGACAGTGGCTGCCATCAAACTCCCTCAACTAAAACGTCAGACAGACCATGGTTTTATATATTTGATTAGGTTATTTCCCCTTCTTTCTAAATAGTTAAAGGATGTTCATTTTTCCCAATACAAACCCAATACCAAAGTTTTTTGGTTTGTATCGTGTCTTTAAATTACAGTATTCAATGCACCAGTAATTCAGATGTGTGTGTATATCTATATCTATATATATATATATCTATATATATATATATCTATATATATATATATATATATATATATTTCTGCAACATTTCTGCAACATTCATGCTGTGTACATCATACAAGGGATGTGTGGCAGATGCAGCAGAAGTGAGTTTTTTAAAGCTTCAGGGGTGTTGTCTCAGCATTGCTGCAACTCTAAGTTGCTATTGCCATCTCGTGGCAATAGTGGTTATTGCACAATCTTACATGTTTTTTAATCCTCTCTCAATCCTGGTCCCGAGGACTGCCTTGCATCTGTTAGAAATAACCATACTTTAAAACACCTGAATGAAATGAAGGACTCATTACCAAGCAAGCAAAAAACTTGAGGAAGTTAAATAATTTGACCCAGGTGTGTTAGTAGGTGTTAGTAGGTGTGTTAGTAGGAACATAAATCATTCAGGGCCATGGATTCTGAGGACCTGGATTGAGAAACACTGAATAGCTTTGAGATGTTTTTAATAAATTAACACAATATTGTGGAAGCAATCCTCTATGACTTGAAAAATATTGGTGGAAGATTTTTTTCAGTTTTAGAACAACCAGCTTTCAAGTAGGAAAGTGTTAACCTTCCAGCCATATAACATGACATTTACCTTTCAATGTAGGATCGTAAGCTGACCAAGGCGGAGCAGCAACGCTTCAAGGAAGAGGCAGAGATGCTGAAGGGGCTTCAGCATCCCAACATTGTTCGCTTCTATGATTCCTGGGAGTCTGTGCTCCGTGGGAAGAAGTGCATTGTACTTGTTACTGAACTCATGACATCAGGAACACTCAAAACGTGAGTATAAAATCCTTATCCTGAGTTTGTATAAATAAAAAAAAACTATTTTTCACCATTGCGCCTGAGTCACAACAAATCTGATAATTCCCATAAGGATTTCGTAATGTTTTGACACTGACATCGTATTTACTTCTGCACTCCAACTAATTACATTCTGTAGTGAAAGAATACATGCACAGATTTAAAAAACAACTTTCAAAACCATAATTATTGAAAATGTAAATTAGTTTCCAAGAGTAATGTTATCTAAATCAGTTTAATTTGAGCTTCATAATCTGTACGGCCCGCTGAGGCTGTGAGCCTAATTCTATAGTTAGCTGATATCGCCTTATACCTTTAGTTGGGGGATAAATTTCTTTTTATGTCAGTACGTTTTTTGGTTCATAGCTTGAATTACCAACCTGATTAATAAAATATATGATTGATGTTGGAACAGTTATTACACATGGGAAAGACATGTATCACATCATTCTAATGTAAAGTGAGAATCCATTAAAATGAAACATTGAAATGACAGTATGCTTGTGTGATTGTATTTGCCCTCTTTGTAGCTATCTGAAGCGCTTTAAGGTGATGAAACCTAAGGTCCTAAGGAGCTGGTGTAGGCAAATTCTGAAGGGTCTTCAGTTCCTGCACACAAGGACTCCACCAATTGTCCACCGGGATCTCAAATGTGACAACATCTTCATAACAGGTCCCACAGGATCAGTCAAGATAGGTGACCTGGGACTGGCCACACTTATGAGGACCTCGTTTGCTAAGAGTGTCATCGGTAGGCAGCATATGAAGACAAATTACTTTTAAGCACTCTATTTAATCTTCTGTCAGAAAGTTTGCTTCTTAAGTGATCTTGGTTGGTTAACTACTCTTACGGAGTAAGATATAAGTGCCCACTTATATCTTAAACACATGGTCTAGTTGTACTTACATTTTTACTGCAAATCAAATATAATAATTTTATAGAATTGCTATATTATATATTATTAGCCTCTTTGTTAAATTTGAAGTCTTGTGTGACAATTTGTTGTTTTAGGTTATATTTGCACTGTACAGTTTGATACAATGAAGTTATTTTCAAGAAGCAAATCAATGTTACCAGCAAGACTGCAGTCAAAGTTTGAACTGGATTTCAAGCCTTGGGCATGTCTGCTTAATGTAAAAAATAGTATCACAGTAAATACAGTTTGTGATAAACATTGAGAATGGTGAAACAGTGTTACTCTGTTTTGGTTGTTATGCAGTATTAACCACTGTCTTGCCTAAACAGGAACCCCAGAGTTCATGGCTCCAGAGATGTATGAGGAACATTATGATGAGTCAGTGGACGTGTATGCCTTTGGGATGTGTATGCTGGAGATGGCCACTTCAGAATACCCCTACTCTGAATGCCAAAATGCTGCTCAGATTTATCGCAAAGTTACAAGTGTGAGTGTCTTTGATGAAATCACTGTCATTCAGTCTCACAGCATATTGGTGGCGATGACATAGATCGAATTAGTGTTTTTTTCCTTTTTTTCTTTTGTTATTTACTGTATATATGATCACTACTATTTATTTTGAATGAGAAAACACATTTCTTATATTTAAATATATATATATATATTTTTTTAATTCTTTTTGGTTTTGACAGGGTATAAAGCCCGCCAGCTTTGATAAGGTAAATGACCCAGAGATCAAAGAGATCATTGAAGGCTGTATTCGACAGAACAAAAGCCAGAGGTAAACAGGCTTTTATTTCGTAACGTGATCTTTTTATGAAGTCATTAACCTGGAAATCAAAAACTTTCTTGTCTCTGTTTTATTTATTTATTTTCCTTGAAAGACTTTCCATCCGAGACCTCCTGAACCATGCATTCTTTGGGGAGGACACCGGAGTCCGAGTGGAGTTGGCAGAGGAGGACACAGGCATCCAGGATTGTCTGGCTCTTCGGATTTGGGTTGAAGACCCTAAGAAATTGAAGGGGAAGCACAAGGACAATGAAGCCATTGAGTTTAGCTATGACTTGGAGAATGATAGCGCTGAAGAAGTGGCTCTAGAGATGGTGAGACTCATGAAAAATTTAGGTATGATGGTTTGAAAGTCAGATAGGGTTCACTTGGTTAAGGTGTCGATGCTTATAAGTCTTCATAAAGATCAGGTCACTCCAAAATAAATTCTGTGAACCCAGAAACCTTCAACCTATGTATACATATTTTTAATCTATTTTCATCACTCCCTTTTTCTTTATCACAGGTGAAATCAGGCTTTTTCCATGAGAGTGATGCCAAAGTGGTGGGAAAATCCATCAGGGACCGTGTAAATCTTATCAAAAAGTCAAGAGAGCGTCGACAGCAGCAGCTGCTTCAGCAAGGCATTGAAGAACGAAAAGGCTTATCGCTCACTTCCTACGCTTTTTCTCATCCATGCCCATCTTCACTGATGCAAGGGGCAGCTGGACAAGTAGGAACTGGAGAAAAAGGAGCTGGAGGAGTCGTGCAGGAGTCTGAGGAGCTGCCTGAAGTGGACCAGCATGTCAGACAGCAACATATTTTCAGTGGGACAACCCTGAGTCTGCCAGGTAATGAATGTATTTTCATGACATGTACCAAATGGTGGGAGTAAAACTACACATATTTATGAAGCAAGTGACATGGTGAAAATTTAGATGAAAGTAAAACCAGTGAATGTCACAATTTGCACAAGTACAGGTGTTTCACCTTTTTTTTTTTTTTTTTTTTTTTTTTTTTACAAATTGTTTTCAAATTGTCTTTCACTGAGAAGGGGAGAGCATTGGCTCTGCCAGCTGTGAATCCTATGCAAGCGGACAGAGCCAGGCGTACTCTCAGCAAGGGGAATCATACTCCCACTCCCAGAACACTCTCCCCCCTATGGTAACCATAGGTCTATGCTTCTTTTTTATTAATAATTACCATAAATGGCTTTATTAAATAGCATTTGAAATCATTGTACTGAAAATACAAAAAAGAATTAATATGTGTTTTATTTATTTCTTGTGGTACAGAGTACTGGTGCATTGACTAATCCTCAGACCTTCTCTCTTGGTGAGAGCGGAAATGTTCCAAATGTGCCTCTTGGTCAGAGTTTTGGTATTTCAAGCATGTCCATTGGCCAAAGTGGAGGGGGACCTGTTGGTCAGACATTTCTTCAACCCAGTACTATGGTTCCACAGGTATCTTCAAGTGCAACTCTAAAGTATATTTTGGTAAAAAGGATGATGTTAAATGTCTTAGAATAATAGAAGTAAAGCTATAATCTCGGTACTTTTTTTTTTTTTTTTTACATCTGTGCGCTTTTCCCTTAAGTAACTATTAAATATCAAATAACAACTACAAATCAACCCCATGATTGCAACCTTACACAGAGTTTCTTCCAGGAAGTAACTGAGTGGAGAAAATGAAGTGCAAGAAATAATTCAAATTTGTCATTAAAAATTGTTTAGCCTTGTTATGTAAATATGAGCTTCTGCCCAGTTTATCTTTGATTCTATGTCCCTGTTTAGCTTTTATTTATAAGCTGTGCCAGTGTAAATCTCTGGCAATCCAATGCACACTCCCATTGAAACACTGTGGGAAACTCTGTGATTAAAATGAAATATGTTCATAATTTATGCTGCTTACCAAAGCTTATTCTTAACCTAATGTTTTTTTTTTTTACTGCTTTCTTCTCCCCTTTCTTTCAATTCCATTGAACATTTTGTCATTATCACTACATAGTCACAAACATTTCCATCAGATACACTTCAAACTACCACTCCCCATGGATCAATGGCCCCTTCACCATCATATATACCTCCTGTTTCCCCACAAGCACCCATTAATGTTCTCTCTACAAACATGCCAGTCAATGATCCTGCTGGACTAGCAGGGACCATTGTGCCCCACGTTCAGCAGACCCTACACCCTGCCACTCCTATGCATTTCACTGACACCAATCTCTGTGTTGCACAACAGCAAACACCGCCTGTCATCACCCCACAGCAAACTGTTGTCCCACAACAACCAATAGGGATGGATCCACAAACCACCTCCCTTCAGAAGCTGCAGTCAAAACAGAAAATAGAGGCCCAAGCCACTCTGCATGAACAGCAAGTTAGTGCCACTGTACTGCCATCAGAACAGGTTCAGCAGAGCATTTCAGCTTCAGCTGTCCAGAAACATCAACATGAACCTCTGCAGCAGATCTGTCTACAACAGCCTGTCCAACATGTCCAGCCAAATTCTCAGCTGCATGGTATGGAGCAACCAGCTACGTCAGGACCTCAGCCAGTGGAGCAGCCCCTGACATATAAACTGCAGCCAACAAGTGATCCTTCTGAGCAAACAGTGATGCAATCCCAACAACTGCAACAACTTCAGCAACAGCAAGCTCTGTTACAACAGCAGCAGCAACAGTCATTGCAGGCTGAGCAACATCAGTTGTATGTCCAGCAGCAGTTTGGTAATCAGCAACAAAAAGCTCTCCTTCAACAGCAGCAACAGCAGGCCCAGTTACAACAGCAGCAAGCATTTCAACACAAACAACTGATGGATCAACAACAGCAACAAGCTCTTTCAAAGCAAGAGCAACAACAACTACAAGGTCTTGTGCAACAAGAGCAACCACTACAAGCCCTCTTACAGCACCAGTTAGAGCAACAACAACATAAACAAAGTCAGTTTTATCATGTAGGACAACATGAAGGTGGAGCACAAACTGAAACAGAGATTGAACAGCAAAGTGGACAACCACAAAAGAATTTATTTCAGCAAAAATCCCAGCAGTCCCAACAACAAAATGAACAGCTGCAACAGCAGAACTTAAGCCAGCAGATGGAACAGCAGCAGCAACAAGTACTGATGCAACAGCATTTGCAAAACCATTTAATTTTACAGCAGCAAAAGCTACAAGAAGAGCAGCAACAAGTACAACGCAAGCAACAGATAGAGCAACAACAGCAGCAAGCTCTGCTGCAACAGCAATTGGAACAGCAACATCAACAACAGATCCTGTTGCAACAGCAACAAGCAGAGATATTACAACAACAGGCTTTAATAAAACAGCAGATTCAAGAGACGAAGCAGCAGCATGCTGCCATCATTCAGCTGCAGCAAACTGAAAAACAAGAGCCTGTCCCCACTCCACAAAGCAACACTGAGCTGCAGATTCAGCAGCAACCTAGTGATATACATAAGATGGGCATCCCACAACTAAACACCAGTCAGTTTGCACATCATACTGCTGAACAACAAATGATAGAGCAACAACAGCAAGTAAAATTTAATCAGCAGGAGCAAGCATTTGTTGCTCAGCCACAGCACCATGCCTCTGTGATGGAACCTCATCATTCAGTTAGTACTCCAGCTGGTACTGAAGCAGTTCAGCACCAAATACATTTAGTTGCTCAGTCTCAGCTGCCCATGAACATTCAAACCACACAGATCCTTGCCCAGACGTCTCCCGTTGTCCCCACACAGCAAAGTGAAGTTCATTATCAGAAGCAGATCCCAGTGCTTTTTCCAGTCCAGTCAGCTCCTCGAGCTGCTCAAGCAATGGCTGAGACTCATGTAACACCCCCAGCAGCAATGACTCAGGGACAAACCCACATCATCAATACTCAGCAAGTTCCTTTGCAGACTAGTTATCCCGGACCTGTAACTCCACCACAGAGTCAGATGTCTGCTCAGCCCTTAATCCAGTCTCAGCCTCTGCACACAGCTATTTCCCAGTCCCAACCACTACATGGCCAGGTCTCAAAAGCTGACATGCAGATGATGGGCCAACAAAGCCAAGCTGCTGTTCACTCTCCAGTTGCAGCTGGTTTAGTTCCTAGTCAAGTCCAACATGAGACTCATATTCGGCAGAATGTTCAAATGGCAGGGCTCATCCAGCCCAAGGTCCAACAACAACCTCAGGGCCAGCTGCATCCTCAGCCTTCAGCTGTTCCTTTGAACCCCCAGTATGTCTCCCAGCCCTCTCACCAACTAATGCCAACTGCACAGCAGGATGTGGTTCCCATTACTCAGCAGCAGGTGCACCAGCAACCAGTACTCCAGTATCAGCAGATGATTCTGTCTCCTGGCTCAGTGGGAAGTATTGGAACAAAGATAGATGGTTTTACTTCCATAGCTGATCCTGCAAACCTTAATGCTACTCCACATTCCATGCAAACTGGACAAAGCGAAGTTCTAGGCCAAACAAGACAACACCCAGTTGTCCAGCCTCTGCAGCAGTCCCAAGGAAACACCACTGACCCTTCATTCATTCAGCCAATCTCCCAGACATTTGTGCCTCAGTCACCTGAGCAATATCAGCTTCCTCAAGTGCATCAGCAAACAGCCCTACCTATCCTACAGGTCCACCCCACAGGACCGACACAGCCAATTCCATCTCCCATTCAGCAAACATCTCTAACTCCAGCTATGACAACCCTTGATGAGACACAACTTCCTCCACAGTGTCCCCCTACTTCACACCTGGGGGTTCAGCCTCCTGTGCAGTTAAGTCCCAGCAATGTGGCCGAGCCTCAGTCACAGAACAGGACCCTGCCGCTCTACGGTCACCTAGTTGCAGGCGCCCCACCATCCCCACAGCACCAAGCCAAACAGATGATGACAGCTCACACACACACACAAACCAGCAATCAGTTTCAAGCACACTCCCAAACACAGACACAAGTTCAGACACAAACTCATTCTCACACTCAGACACCAATACCTGAACATCTTGCTCCGTCTCATACTGTCTTTCCTGCACAACAAATGCCACTCAGCCCTTCACATATTTCATGTCCTTCAACATCACTACCAGCTCTCCCATCCAAACTACCTGCCACTGCTCCTGCTACAGAACATCCTACATCTCAGCCAACAACCCAGGTAACCTTACCGGGGCAGGCCGACTTTATTCCCACCTCTCCACCTGTAACTACTCTACAATCACTTGACTCTAATGCTCCCATACTGCCCCAAGCCTCGTTGCAAGACTGTGACCTTTCCATACTGGGCATTTCTCAGGTACATAAAGTATGAAAAGTTGCTATATTAATTAAGAGATCATGTGACTTTGTTGACATAAAAGTAGGATAAATGAGAGTACTGTGTGGGAAAAAATTCTGACTACATCTCAAACTAACACTTTCTGATTCTTAAAAAATCTGTATTTTGTTGAATTAGCCAACGGACCAAAATTGTTGATCTCCTTGGAATGCAAACGCATCATTTAAAATGTTCAGAAAGCAAATTGAACACTTATGCTGCATTAAGTTTCTTTTTAATTAGATGTCAAACGCTGCTAAATTAAAAACAACAAAAAGGCTTTCATAAAATAAAATACAAAGTACATAACAAATTGTATACTGAACACAATTATTGGCAGCCAGTGCCAGTGTTTATTTATTTGGTAGATACTATGACAACTTTGGTAGCAACTTGTTGCCATCTTGAAGTTTCTTGCACCTGTTTTTCTTTTTTTTTAGTAGTTTTTGCCATTCAACATTTGCCATTTGTTCAGGCTATTTTAAGGCTGCCAGAGTCGTCACAGGTTTTAGCTCTCTCCAAAGGTTTTTAATGACATTTAGACCACGCGTAATCGCTAACCCATTTACAAAATTGGATCTTCCAACTTTTATTTATTCAGTTAAACTTTTTTTTTGTTGTACAGCCATAAACCCCTAAAGAAATCTGCTAAATGTCAACACACAATATATTTCTTTTGAAATGGTTTCCACAGTGTCCTGCTCTTCATGATTTTTTCCTTGGTGCAACATTTCTTAGAAACATCACAAGCATTTACAAAAAGTATTTCAACATATCTGGAATTTTTCTCATTTTGCTTAAAAAGTTACTTTTTTTTAAATGAAGGAATGTTCTTTTTCAGGAGAAATAAATTTAGTTAAAATTTCTATGCCAATATTTGTATTCAGGTTCATTTTGTGATTGTATTTCTTACATTTGCAAAAATGTTTAGGTAGCTAGCAAATGCCATCTATAGTTCAGCATACAGTCCATCTTACAGTTCTGTAGTTTCTATAATTTTTGGCAGAACTACTTCCACCTTCACTCATAGTATTGCTTTAGTTGCATCTGATGTTGCCGCTACTTTCACTTTTCTTTTTTTAATATGTGCATGTATATTATCTGCCTATATTTACTACTCTCCAGGATGGCCTTCACCTAACAAGAACATCAGAACACCATTCTTCATCAGGGTAGGTCCAATTTCAATGTTCACTGACCTCCATTGACAGATAATATGTGAAAAGAATACAATAGCAAGAAATTATTAAAACATTTTGCATTTTAGCAGATGTTTGAAAAGGGGATTTATTTGTTATGATTACAAGAAGCATTGAACCAGGTCTTTTATCATTTTATCCTCAACTGAAAACATTTATCTTTTATATAAGATTGGATAAAATTACACTGTTGGAACAATGTGTAAAATGTAAATAAGATATAGATACAATTATTTTTCTAATCTGATAAACCAAAATTTTATTAACAAAGGCACATTGTAAATATGTCCAATATTCACAATGAAACATTTCGCTGTTTCAATCAAAAAATTAAATTATCCTGAATTTGATTTCAGTTAGATTTTTCAAAAGCTGTGATGGATTGGCAACCTGTCCAGAGTGTACCCTGCCTCTCACCCAATGATTGCTGGGAAAGGTTCCAGTTAATTTGTTTAAGACATGTGTCAAGTAGAGAAAGCCTCAACAGAGAAACTTCTAAAATTGGGTTAAGAACTGTCCAATGCATATTTCAAAGTGGAATGACTGTGGGGAACCTGCTGCGTTTCAAGGAAGAAATCCATCCATCCATCTTCTGCCGCTTATATGGGGTCAGGTCGCAGGGGCAGCAGCCTATGCACGGAAGCCTAGACTTCCCTCTCCCCAGCCACATTTGCACACTCTGCGGGGGCGATCCCAAGGCGTTCCCAGGCCAGCCGAGAGATATAATCCCTCCAGCGTGTCCCCGGGGTCTCCTCCCAGAGGGACCTGCCTGGAACACCTCACCAGGATGGAGGCATCCAGAAGGAATCCTGACCAGATGCCTGAGCCACCTTAACTGGTTCCTCTCAATGCAGAAGAGCAGTGGCTCTACTCTGAACCCCTCACGGATGACCAAGCTCCTCACCCTATCTCTAAGAGAAAGCCCGGCCACCCTGCGGAGGAAACTCATTTTAGCCACTTGTATGCAAGATCTTGTTCTTTCGGTCACGACCCACAGCTCATGACCATAGGTGAGGGTAGGAACGTAGATTGACTGGTAAATTGAGAGCTTCGCCTTCTGGCTCAGCTCCTTCTTCACCACGACAGACTGGCGCAGAGTCCTCATTACTGCAGACGCCGCACTGATCCGTCTGTCGATCTCACGCTCCATCCCTCCATCCCTGAACAAGACTCTGAGATACATAAACTCCTTCAGGACCTGACTCCTGACCCGGAGAGGGGCAATCCACCCTATTCCGGCTGAGGACCATGGTCTCAGATTTGGAAGTGCTGATTCTCATGCCAGCCACTTCACACTCGGCTGCGAATCGCTCAAGTGAGAGCTGGAGATCACGGCCAGATGAAGCCAGCAGGACCACATCATCTGCAGAAAGCAGAGACCCAATCCTGAGCCACCAAGCCGGATCCCCTCAACACCTTGGCCTAAAAATTCTGGCAATGTGGACCAAGCTCTGATACCTGTCGAGCAGGGACCGGACAGCTTGTGCAAGCGGGTCCAGTACTCCATACTCCCGTAGTACCCTCCACAGGAGCCTCCGGGGGACACGGTCGAACGCCTTCTCCAGGTCCACAAAGCACATCTAGACTGGTTGGGCAAACTCCCATGACCTCTCCAGGGCCCCAAAGAGGGTATAGAGCTGGTCCACTGTTCCGTGACCAGGACGAAAACCACACTGCTCCTCCTCAATCCGAGAGTCGACTATCCGATGAACCCTCCTCACCAGGACTCCTAAATAGACCTTACCAGGGATGATGAGGAGTGTGATTCCCCTGAAATTGGAACACACCCTCTGGTCCCCTTTCTTAAAAAGAGGGACCACCACCCCAATCTGCCAGTCCAGAGGCACTGTCCCCGATGTCCACACGATGCTGCAGAGGCGTGTCAGCCAGGACAGCTCCACAGCATCCAGAGCCTTAAGGAACTCCGGGTGAATCTCATCCATCCCCTGGGCCTTGCCACCAAGGAGCTTTTTGACCACCTCAGCGACTTCAGCCCCAGAGATAGGAGAGTCCACCCCTGAGTCCCCCAGCTGTGCTTCCGCATCAGAAGACGTGTTGGTAGGATTGAGGAGGTCTTCGAAGTATTCCTTTCACCGACCCACATCGTCCCGAGTTGAGCTCCCCATCTCCACTGTACACAGTATTGACGGAGCACTGCTTCCCCCTCCTGAGCCGCCGGATGGTGGACCAGAATCGCCTCGAAGCCATCCGGAAGTCTTTCTCCATGGCCTTGCCGAACTCCTCCTAAGCCCGAGTTTTTGCCTCGGTGACAGCCGAAGCTGCATGCCTGGGTGGGGCGTGCCTACCAATCACTCCCCCCCAGGTCTCACTGTCATTGCCCACGGAAGCAGTGTAGTCCCCCAGCAGAACAATGGAGTCCCCAGAAGGAGCACCCTCCTACACTCCCTCCAAGGACTCCAGAAAGGGTAGGTACTCTGAACTGCTGTTCGGTGCATAAGCACAAACAACAGTCAGAACCCGTCCCCCCACCTGAAGGTGGAGGGAAACTACCCTTTCGTCCACTGGGGTAAACCCCAATGTGCAGGCACCAAGCCGGGGGCTGCTCGGTGCCTCTCACCATGAGCAACTCCAGAGTGGAAGAAGGTCCGGCCCCTCTCAAGGGTACTGGTTCCAGAGCCCAAGCCATGCGTCGAAGTGAGTCCAACTATATCTAGTCTGAACCGCTTAACCTCGCGCACAAGCTCAGGCACCTTCTCCACCATAGAGGTGACATTCCATGTCCCTAGAGCCAGTTTCTGCAGCCGAAGATTGGACCACCAGGGTCCCCGCCTCTTGCTGCCGCCCAGCTCACATTGCACCTGACCCTGACGGCTCCTCCCGCAGATGGTGAGCCCACGGGATGTGGGGCCCACGTAACCCTTTTGGGCTGAGCCACCAGATGCTAGCTCTCGTGCTCCACCCCCAGACCTAGCTCCAGAGCGGGGCCCTGGTGACCTGCAAGGGAACATTTATGCCCATGGTTGTAGTCATCATAGAGGTCTTTGATGACTACAACCATCAAAGACCTCTATGATAACCAGACAAACCATGAAAGATAAACCAAGTAAAACTCAGGGCTATGTGTAAAAGAACATATCCACATGCCAAATGTAAAGGGGACTCAAATGACTGGGACTTAACAACTGTGCAGCTTTAAAAGAAGTACTTAACATTAAGGCTTACTGAAGGAAAGATGCTTCAATTTACTAGGGAGCATAAAAATTGGACTCTATATCAATGAAAAAAGGTCCAAATTTACTCTATTCCAAAGAAATGGGTGCATGAGGGTAAAAAAAGAGGTGAATGAAGTGATGCAGCCATCATACCTAGTGCCTACTGTACAAGCCTGTGGGGGATAGTGTTATGATGTGGGCTTCCTGCAGTTGGTTAGATCTATGTTCAGCAACATTATGTGCCCAAAGAATGACGTCAGCTGATTACCGGAATATACTGAATGAGCAGGTGATCCCATCTATTGATATTTTTCTTTCCTGATAGCTTGGGCATGTTCCAATGGCAGGATTCATTAAACTCAAATTGCGGAAGAATTATTTGTGTAGCATGAGACATCATTTCACACATGGCTTAGCCACTATAGAGTTCAGATCTGAACCCATTTGAGAATTATTTGGATGTGCTTAAGAGGGCTTTGTGCAGTGTTTGCACTTTCCCATCATCAATACAGTATCTTGATGAAAATGCAACATTGGATGGAAATAAATCCTGTGACATTGGAGAAGCTTGATTTAAACAATAAGAATGTGTTGCCTTTCTTTGGGTGGGTGCCAACTTATCTCTTTGGTCTGGAAGTGTATATAAGCACATAACTAAAAATGGTTCATCACAAACTTGACTCACATATGCTTTCAGGGCAACATATAACACAAATACCATCCACAGGTCATTTCCGGCTAATGGTGAAGATGCTCTGCAGCTTTTGGCAAATGGAAAATTAGAGAAATCAAAGACTCAGAGAAGAGCTTCATATCTGAAGGCTGAGAAAGGTTTTCAGCAGTTTCAGCTGAGCATGCTCCAGGTGACTAAAACAACACCATGAAAGAAACAGCTTAATCTTGTTCTTTTACATTGTGTATTTTATTGTCAGGAGTTTTGAGGAGATTTTGTAAATATGTATAATAATAATTTCCCCAGGTGTCTGGGACAGGAGACAATATGGTAGAATGTCAGCTGGAGACTCACAGTAACAAGATGGTGACATTCAAATTTGATATTGAAGGAGATGCACCTGAAGACATAGCAGATTACATGGTAAACTTTATGATTTTCAGTTGTCTCCATTCATGCTTAAACTTCATTGCATAGCTTCACAATTTGCTGTTTGTTTGCATGTTTTAGGTGGAGGAGGACTTTGTCCTTGATGTGGAGAAAAACAAATTTGTTGAAGAGCTTAGAACAATAGTTAAGAAAGCCCATGAAATTCTCCAGACACAATCACGGGTATGTTGATTTACATCTGTCACCTCTTATTTTTTGTCTTGGTTTGATAATGTTGAATTTGAATCTTTATTTCCCCATTAGACTGGATCAGCTGAACATTTACATGTGGGCACTCCCACTAGCTCAAGTGAGTCTGTAACATAAATTTTCTTCCTGATACTGTAGGTTGTAGAATGAGAAAATTCTGTACATGTTACAACTTATGTTCTCACGAGTATTAAACTGTCTTTGTGCTTTTCCAGTGGACTCAGTGCCCCATTCTTCTCCAGTTGGGCGGTGGCGCTTCTTTATCAACCAGACCATTCGTCATAGAGACTCCCTTTCCAGCCAGGGAGCAGTCACGCCACCACCCACTGCAGAAACGCGGATTCCCCAATCTCCTGTTAGGGATAAAGGTAAGGTCCATGCATGTCAGTTTGAATGCTGTTGCTTATTAACATCGCTGAACATAACAAAAATTAACTGTTTTATTTTTTTTTTTTTTTTTGTTGTTGTTGCTGCTATAGAAAATGAAGGATCCCAGTGTCAGGAGTCCTTGCCTGGAATAACTTCTACCCCCCACAGCACCCTTTCCTCTACCTCTTCCCTTGTCTCAATTGTGTCAGCCCCTGCCTCCATGGCCACTGCAGCCACTGCGGCCCCCGCTCCTAAAACCACTACTGCTAAAAGCGTCACTGGGCCAGTCTCCTCCCCTCTCATTGACTCAAGTGGTCTTGAATTACCAGTGCTCCCCTCAGCTTCTGCTGACCAAATCCTCAGTTCCCCTTCAACCACATCAATACTTGCTGCGGCTAACATCCCCACCATGTCCACTGCTCCTGTTGTTGTGTCTCCACCATCTAATACTATTCTTCCTGACAACCTAACCCCACCTGTCACCAGTGTTTGTGCCTCTGTAGGTCAAAATATTGGTGACACAGTGATTACTGCACCATTGTCTAGTGCATCTGCTGTTGACCAGTCGTCTTTTCATTCCCCTTCTACTGCAGCAACTTCTTCTGTCAGCCAACTTAATGTAGAGCAGCAGCAGACATTCGCCCAGTTAGCCACCCCTGCCCTGCCACAGCTACAAATTG
Source organism: Telmatherina bonti (assembly GCF_933228915.1). Classification (NCBI taxonomy): domain Eukaryota; kingdom Metazoa; phylum Chordata; class Actinopteri; order Atheriniformes; family Telmatherinidae; genus Telmatherina; species Telmatherina bonti. The sequence goes on from NC_136622.1 coordinate 22,159,395, forward strand.
CATCACAGCAGCAGGCATCTGCAACATCATTGCCACAACAGGCAATGCAATTTGAACAACAGATACAACTTTCAGCACCACAACAGCCACTATCACAACATCAAATTCCACAACAGCGAGAACGAGCACTGCAACAGCCTTTGCAGCAGTTGCAGCAACAGCAACTAATGCAAATGCAAGTACCACTTCAGCAGCAGCTGACTGAGGCACAAGTACTGCCTCAGCCAAGTCATGCAGACATGTTACAGCAGTCTGTGCCTCTGCATCAGTTTCTGCCACCATTGCCCCTTCACCAGACCCAACCAACACTTGTTCAGCAGCAAACATCTCAGTATTCTGCACAGCTACTCCAGCAGACTCACTTCCAGCAGTTACCACAGCAGATTTTGGTACCTCAAGCTGCTATAGTTCCACAGCAGCAGGCCCACATTGATCAGCAACAGCAGCAACAGGTAAACCTACAACAAACAATAAATTTAGAGCAGCAGCAATTGGTGCAACAGCAGCTGCAGCAGCAGCAACATCAGCTGATTTTGGGCGCAGTAGCTCAAAGCCAAATGATGCCCTCATCCATTAGTCAACAACTTGTTCAACAGAAAACACAGCTTAATGTTAGTCCTTTACCACAACAGCAAATTCCTCAGCAAACCCAAGTGCCTGCTGAACTAGCACAGCATGTGCAGTCACAGAAACAGCTGCAGCACACTGAGCAGCAACAGGAAACGGTTAAAGCCATGCACACGCCCCAGAAACAGCAGCAGTTTCCACTGCAGAAGCAGTCTTCTTTGCACTTGTCAGAGTCAGAGGTGTCCACTGGAGAGACAAGTGTTACAGAGGACACAGGAAGCTATTCTGCCCCTTTTCAGCCTTCATCTGACTCCTCGCTGCCACCTCTCCATCTCAGCTCTACAGAAGCCCCCTTACCCAATTTCTCTCTTACAATGACACCATCTCCTGCTCAGCCTTCTTCTGTGGCCGAGTCAGACAGTGAAGGCCCCCCCAAGATTGAATTTGTTGACAATCGCATAAAAACTTTGGATGAAAAGCTGAGAAACTTGTTGTATCAGGAGTACAGCAGTGGGGCTGCAGTGGCTGGAGCTCCCTCTGTTCCGACATCAACGGCCTCCACATCAGCAGGAGGGGATGAGTCATCTGAGCCACAGTCACTCCACCACTTATCTTTTCCCCCACCTGCCTCTTCTTCAGATACTTCCCCTCATTCCTCTTCCTCCACTACCTCCTCCTCCACTTCTCGTTCCCCCTCCACCTCACCTGACCCAGAAAGGGATGGAGGTGGAGAAGAAGCTTCTACAGGGGTTCCCAACCCTGGGGAGTCGGGCCCAGTGGAGCAGCAGCCTGGCTCATCCCTCCCATCCACTTCTGCTTCATCTGCCCTGCCTACTTCTCCCATCCCTCCCTTTCAGGATGACTGTGCTGGCTCCCAGCGCCCACCGGTACCAGGAGAACCAACAATTCTTGTGAGTGTATACCAAGAACAATATTTTGAGTAAATTCTGTCTTAGATATGTCTCTATGAAGAGAAAATTGACTCATTATTGTGTGTGTGTAATATGTGATTTGGAAACTGTGTAAACTGTGTGTAACCGAGTAGTTGTATGTGTATTACATGGGTTGTAAACTGTACAAACCATTTTGTGAGGAACAATAGGTACTTGCAGATGTATTTTCAAATGCACATACAAACATCTAGAAATTACACACACGTTTACAAATGCAAAAATTACAAAAATGCTCCAACATTAATATTTTACATACAAATTTAATAGTTCATGTTGAAAAAGCTATTATGCATACAAATTGTTAAATACAGAAACTATTCTAGATATTTGTGTATGCATTTTAAAATATCTGCAAGTACCCAAAGATACACACAAACCATGTAATACAGACATAACTACCCAAAGTTACACTAAATGAGTTTACACAGTTTGCAAATTACCCCCCAACCAACCAACACACACACACACACACACACACACACACACACACACACACAGTTGATTTTCTCTCCATACGTCTCACTGTACTAAACTGACTTTATTGTACTGTTCATATTTCAGTGTATAAATGTGACTCCACTCTGTTCTCTTTCAGTTGTCTGTGATTACTTGTTATATTTTGATGTTTTTTTGTTCCTCCTTTGTTTATGTCTCATTTCCACGCAGCCACTCTTAATTGTCTTAACTGTTCTAGGCTGTAACCTCACACTCTGACACCTGTGCCACTGGAGATGCATCATGGCCCCCCAATCAGCATCCGATTCCCTTCCGGCATGGACAGCATCAGCACAATGCAGGAGGTGGATATTTTGGCCTAAACCTGACATGTCCTAGTATCAGAAATCCTGTTAGCAAGAAATCCTGGACTCGAAAATTCAAAAACTGGGCATGCAAACTGCGCCACTCCGCCAGCTTGTTCAAGAAGCCCAGAGTCCAGCAAGGTAGCGTCCTCTTAGAAAGCGAGAGAGAGAGAGCGCGAGACTGAGAGAATGGGGGTGTTGGGACATAAACTTAAATCAAATGTCTAATACTAATTTTAACATAGTGAAATAACTTCCTTAACCCTCAATAATTAATAAATCTCAATTTTATTCGATAATAATATTTACAACTACATGATGTTGTAGATGTTATTTTACTACAGTCTCCATGTAATGTCAGTGTTGACATCACTGCATACATTCCTGTTTTCATTTATTTTGACTTTTTTTTTTTCCTTTTGACAATATTTTATTTCCTTGGCAAACTTTCTTTTTGCATGGGTTAATGAGAGGCAGGAACAGAAAAGAGTAGTGGAGAGTGGGAATTTTGCACTATGTAGGAAAACAATTCCCATGCCTTCCAAATGCAGAGGAGCTCTGGTGTAAAGTCCATCTATGAATGGTATCCAGGATATATATCTCTTCATCTGACTCCTCCACACCCTCTTCATCACCCCAAGCCCACAGGCACAACCAGCAGCATTCACCTCATGTCCTCACCTCCACCTGCTGGCTCAGTGTAGACACCAACCTGCAACTAACATCGTTGAACAGACAAGATAGATGCTGAGTAGCTTAGCTGATGTTATTGTTTATCATTCAGAATATGTTTGGACCCTCTGGATATGCTTGTGCAGTGTAGCATTCCTTAGTGAAACTCCAATACAGGATAATATTGTAGTGGATATGGCTATCAAGACATTTTTGCATTATTAGTACAAAATATATTGAATATCATAATGAGAATTTGATATGAACCTGTTTTAAAAGAGTTTGAGACGTTGCAAAGTATGATTAAAACAGGGAATGACAAGAATCACAGATCGTTCAAACCCTTTTTTGTATGTTTCCTGAATTTGATCTCATCTATGTTTGGGAATGACAAACATAGATGTGGAGGGCATACAAATGTGCTTGACACATGCACCTTTTGGAAGATCTTGAAATGTCCGCTTGACACTTCTGAAAACCATTGTTAAGGAGGATAGTTCCTCAGCACCCGGTGTGTTATCGTAGCAGGCCTCAAAACCTGAAGCCAATTTGCCATCCAAATATTGTCTTTTACTTTGAAAACTTTGATTATCAGAACACGGCTCTGCAGTGGAAGAATCCCAGTATTAAACTTGCTGTTTAGCCCTGTCGTCTATTAAAATCAAGGCACTAAAACTCATATAATTATCAAAAGTGACAATAAAATGGCTTTCAGCAATTGTTTTATTGGTTAAATATAAGAGTGAAATGGTTTATAAACTTTTTTCATTCTGTTTTTATTCACATTTTACACAGTGTCCAAACTTTTTTGGAAACAGGGTCATATGCATTGTGTATAATACCCAGGGTCTGCAAGTAACACCCAGACTTGCTCTTGGGTAGGCTTTTTATATGTCTAAGCTTTATCATGATGTATTTCTCCACCCATCTTGCATGTATTTGTGTTTATATGTGTTATATGTTTAGCAGTAGCTTAGATCCTCTGCTACAACAGCACATGCATGAGCACCAATTTTATGTTCGACACGACCTACTAATAATGGGCCATTACCTGTAAGTAACACCTGTAACAGACTGCACATTTTCTTTTTATTTTCATGTTTATTTTTAATATATCCGTGATATTCCATGTCAACACTTTGCTACTGTAGTAATCCAAAATATCAAACACACTGGCTAATATCACTGTTGATCTGGGCCTACATTTCAAATGTGATATTGGGCTTTGTTGTCTGCTATATGAGTGGGTCAGTTGTCTATCAGTGAGAATGAAAGAGTGGATGTGTGGGTGGGTGGGGTACACTGTATTTAACTGAAATTTTATGTTGTTGTTTTTTTTTTTGTTTTTTTTTTTTGTATTTAATGACCAAAGCTTTGTTTTTAATGAAACAAACATTTACCACACCTCCCCACATACCCAATAGTTTTTTCATCAACAAAAAATATACATTTATTAAGTTTGTTTGTTGTTTACAGTTTATAAAGTTACACCTACACAACATACATAATGCTTATACATTTAAAAAAAACCTGCATGTAAGTTGCATAAGTCACAAAGCTAATAATGTTTATTGTTGCTGGGAGATTTTTAACACTCTCCTTTTGTCTTTGTGTCCCATGTCTATCTGTGTGCACTTGTGTGTTTTACAATGGTCTGCATTTTTCTGTGTTGTTTTGGTGTTTGTATATGTCTTCATTCATGTGCTCTTTGTACATGTTTGTCTGTGTTCTTGTCTCTGTGTTCTTGGCTCCCCTTTTTGTTTTTCATCCCTATGTCTTTATTAGGGAGACATTCAAGCGATCTAGGAGACGAAAAGGAGGAAAAATTCCTAAATCCACCTCAGTCCTGCCAAGGACGATTTCAGGTAGGACTAATACTAGTCATTTTTTCTTCACTTTGTTTTTGTCTCAGTGAGTGCCAAATATCTCCCACATCTGCTGCCAACAGGTGACTCCAGTTCTCCAGACCTCTCCGCCAAAGGATATGACATCAAGCCATGCTAGCACTCACAGGAAAGTGGGCCGCTTCTCTGTCACCCAGACTGAGACAAAGAAAGAGGACAGACGGACTGACAGCTCACCAGTGTCCCCCGATTTGGAAAGGGAGAGAAGGAAATCTCGGATAAAGGAAGGGGATAGAGAGGAAAGTAGGAGGACACCTTCAGTTGTTCACTTGGCTCGTGGTGTTGGGCACAGCCACTCACCAGTGGGCAGCAGTGATGATGATGAGAGTGAGCTGGAGGATGAAGAGCTGAAAAAAGAACTTCACAAGCTTAGAGAGAAGTAAGCCAGTTACTTAAGTGTTTGTCTCTGAATTGACAGGATGAGCCTCTTTGTGCTTCATTGTGCTTTATTATGTTTTTAATCCTTTACAGTATGTAAGAAATATGTTATCTTGTAGGCACATCAGAGAAGTGGTTTCTCTTCAGGCCCAGCAGAACAGAGAGCTACAGGAACTGTACAGACAGCTTCGCTCCATAAAAGACCAAAGACAGAGTCTGCCTGCCTTCCTTTCCCGAACCCCTCCTCTCCCCGCAGCACCTCCTGTCCTCTCTCCACGCAGGCCCAGGCCAGCCAAAACTAAGCTTCGACCTCGGCCTCACTCTCACATGGATAACAATGGAGTTACTCAGTTTGGTTAGGATTTGATCCTTTCTTTTTTTTCTCCACTTTCTCATTTATAATTTGCATGTGCTCAGCATAACTACATCTTGTGTTTGTCTTGCAGGGATTCAGCAGTCAAGTAGTTTTTCAGGCAGTGAGCAGGGTAGGTTGTCACCTTTGCGCAACCCAGAGTACCGCGCTTCACTTCCTGCTAAAAGAGGTAAAGTCTATCAAATCAGCACCCAATCAATACGCTTTATAGATAATGCAAATCAGTTATATTAGTGCTGCTTCAACCTTCCACAGATCAAAGTCCTTCAAGGAAAAGCACATTCACAGACGAACTGCACAAGCTGGTTGATAATTGGACAAAGGAGACAGTGGGCCCTGCCCCGCCTAAGCCTTCGCTAAATCAAATCAAGCAGATTCAACAGGTGCAAGAGTTGGGAGGCTGGAGCCAGCCAGAGGTATAACTTCATACCATTGGGGTCATTGTACCATGCTAAAAGTAACCTCATTAGGTGTTCAACAGCTTATTGATCTTTATTTCCTACACGTATGGTATGATTTTGTCTTGCCAAATTTATCAGTGGCTTTTTGTGATGTTTATATCATGTTATATTTCTGTTAACCAAAGTCCAATAGTCAGATAGTTTTAACTCATAGTGAGATTAAGGACAAAAAGGCTCAAATATGCTTGATATTATTGATAATTCACATTTGCCTAAAGTTTAAAAACTATTTACTTCCCTCAGTGTTCATTAATATATTATTTTACAGGTGGCTCCACCAGGCTGGTTCCCAGCAGCACAAATGAATCCCCAGGCAACCCCAGCCTCTGCCATCTTGACAGGGGCAGCCTCATCTCATTACACAGGTGGAGGAACCCTGACCACTTTGCCCTCCTCAGGACCTCCACAAACGCACATGGCTCAAGTGCCGCAAATGCAGCAAAGTTTACATCTCCCACAGTCTCTTCCCCTGCAGCAGATGACCTATCAGCAGTCACCTCTCCCCCAGCAAATGCCACAGTCCCGGATGCAAGCTCCCATGCAGACACAGACACAGACCACCACCCAGCTGCCCCACTCACCACCACAAAGCCAACCGCTGGTGTCTTCCCAAATGCCCACATCACCAGTGTCTATGACCACGTCTCTGCTGCCTGAAGGTGGCACCACTGTACCCACTGATAGCACTGCTGCTACTGGGGGGGCATTTTGCTCCTGTTCCTCTTCTACCTGTTCCTCATCGTGCTCAACTGCTGCTCTACCTTCCAGTGCCAAAATTAACCCAACACCCCCAACCTCTACTCTTCCTCTGGGACAGAAATAAAACCAAGTGAAATGTGAAGTCAAAATGAAGTACCAAGAGATGGAAGTACTTAGTGGGTCAGAGCATAAGCTTATTCCATTTGATGTCTCACTTGTGTGTTTACATGAGAGAGTTGGGACTGAAGTGACTGTATGGGTTCCAGTTTGTTTCTGGGTGAGATGGGAAGTGAATGTGAAAGACAGAAAGTAGATTCAAGCATGTACAGTCAGGAAAGATGCTTGGATGTTGAGATGTATAAAGTCTTAAATGTATGAGTGTGTGCATTTATGAGTGTGGGTGAGTATGGAACCTTTGAGTACATATCACTTTGGATACAAAATTAACAGTCTTGTTTTTCTTTGCAAACCAGCTCTGTCGGACCTAAAATCTCCCAAAACTGAGAGAGCAAGGACAAAATATTTAACAGCGTTGGCATTTGTAGGTATAATTTGTCAATGCTTACAGTGAAAGGACTATCCATTTTAAAAGTGCAATTAGTAATGGACATCTAAATTGATCAGCACGTATTGTATTGATTTATCTGTCAGGCATAAAATATTTTTGTAGAGGTGATGATTAACATATGCATTCAAAAGTTTTCATAAATTTTTAAAACTGTAATCATACAACACAATATGTTTTAAGTGTTTTCCCTACCATTAAACTAGCCCCCTCCCTGCCCCCCCTACGCCCACCCCCATCAGTTGGCGGATGTCAGTTGGGCACAACACCACCCCAATGCCAAACACCCAGTAAGAAATACTGTGTTTTATTATACAATAATTAAAAACCAGCATGTTAACTAGCTGAATATGGTAAACCTATGCAGCTGACCTTTTTCCATAGTGCAACCAAATGCTGCAGTGTTGTGTACAGAACAGCATGTGCTTTGTATTGTTTCATTTATAAACAAAACAGTCCAAATTAACACAATTGAATGATGTAATTATATGATGGTAAACAATAAAAATGTCATCTGTATTCAGTTAATACGTGAAAATACTCAACCCAAGTCTGCATGAGCTCATCATGAATTAGACTTGTCTGAGTGCAAAACTGCTTGCACCTGCTGTAAATTTCACAGTTACTAATTGCATCCTTAAGAAATAATCAGTCATTGGCTCATTCACTCTCCCTATTGTTGGCTTTCCCATTTGACATTTTTGCTTTTGTTTTGTTTGAGTTCTGCATATCAAAGTGTATTAGTGTCATGCTGAGGAAGAAGATGAAGAAAAGAAAAAAAACTGCCAAGTGTTGACTGGGGAAACCATTGTAAATAGGTTATTCCCATGTTGCCTTTTAAAATTACTGCATTTTTGTGAGTGTGTGTTTCTGTGTGACAAAGCTTTGTGATAGTCTCATGGTAAATAGCTTCCTGCATTGCATCCCTTTTTATTTTTCTTTCGTTGAAGCAGCCTCCCGGATATCACTGTACTCAAATGGAAATGTTTAATCTGCCTAAGATCTGGGCTTGCTTCCCAACAAACAAATATTAGATCATATTGGTTATAAATTTGATGTTCAACACTGTTATAATACCCTCAGATGTGTAGATGTCAGCTTTGTTTGGCATTCCTTATTTCAATTGTGAACTATTCAGTCTTTGACCATCAATGTGAGTGCATCAATCAGGAAATGATTTCTGGGCCATAGCTGTGCTGTGTGCACACCATTTAAAGTTCCATTCCTCTATTTCCAAATGTAATTTGTAGATACAAAGATAGTCCAAATAATATATCCCTGGCAGATATATTACCTTACAATTTAATGGCTTATCAGTGCACTTAGCCATACAAGCGTTTGACTATTGATGGTCAGACTTTATTACATTTTTTTTTAGTATACTAGGTAGCCAGTAGTCCAAGCTGCATTTCTGTTTTATTGATTATAGAAAGATTGTGTGCCACTGAAAACAGGAGCTTGCACAAGATAGAAAAACTGCTTAACGTGAGTCAAAGACATGAAATAAAAGTGGTTAAGGAGGTTCAGAGTATGGTTGTTGAGAAACTGCATAATCTAGAAATTGAAATCTTAAATTCTCTGTATTTGTTGCTTTTAAAGACTTCCTACATTTTCACAGAGGTGTAGGTAATAGTGAAGGTGAGATACTGTGCTGTCAGGTCTGATACTAACATGTATCTAACAAGCTACAGCTTAATGGTCACCATTTTGAAGCAGGCTTTGTCCTTGAAGTGTTACCAAAATGTTATCTAAAAGATAAAAATTATTTTTGTATTTTGGAATGGGGTTGTACAAATTGTAAAATTGTGTTCTCATCATTTTAAACCAGAGGTTATTTGAAATTAGAAAAAGAAAAAAACAAACAAAAAAAAAACACCAAAACACTGGTTTTCATCCCTGTTTACATGGGACTTCCTGTCTTGATATACTTCTTTTGGGCATTTGCAGGCATGGGTAATTTCTAATTATTTTCCGATGGATTTTGGTCATCATTTTTGAATGACAACATTCTGGATAATACATAACAGAATGACCCCAAATTTCCTGCTGTGCAGCAGGTCTATAATAATAAAGGCATTAATGCCATAACAATCTGGGGAGTCCCAAAATGGCATGACTGATAACCAATGATAAAAAAATATATATATATATATTTGGGACAAAAAACCTGGAGACTTTAAAATATGTTGCTGGTGATTTAGCCTCTGCAAAGTGTAACTAATTCAACTGTTGATTTTATTTATGTTTTGTAACTAATCAAAATAAATGATGTTAAACATCAAATTACCTATTTATTTATCTGCCCTTCCTCCTTTTTCCTGATTACTCAAAATCAAGGTTGGGAGGCTCTTACCCTGGAGTCTATACTCTGTTTATGTGTGTGTGTATATATATATATATATATATATATATATATATATATATATATATATATATATATATATATATATATATATATATATATATATATATCTCAATTATATCAATTACAAAAATTGATAACATCAGTTTTTAAATATCAAGCAGTTGAAAACTAGTTGTATTAAAATAAAATTGATTAAACAAATAAGTATGTTAAGCGACAAGTCAAAACAATTCTTTGAGGGCATTTTGCATAATAGGTTCTTGAGCAGCTTTATTATTTAATTTTGCTGCGCGTTTTTTCCTTTTTTTCTTTTGTAATGGAACTCCAATTGATTGTCCACAACTTTATTGTTCCTTCGACAGCAGACAACAGCGAACAACCGTCTGACGTTATACCCTTTGAAATGGCGCTGATGCAGTTAAATACGTTGTTGTTTCTAGTTATCGTAGTCGTTTAGGGTCGTTTCTGGTTTTAATTTCTGCTCTGTTATTAACATCTGGGCCTGGGCTTTACATTTTTGTATTACTGAGTTGATAAACAAAAATGTGGCGAAGCAAATTGTCAATAATAGACGTTGCATAATAAGGCCGCCGTTTTCCCCGAGCTAGCGTAGGGATTACAGCTGATTTTCAGTGCTCGGCCTGCCGCAGAGCTACAGTTCGGTGAGTTGCACGCGGTTAATGCCGTCCTAGTCATTAGAGAAGGTTTCTTGTGCAAGCAGTAACCATTTTTTTTTTACCATAATGAATTGTTTATTACACATTAAAAGTATTGTTTTTACCGTAACTGTGGTTTAAGTTTTCGTATTGTTTATTGTTGTTAGCCGACTTAGCATACCATGTACTTAGCTAACATTAGCTTACTTGCTATTCAGGTCATAAAACGTTGCCCTGTATGTTTACAAATAGCCAGCTAACGTTAGTACTTGCTAGTTTACTTACTTTAATGTTTTTAAGAAGTGATAAGAAGCAAACCATTTCTGAATAAACTCTACGAAGGTGCTCAACTTAATGTACTTTTACGTCTGCATTTAGATCATATAAATTGTTTTGATACCAAACGATATCACATCAAGACTAAATTTCACTCAGCTGAAAGGAACCTGGTTTCATTGGTCTTGTTAGTTGACTGAACCTGCCCCATGTTATGATAGGAGCACGTTTCAACTAAAAATACCTCCGAACTAACTAGGATGACGTACATTATATATCTACTAATTGGTTTTCTTTTTTATTCTTTGTTTTTGTTTTGTCATGACAGATTTTTCAAGTGAATCTCAGCGGACATGTCTATTAACGGGAATCTGGAAGTGAAGTGACATACCAAGAGTTCATTTCTAACGTTGTTATAATTACTGCGTGACTGGTGAAGCCTACAGTTTGACAGATAGTCTCTCCCATTTTATTTATTTATTTTTTTTAAACAAAATTTCCATTAATATTATACACACAAGCACTCAACATGGCATCAGTGCCGGTATACTGTTTGTGTCGCCTGCCCTATGATGTGACACGCTTCATGATCGAATGTGACATTTGTCAAGACTGGTTTCATGGAAGGTAGGATATTTTAAGAATTTTTTATTGTGTTCTGCATTGAATTTCACACATTATGCTGTGCAATACATGATGGGATTTCATGTCATTTTCTCTGTACACTGTTAAGAAATATGTAATTTTACTCATAAATCAGTTAGCCATTGAATATGCTCAGAATATTTTGCATAATATATGTGTTTTTGTGTAGCTGTGTTGGAGTAGAAGAGGACAAAGCAACAGAAATAGACCTGTATCACTGCCCCAACTGTCAGGTCACCCATGGGCCATCTGTCAGTAAGTTGACTCATTTTTTAAATCTTTCTATTTTCCACTTTTGCCTTTTGGCAGACAGTTGTAATGCAGAGAGAATGGAAATGCAGCGGAACAGAGCAATAGAATGTGTAGATATTGCTGCTTAAAGAAATGTATACCACTTGTTATCAAAATTCCACTTCATTACTACCACATATCTTAAATGTACATTTGTCTAGTCCTCAAGGGCCACAATCATCCAGGTTTTCGATGTGTCACTACCCCAGCACACCCGACATTAATTAGACATCATGCAGAATTTCATATGCCATTGGATCCATTTAATGTGAGTCTGGTGGTTGAAACGGGGACACATTGAAAACCTGCTGGACAGTGGCTCTGGGACTGGGGACTGACTTTTTTTTTTTTTTTACCCCTGACCTATGGTGATAGTAATGCATTCATTGCTTCAATTGATTAATTCAGCTATTTAATTAAAAAAAAAAAAAAAAAGCCATATGCTGTTAAATGTGATCTGTTTCTGTTTTCTCAGTGCGCAAACGCCGTGGAGGAAATAAGCAGACAGATGGAAATGCTGCTGCAGGAAGAGATCCAAGTCGACCTGTTAAGACTGGGAGCCCACAGTTTGTTAGGGAGCTACGGAGTCGTAACTTCCCAAAGTAAGATTTCTATTTAGCAATGGCTGAAGTTCATTATTTGCAATCTTTAAAATACATTGTATATTTCCAAGCTGTGGTATATTGGTTATAGTGAACACCATGTACTGTTTTATTTACTGAAAGTGAAATTAAAGCTTTGGTTAATTTTATTGAATTGTTTTATTTTATCAATTGACTAATTTAGTTTGCCATTGAATGTATATTTTTCACTATCATTGATGTGATACAGTTACATGTTGCTTTTTAAATTTTTTTAAAAATATTTTCTTATTTCCCACACTATCTTGTTTAAAAATGTGTATTTCAGTTGTATAATGTTTTCTTTGTTTTAACATTTTTTGTTGTTGGTAATTCTTGTGCATGTTTATCTGTATTATTGATACAGTGCAGACGAAGTCTTGCTAAAGCCTTCAGGAGCGCAGCTGACTGTTGAGTTTCTGGAAGAGCATTCTTTCAGTGTTCCTGTCATGGTGTTGAGGCGGGATGGCCTTGGCATGACCCTTCCTCCATCCTCATTCAGCGTTAGTGATGTAGAGCACTACATCGGTAAAGTTTTTAATATATGATAAGCATTTAATTTGGGTACATAGCTCTCTACTATTCTTTAATATTTTATGTACATGATACAGAAATTGCACTTTATTTTTGTTATGAAGTGAACTTCCTAAAAACCTGTTGAATTGCAGGTTCAGACAAAGAGATTGATGTGATTGATGTGTCTCGGCAATGTGATCTGAAGATGCGGTTGGGGGAATTTGTTGAATACTACAACCGCCCTAACAGAGACAAAGTGCTTAATGTAATCAGCCTTGAGTTTTCTGATACCAGGTATGCAAACATACTGACTACAACACATGCAGCTTTCTTATTAGTAATATTACTTGAATTTAATGTTGAATCTTTACAAACAATAGACAAAGCCAGATTGTTTGAGCTCTGGTAAAATAAAAATGATGTACTATGGACTAAAGATGTGTTAACTTGTTTTAGATTGTCAAACTTGGTGGAAACTCCAAAGATTGTGAGGAAACTGTCCTGGGTGGAGAACCTTTGGCCTGAAGAGTCTGTTTTTGAGCGTCCTAATGTGCAGAAGTACTGTCTGATGGGAGTGAAAGATAGCTATACAGACTTTCATATCGACTTTGGAGGCACATCAGTGTGGTACCATGTCTTGAGGGTGAGAATGCAAATGCTTTGTTTGAAAGGTCAACATTTAGTTTTAGGTTTTCTGTTTTTAATAAATAAGCCTGTAATTGTTAAAGCTTTTCTCTCTGTGTTTACTCAGGGGGAGAAAATTTTTTACCTGATTTCTCCCACCCCAGCCAACC